>NC_142039.1:25012893-25325227 GCF_982192425.1 Myodes glareolus | reverse complement strand
TATGTGGTCTGTGGTCCCCACACCTTGGGAAAGTGATCTGTTTTTGACTGCACAAGGAGAAAACAACCTAAAAGGCACAGTTATTCTAATATGTGCACCATTTGTAAGACTTTTTTGCAATTATTTTGTCTTCATATATAAGGATTTAAGTACATAAGGTTGAAATCACCAACATCAGGTGTGGTTAAAAAAAGAAGGGGATGAAAATAACACTTAAGAGCAGCTCTGGTTTCACTCTTTTTGGTCTTCAGCAGCATTAGAGTAATGACAACCATGTTAAGATGCAGTTCTAACTCACTCTGCTGAAAATTATGGAAGAAGTGATGGGTTTTCATTGTAATACTTTAAGAAAACCAACTTGCTATAAACTATAACATTTAAACAATAAATAGATGCAGGTGATTCTGATTTTAAAAGTTATACAGATGTGTTTTAGATGGGGAAAATAAACATTAATTGAAAGACAAAAATCTGTTTGGGAAAAAAAGAATAGCGGTACAGTGGACAAAGAGTAGGAAAAGTTTTTAAGGTTCAGTAATGTCTGGATAACATTTGCATATGATTAGACCCTAACTGAAGGCTTAAACATTCCTTGACTGCAGATATTTGATATAGCATGTTACTTTTAATAGGAATGTGTCATAAAACAATGATGGTATGCAATCTGCCATTGTGCAGCAATTGTCATGGAAACACTTTCTGACTTACTCAAATCATAGGTAGTAGTGTATCTAGGAAAGACATGGGTCTTTGTCAACATGACCTGGTATATGTCAGTCAAATAACTGCTACAGTTAACCTAAGTCTATCCATATTCCCATGAGAACAATGCCCTTTTGAAACACAACTACCCTATTTATCTCCTCTAATATGGGATATAAATCTAGTTTGGCATGGGGCTGAATTTCATGAATAATAAGCAGAATAAACTAATATGTGAATTTGTATGAATATGTATGTGCACAATGATAAGTAGATCAATGATAGATAGCAGATTAATAGACAGAGAAAGATGATAGATATGACAAAGGTAGATAGTGTAATGTCCCTTAGTTGTCAGAGATTTTCAACACTTAATTTTTAATTAAATCCAGAACATGTATATATATATATATATATATATATATATATACATAATTTTTATTTATTTAGTGAGGGAATATTTTAAGGGGGGAGTTTTTGTATTTGCATGTTTGAAGGACTGGGGTCAACTTTCTTCCTTAACCTAAAACGTGCAAGTTTGTAGAGTCTGCATGACCAGCAGGCCCCAGTGATCCATCCATCTCTCCTCCAACCCCAGTTCTGGGAATAGTGATGAGTCACCATAGGAGGTTTTCACATGGGTGATGGGGATCAAACTGAGGTGGCACTGTTAGCATGGCCAGCAGTTTAATGGCTGAGCCATCTTCTCACATGGGTTTTCCATCTTTGCCCTTCAGAAAACCGTTTTTCTTTTAATAGACAAAAATGAATTAAACATGAAACATAAAAACACTATTTCAGACTCCCCAGAAACTTGACAATTATTCTAAAGGCCTATATTAATCATCTTTGTCTTATTGCAATAATAAACCTGAAACAATTGGCTTAAAAGAGAAAAGGTTTACTTGTCTTTTGTTTACACAATTCTGGTGGTCCTAGTCTAAATTAAGCAACCCTTTTCATTGGAGTTCAGGATGAGGGTGAAAAGTGGAATGGCAGGGAACACATGTGCAGCAAACTACTCATATCATGAACCAAAATCTAGAGAGAGAAAATGTTGTTTAATAGTGGCCCTTCAAGTTGTCCTCCTCTCTCTTCTTAATGATATACAGTATCTTCCAGTGGCAAAACCCTAGAGACCAAACTTTTTTTCCAAAAAGATCTTCTTAGTGTTTCATTTCTGTGAAGAGCTATCATGACCAAAGCAACTCTTATAAAGAAAAGCATATAATTGGTGCTGGCTTACACATTCAGAGATTTAGTTCACTACCAATTTTGACAGGAAACATGGCAGCACGTAGCAGACATGGTACTAGAGAAGGCTCTGAAATTTCTATATCTAGGTTTGCAGAGAGCACGGAGAGATTCTAGGCTTAGAATGGGATTTTGGAAATCACAAAGTCTAACCCACATCTCTGGCTGAAGCCTGATACTCCACCACCGGATTGGTCAGAGCCCTGAACCCAAGGTAAGACTACAATACCACCCTACCCACACTACCCAGCATAACACTAACCATGCCTCCTCTCTTTGTCCTCATATGCTATCCCACACCCCTGGTGGAAGCCTTCTACTCCATCAGAGGCCAAAATAGCATCCTAAGACCTAGAACCTGTTCAGCACCCTAAAACCAGGCAGAAGCCTCCTACCGCACCAGAAGCTAGACCAGAATTCTGAACATCAAAGTACTCAAGGCCAGATCAGAGACTACACACATCACCAGAATTCTAAGATTCAACCTGGGCAGCAATGCTCTGCTAGGCCAGAGGCCATTGGGGTCATCTAACATCCAGCCCCCAACTCTACTCATCCCCAGGCCACTCCAGTGAGAATACCAGAAAAGAAACAAAAACCAACAGGAAAAAAAAAAAAAAAACCTCACACCAGTCCTGATGTGGAATTTCCCTCTGTATAATGTGAATACTATTGGCTCATAAGGAACCTGTCTTGGGCCTGACAGGGCAGAATAGAGGTAGGCGTGGGGTTGTGATGAAGAACTAAACCAAATGCTAGAAAAAAGAAGGCAGGTCATGAAGCTGCCATGAAGCTGCCATGGAGCTGCCAGAGGAGAAGACACAAGCTACCAGCAGGAACCTTGTTGGTAGGCCATGAGTGACATAGTAAAATATAAAATAATATAAATGGGTTAATTTAATATGTAAGAGTTGCTAGGAATATGCTACAGTGATTGTCCAAGCAGTGATTTAATTAATACAGTTTCTATGTGGTTATTTCAGAAGTCTGGGCCTGGGAAATGAACAAGCAGCCTCCTACAACAGATTGGCACTCCAACATGTGCTAGCTAAATCCACATAAAAGCTGAGAGGACTTAGAAAGGAGACCTAGACACTACAAAACAAAATTTAATCGCATATTTTTTCGGATGTGCTCTGCTCGCATGCTGCAGCTCCTTTAAGAGGGGTCTTCCTGATTCAGTGATAGCAGCAACAATAACAACAAACCACACAGTTTTGTAATGGTGGCTACCTGAGTCATGCTGCAAGTATGAACTCTGACTCTTTAAGGAGGTCTGGCTACAGAGCATTTAAATGAGGCTTGTGAGTAGAGTACTGCAACTTGCTTAATGACAGCATAGACCTGCTGCAACCCAACCTGAGGCAAAGAGAATGACTCTCAGAGGCAATGAACGAACCTCCAACATGTTGGACTGGGCAGAGCCAAAAGACAAAGCAGCCTTATTGACTTTAGCCACACTTGTTCAGCACAAAAGTAAATAAAATAAAATAAAATAAAATAAAAAGAATGAAAAACATCTGGCCAGAAAACAATTACAGATATACAATTAAGACAGATTCAGATAAAAAGACCTCTAAATGGGTCACAGTGTACATAGGTTTGAGAGATGGAAGAAAAAAGAGTATAGAGAGTTATAAAAAGATGTACATGATTTTTAAAATAATAATACAAAGTCTTAAACGAGAGAGAATAAACTTGCAAAAAAGTAAGAAGAATAAAGAAAAATAAGCTATATAAAAATAGAATATATACAGGGAACCTGGATTGTGTATATTATTGTGCTTAAATATTTTGACTGCAGAGAGACATTTGATTCTGGCAACTGCTAAGCTAAACCAACATACATGTTTTAAAAGTTTCTTGACTTCAAAGTTTGAGTTTAAGGATATGTTTTTTTCAGAAAAGAATTTCTTCTTTTGTTTTCACAGATTATAACCTATGGATTCCTTCTAGACTAATGTGGTTTGATGGACCAAGACCCCCCAAAAGGTTGCTGTAAATACCCCCCAAAGAAAATACTTTGGACAACAAAAAGCATGAAGCAGTTTGAAGAAAGCAATGCCCAAATTCCCAAATATTGTTTATAAATGTTTGTTTACATTTAAAGGGGGATATACTATAGAAATGGATGCTTTATATTGGTATGGATATTGGTATATTGATACAAATTTAATGTCAATTTTGCTATACTGTATAGATGTAGAAATAAATGTTATGTATACTGTGTATATGTGTATATTGCTCTTGATTAAGGTATTGTGTTTGTGTAGCTCATTTCAAAATATAATGTATAATTAAGAAATATATACTAATAGATAATCATCTATAATAGTTAAGCTTGAGGTGATGTTGGCTAGTATTTCTAAATACATAGAGATATATTTTCGTTAGGTAGGTATTCTTCAAATCTTTCAGAGAACTTCAGAATATGGCATTTAAATGTTTTAACAACTTAGGACTTTTCATGACATGAGACAGTACCTGATAGCACCAATTACTTCAAAAGGAAGATGGGCATAGAAGAGGCTACTTATGGAGTTTGTTAGCCATTTGGGCAAGAAACTGCTCTTGCATGGACTGCTTGATGTTATACTGTATGAATTGGACATGTTGGACACACAGAGAAATGACGGCTGATCTTGCCTAAATGTGAGACAGTCCTTCGGGGCTACTGTTTCATGAAAGAGTCTGTCAGATATTCTGAAGAACACAGAAAAAAATGGCTGACAAACTACCAATATAGTCAGAATTGTCTTTGAAATTTCCTGCTTCATGGAAAAGTTTGCTGGATACTATGAGCCAGTAGGCTGAAGATGGATGCCCCAATAATACAGAAGAACTTTGGGTGACTGTCCAGACAGCAAGATGCCTCTGTCAATTCTAGAGTTTTGGGAGTTGCTTATAATGCACTTCTTGTTAACTTAGGTAATATTATATCCTTCCGGGGTCTTTGATGGAGATGAGGAATATATAGTTATAAATTTAGCTTTTCTTAGTTATGATAAAAGATAAAGTAGATATAAAAGTATAAGTGTAATTCTTGCTAGATACCTGTTTTTATATGCAATTTTACTATGTTGAAGTTAAAACCTTCTTTTTTATTTAAACGGAAAATAGAGGTGATGTGGGGTTCCCCTTTGTATGCTGTGAATAACATTGGTTAATAGAGAATCTGTCTTGAATCTGATATGGCAGAATAGAGGGAGGTGGGGGCAAACTAAACTAAATGCTTGGATAAAGAAGACAGAGTCAGGGAGATGCCATGGATCAGCCAGAGGAGAAAGACCCAAGTGGCCAGCCAAAATTTTGCTGGTAGGCTATGAGCCTCATGGTGAATTATAAAATAACAGAAATGGGTTAATTTAATATGTAAGAGCTTGCTAGGAATATACTATAATGATTGTCCAAGCAGTGATTTAATTAATACAGTTTCTGTGAGGTAATTTTAGGTGCCTTGGCAGCCAGGAAATGAATAAGCAGTGTCCTACAGCATTGTCCAACAAAGACAAACACAGGCATCTGAACATAGGCCTATAATAACTTCAAATATAGAGACCTAAACATCGGTGTAATCATGTAATTAACAATAGTCAGGAAAATGTGCCACCACCAGAGCCCATCTATCCCAGTGTCACAAGTCCCAAATATTCATGCACAACTGAAGCACAAGGTAAAGGCCAGAAATTAATAAAACTGTTCAAGAATTGAGAATAGAAATAGAAGGAATAAAGAAAACACAAATTGAGAGAATTCTGTAAATAGAAAATACAGATAAGTGAAAAGAAACTACAGATTCAAGTATCACCAACCTAGTACAAAAGATGGAAGAGAGAATCTCAGACATTGAAAGAGACACAATATAAGAAATAGATTAATCAGTCAAAGAAAATATTAAACCTAAAAATTTCCTGACACAAAATGTCAAGGAAATTTGGGACATCATGAGAGGACCATCCTAAAATTTATGGGACTAGAAGAAAGAATAGATTCCCAGCTTGAAGGCCCAGAACTTATTTTCAGCAAAATCATATAGGAGGATTTTTCTAACCTAAGAAGGACAAATAAAAGTGTAAGACACTTATAGAATGACAGAACCTGAAAAGAAAGTCCCGTCACCACATAATAATCCACACACTAAACACTCAGAACAATGAAAAATATTAAAATCTGCAAGAGAAAATGACCAAGTAACATGTAAAGGCAGACGTATAAGAATTAAACTTGAATTCTCAACGGAGACTCTAAAAGCCAGAAAGGTCTGTACAGATGTGCTACAGATTCTAAGAAACCACAGATGTCATTCCAGACTACATACTCAGCAAAACTTTCAAGCACCATCATCAAAGATGGAGAAAGAAGAGATTCCCTGATAAAGTCAACTTTAAACAAAACATCAATCCACAAACCCAAACCTACAGAAACTAATACAATGAAATCTCCAACCTAAGGAGGTTATGTACACCCAGGAAAACATGGGCAGTAAATAATTTCACACATAGCATAGAAGGAACACACACACACACACACACACACACACACACACACACACACTACTGTCATAGCCAACTTCAAAAATATTACCAGGAAAAAATAATCATTGGTCATTGATTCAATATCAATGAACTCAATTTCCCAATATATAAAGCACCCAGGAATCTAGATATCAAAACAAACAAATAATCCAATTTTAAAAGTGGGGTACAAAACTAAAACTTAAATTCTCAACAAAGGAATCTCAAATGGCCAAGAAGCACTTAAATAAATATAAACATTCTCAGCCATCAGTTAAATGCAAACCAAAATAATTCTGAGATTCCTTATTCTACCTGTCATAATGGCTAAGATATAAAACACAATTGACAACTCATGTTTGTGGGGATGTGGAGCAAGGGAAACACTCCTCTGTTGCTGGTAGAAATGCAAAATTGTACAACCACTTTGGAAATCAATATGGAAGTTTCTCAGAAATTTGGGAACTGATCTACTCCAAGACCCAACTCTACCATTCTTCGAACTCTTGGGTATATACTCATAGGATGCTCAATCATACCACAAGGACACTAGCTCAACTATGTTTGTAGCCGCTTTATCCTTAATAGCCAGAAACAGGAAAGAAGCTAGACACCCCTCAATGGAGGAATGAATAATCTGGTATATTTACACAATGAAGTACTACTCAGCTGTTAAAAGCCATGCCATCATGAAATTTCCAGGCAAATGATTGGAACTAGACAAAATCATCCTGAGTGAGGAAACCCTGACACCGAAAGATAAACATAGTATGTACTCACTTATAATTGGATATTAACTGTAAAGTAAAGGATAACTGTGCTCCAAAGCACAGACATAGAGAAGCTAAGTAACAAGGAGGGATCAAAGGGAAATCAAGGATCTCCTTCGGAAGGTGAAATAGCATAGGTTTTGGAGGTGGACTGGAGGTGGTGGGGATAGGAACAGTAGAGATCAAGAGAGGGGTGATCGAGGGAGAGAGTACTGGAAGAGACTTCTGGAAAGGGGGACATTTGGTGTCAGGTAGAAACTAATGGAATGGAAACTACCAGGAATATACAAGGCTGATCCTATCTAAGACTCCTAGCAATAAGGGACTTTCAGGGGAGAGGCTGGCACACCAACCCAGTCATATAACCTTTGACTCAAATTCGTCCTTCCTAAAAATAGATTTACTCACTTTATCATACAATAGTGCTTAAACTTTTGAATTCACACCAACTAAATATTAGTTTCCTGCATTGTTATACCATATCCACAAAGAGTGGCTTTGTCTGTTTCCTTTCTTGCTTGATCATTGACGTATGTACTGCTGCACACAGTAAAATGTTCTCAATTCAGTGACTGCTGCATAAAGGAGAAGATATATACAAGAGCAGAAATTGGTTTCTGTTTCCACCTGAGTTCTTATCTCTCTGTTTGGACAAGCTGGACCATTGCCTTCATTGACCCCCAGCTTGTCAAGCTATAAATACCATGCTGGATTCTTAGCTCAGTGCAGGCCAGGCAGCTGGATTAATGAAGGGAAGAATTTGTGAAGAGATATAGTGTTCAGTGGCCGGATGTTGGATATACATAAAAGCCTTTCCAGGGTGCAAAGAGATAGTGATTAAGAAAGAATCATGCATTATTGAGTGTGTGGTACTCTTCAGACTCAGAGAGGAGATTTATTTCTCCCAGGTGAAGTTAGTGAAAGTGTAGTCTTCGTTGTATAGATTCTGAAGAGTTCAGTGAATAAATAGGATGAGGAGATTGTTCTACAAGACTTCTTCAGGAGACAGTAGAAGAGAAACAGGTATCAGAAGTGGGTGGGAAATAACTTTCATATCCTGTTATTTTTCAATAAAATTGTATGATAGGATATATAGAAGTATGAAAGTCATGTTGAAATTTTGAAACCTTGCCATATCTACAAAACTGATACAAATATTTTAATGATTCAAAACGTATTTATTGACCACTACCAATATAGTAAATATGATAGTTGATTTGGGGGTATAGAAGGGACTAATGTAGTATTGCTTTTTTGTTTTGTTTTTGTTTGTTTCGCATTCCATTTGTTCATATTTTACTTGGCATAAAGGAAGAATTTCTCAAATGCTTGTAAGTTCCCAAAAAAAAATGGCTAGCTGAGTTATGTTGAGAGGCTATGGGAATGTTAACAATAAGCTCCAGTGTGTGTGTGTGCCCATGGATGCACATGTATGTACCTGTATCCAGATGCTTGTGGAGGTCAGAGATGTAGTTCTTCCTCAACCAGTTTCTGCTTTTGTGCGTGCGTGTGTGTGTGTGTGTGTGTGTGTGTGTGTGTGTGTGATAAAATCACTTGCTGAACCTGAAACTCACCGAGTCTGCAATGCTCATTGGCCAATGAGCTCCAGAATTCGATCTGTTTATATTTTTTTCAAAACTGGAATTACAAATTCATGACATGAGTGTCTGGATTCAATCCCATTTCCTCATGCTTATTAGCATCATTTCACTGACTGAATCATGAATAGAGCCTCAACAATGAAGTTCTTGAGAAAAGTTTCAAGTGGACTATAGGGGCAGTCTCCAACAGATCCCCAGAACATTTTCAGGCAGAGAAAACAGTAACTGTGAAGATCTCTGAGTCTTCAGTGAAAGTTAAAAACCAAGAAGAAATGTTAAAATCCTGCCCATGACAATGGCATTAGTCACATTTTCATAGTCACATCCCAATTACTTTCTCTGAGTAACCTACAGAATAGAAAGAGTGGAATTCTAAGGATTGTGCTTCTGTCGTACTCAATTAGTATAATAGTCAATGGCAAGAAAATCATAGAATGCATTATCCCTTCAGATCCTCAGCATGTTATAGATTTGCCTAGGTAAAGCAGGCTGTTGTGCACTAGATATTGACAACAATCTAGAATTTGGGCATAATCTTTTGGTGTAAAAACTAATAGATAAGTAAAGTAAAATAAATTATCAACATACAGGCAAATGTAAATCATCTTTTATATTTGGCAAGTAGCCACTGAAGGACTACAAAATTCTATGTAAGAGTGCCAAATGCACTAACTTGCTATGGGTTACTTAAAGTGGGGCTCAGTTCTCTGTAAAGGACACATGACCATACATATATCTTTGCATTCCTTACTATTCATACTAAAGCTCCGTAAGTTTTAACATATAAACACCATGGAATAAGCACTAGCAGTGTGAATTATAATATACACAAAGAAATTTCTAAAACTTGAGCATACCATAGTTAGTTGCAACCTGAGTATTTAGTAATTAGATTAGGTGTGTGCTTTAACTAGCTTCCTGTTACTATAGCAAGTAAATACAACTGAGTTATCTGTGAATTGTTCATTAGCCCCATTGTCTTGGGTCCATGGTGAGGCAGCATACTCTAAACATAAATGATTAGTAGGACAAAAGCAAGTACCCCGAAGCCTGAATGAAAGAAGTAAAAGACAAAAAGTGTAGAGCTCACAAACCTCTTCAAGGGAAGAATTCTAAAATGTTAAGCTCATTCCATTAAGCACATTATTAATGCTAGGATTTTAAGATTTGATGAATCATGCTTGGGATCAAGCTCTCAACATATGAGTCTTTGAAGATAGTCTACATTGAAACTATAGCATCACATAGTACTTACATCTATCTATAAGCATATGATTTTTTTATACATTCTTATGAATGTGTGTGTGTACATGTAGACTCACATAAGGTCAAATCCAAATGTCCTCCTTGTGTATCAATAGTCAAAGGCACATATAACAATGACCAAGTAACTTGTTTTCCAGTGGTCAGTGGAATATCCTGCAGATGTGACTACTTAGATGCTGTGAGCTGAAGAGGACAATGAGGCTGATGACACATTTGAGAGTTCAGTGAAAAGAGCTTCCTGATTAGCTTCTAGAATCATTGCCAAGTTTTACACATCTATGAGGGAAACAAACATGGTTAGCTGCCCCAGTAAAATGCTGTTCAAGTGACTGTTGTCACATCAAACAGCAACCACTTTGTATTTTGTATTATTACATATTTAGTTGAAATTACTTTTTGTTGATTTTTATTATTTAAACAGAAAAGAAAATAGCTGGATGCTGTCACTCAGTAAGATTCTTTTTTAGCATTCATGAAGTCCTGGGTTCAGTCCTCAGCTTCTCATATGCCAGGCACGGTGATGGAAGCCTGTAGTCTCAAAACTCAGGAAGCAGAGGCAGGAGGATTAAAAGCTGAAAGACACATTTGGAATGTGATCACATCCTGGATACATGTGATCCTGTTTCAGAAATGGTTGTGGGGTGGGGGAGAAAGAAAAGACATGACAAGAGATGAAAAGGGTAACTAAACCAAAATAAGCTGTCAAAGTGATATGCTAAGAAATACAGTAATGACGAAGTGCTCAGGGTTCAAAGAAACAATATTTGACCTGTGCTCTCTGTTAGGATGCTTTTGATTGAATGGACAAGGGAATTTTTATATACTTTATTGAAAATAATCCATCACAATTTACAAAATTTAAAGAGCTGTAAGTTAAGTTAAAAATATATTACTTTTTACCCTCCTATCCTTCCTCATATTTTGCAGGACTGAAGGACACAGAATTCATGACTTCATATATGCTAAGCAAGTGTTTTGACATTGGACTCCATATTTAGCCAGGGTTAAAGTTTTTTCTAGCTTTTAAACTGTGGGGAAAAAAACCTTGACATTATTTATTACAGTGAGGATTAATTTGATATTGTGTTTTTTAAAAAGTAGACTTACTTGTTCTTTAAATTATGTGCATATATGTACAGATATATGTTTCAGAATATTATTTTAAGATGTATTACATTTGTTTATGCTGTGTAACAACTATTTAATTATGCAAAGATGTATTGTCTTCTTTTATGTTGCATTTGTTTAACTGTAAAGCTGTGTTACTTTGCATGTCTCAAACACCTTATTGGTTTAATGAAGAGCTGAACAGTCAATATCTTGGCAGGAAAGGATTGGTAGGGCTGGCAGTCAGAGAGAATAAATCGGAAGAGGTATCTGGGAAGAAAAGGATCGAGGAGCAAGAAAAGAAGGATTGAGAAAAGAAGGGGCCAACTACCCAGCAACATTGCTAGATATGGAATAATAAGGAAAGAGAAAATAAACAGAAGAGAGAAAATTCAAAGCCTTGGGGAAAAAGGTAGATGGGGTAAATTAGAAAAAAAAGAACTAGAAATAAGGTATGCAAAGGTTGGGCATTCATAAGAAAGAATAAGCCTCTGTGTGTGTGATTCATTTGGACCTGGGTGGTGGGCCCCCAAAAGAACAAAGAACAAACAGTTAAAAAGTAAAGAGTAGAAAAAACAATTATAAATGTGTGTTCATACATGTAAATGTGTGTGTGTGTGTGCGCGCGCCCGCGCACATGCATTTTCAGAATGTCAGAAAAGGGTATTATGTCAGTGAAGTACTAGGAGCTAAACTCTAGTCCTCATGACTGTATAGCAAGCACTCCTAATCCAGAAACCATTTTCGACCCTAATTTTGGAATTCTTTAGAAACAGGGTTTTTGTAAACATTCTTGGCTGGTCTTGAAGTTGTTAGCCTCACTCCTAAGATTTCTGGGTACTAAGATTATAGAAAAGACCACCAATTGTGCCTGTAGTAGAAAATTTTAAGGTGAGGAAACCCAGTTTGCCTTGGCAGATTGTTATGTACATTTAAATAAGAGTGAAGTAAAGAATAATGCTAGGTTCTCATCTTCAGGACCTGGCTTACACAGGAAAATTCGCTTTGCTACCTGATGATAATACTCCAGTTTGGCCAGCTAAAACCAGGCACCATAAACTGATTGAATCTGTAACTCTATCCCCACCTCACTGAAGGTATCAACACTAATTATTTCTCCTTGTCTATATAGGTTACAAGTGTAGAAAGCAACATTGGCACTGGGAAATATTTAAAATTAGGAAAGAGAGAGAAAATTGGTGTGGTTCAGCCACAGACACACACTTGAAGAAAGTAAAGTGAGGTAATGTTCAGGCCACAGTAATCTAAGCTTGCTACTGAGGGGCGTAGGTTAAAAGAGAGTATTAAGAAATCATATGACGAATGCTGCTTCCAGGCAGAGAACAGTAAGAAAATTCCACTTCTTTAGTTGAATATGATTTTAATTTATGCTTGAACAAATTGATATAGAGATGTCTATGAAAGATGAATTATTTTATATGCTCTGACTTTTAAGTAACTCATATGATTTTTCTATCAAGTAATCCCACACATACTGCTTTAATGACTCCATGCCTTTAGCTCTTTCCCAGGGAAGACAATGAAAAAGAAAATGATTCAAGTATCAATCCAAGATCCCGAGATTCAGAAGTGACAATATCCGCGTTCAAATCTCACATGACAAATACCATATACCTGTGTTGTGGATCTAGACCTGTGACATACTTATTTGCTTAATGTGTGAAGCCTGGCTTTGATACTCAGGACTGAAAATACAGAAATAAATTAATATCACAGATTCTTCATTCTTTGTCCATAAAACCCATTTGTTTCACCCTAAGTATAAGAACTAGAGTAAATCATTGTTGCCGTGACTTTGATGAATGGAAGTATACTATGAATAAGATGTTAAAAAATCAACATTCAGATAATAAAATATGCAAAAAAGTCACAAACACAAATTTGACTGTGTAATCATGATTGCTAACCATTCTTGGTTCAAATGGATGTGTGTATGATTATTTCGGAAGGTGAAATATGAAATGTCAGTGTAAATACATGTATGCATGCATTGACATTTGCATATGTAAGTACATATATGTTCTTCTTTTATGAAATAGATTTAATTTCTACATATATACGATGAATATACATAAGATCTAAGTAGAAATGATTCTGACATTATGATCCCAAATAAGTATTGTTTATTTTTCTTTTGGTGTAGTTTTCAGCTTCATTTTAAAAACTGCTAGAAATAGTCTAGAGGAAGTCGGCAGGTAGAGCTGACCTAATGCTTTTGTTCCCATTAATTCTTTTGTTGTATGTTTCCTGGATTTCTGTAATGTTGTCCTTAAAATTTTGGATACTGAACAATTGCTCAGGAGGGACCTGGCAGGGTCTGTCACAGTAAGAGAGAGAGAGAGAAAAAGAAAAGAAAAACAGACTCAGGAAGTGACTTAGAGCTGTGAATCAAGCTAACTGCTGTGTCTGTGCTCTTCCTGTCGGTTGGGAACACGTGGAAAGGCAAGGATTAGACGCTGACAATAGACATGGGCAAAATTCTTTTAAAAAGAAAGCTTCTAGGTTTTCAGGAACCTGTGTGAGTATCTTGATACAAACAAATGGAGGTCTAAAAGGGCAGGTGATCCCATCAAAACAAATTTTGTTCGAAAAGTGCCAAATAATGATGCATGGAATCGTGTATGAAAATTGAAAAAAAACTGCATGTCTCAGAGACATGACTAGATAGTATGACACTAGAAAATATAGTAAATTTCAAAATAAATATTAATTTTAGTTTCTAGTTTTGCTGATCAGGATTTCCAATCAGTATCTGTAAAATTTCAGAGTGTGTTTTATGCCAATATACAAAATAGTAGCCAAATTTTCTTCGTCCTTTAGCAGTTCCTGCCCATGGCAGTACAAATGTCATGCATGGTAACCATAATTTGACCATTTATACAATACATATACTTAGAAATGTAAATGTTTTATGTGAACAGTTATAGAGGCATGGGAAACAAAGTGTGTATGTAGCACAGTAGCACAGTCGGTAGTATGATCCCCAGGCAAGCACAAAACTCTGGATTCAGTCCCCAACACCACATTAAACTGGTCGTGCTGGTAATACCTTCAGTCCCAACACTTTGCAGGATGGATGGACCATGCTCAAAAGTTTGAGATCATCCTCAGTTATATAGCAAGTTCAGGGTCAGTCTAGGATACATGAGACTTTGTCTCAAGACTTAACAAAAAATAATTTAGGAGCATAAAGAATGTCAAAGTTCAAAGTCCCTGAAATAACATCTTCTTCCCTCGTACAGATAACAAGTACTTCACATCTGCTTTCTGTCATTCTTTTCATAATTTGGGATATTTTCATCTTACCTATTCAAAACTTTTCACAGTTATATTCTGTTTTCACATTTAAAGAATGAGAATCACACAGTGCATTCCATTTTATAAGGACTTTGTTGTCAAAATTGTACACAATGCCTCCTGTTTATGTGCAACTTAACTGTTTTGATCTTTTTGTTTGTTTGTTTTTTGAAACAGAGTTTCTCTGTATAGCAGCTCTGGTTGTCCTGGAACTCACTCTGTAGACCAGGCTGTCTTCAAACTCAGAGATCTACTTATACTACTGACTCTGGAGTGCTGGAATTAGAAGCTTGCTCCACCATTGCCAGGCTTTTGTTTTGTTCTTACATTATACAGCTGTATTCCAAGAACAGCGATGGTGGTGCAGGGTCTCTTTAAGACCATTTTAAGAGCCCCCTTATAGAATTCTCAGAGAGCTATGCAGTCACACTTCCAGTTTAAGCCAGCACACAAACACTGGGACCAGCTGATGTTGTCCACAAAAATGCTCCATGCCCCTGAAAGCAGTAGCTCCTCCAGTCTCAGTCGGGAAAGGTTACCTTCTGGTAGGTTATACGGCAACTACAGAGAGGGCTGAATGCCATGGAACTCAAGCGGCAATATATACTGCAGCTGCTAATTAAACCCAGCAAAAGCGTTGAGGTCACTGGCAGTTGTATATATGTGAACCTTCAAAAATAACTGTTGTCAGCAATTAATTGCCTTTATGCTCTGTCACATTAAAAAACAAAACAAAACAAAAAAAAACAAAAAATAACATGGCATTTTGAAACTTAGGTAGGGTGATATTTTTTATGTTTTAATATAGAATATAAAGAAGAATTAAGTGTCCCAAAAGGGAAGCAGATCGCTATACCTCAGTGACAATCACAGATAGCAGTAGTCTGATACCCTCCACAATCTCTGCCCTCCTGCCCCAATCAGCAGGCAGAGTTCTCTTATGGATGGTAGCAGCCTCTCTGTTCTTTGTCCCTTATGGACACTATCTTCCCATGACAGCTTGTTCACCCACCTTTGAAATTCCTGTCTGACCCCTATGGTTTAGACCTCACTCTTTTTCTTCTGTTTTTTTTTTTTGGGGGGGGGGGGTGGGGTGGGGTGGGGTGGGGGATTATGTTTTTCTGCTCATCCGCTACAGCTTCAACTCCCCTGAGAAAACAAAACAAAAGTGTTGCTCTCATATTTCACATCGAAAGAGTCTGTTTCTCGGCTCGTTGTCCCTTTTAGCTTTCCTTGTTTTCTGTTTCTATTTCTGTAAAGTGGCATTTTGATCATATTTTACAGGGATTAGATATTTCTTTAAATAAGATTTCATCTGACTTTTCAGCCGTTTTCCTGGTTTTTCCAGAGTGCTTTGTTTACTTGCTCCCTTTTGACATTAAGTTTGAGGCATCCCTCAAATATCTGCAAATGAGATTACTTCGAAAGACTCTGTGTTTGTCTTGAACTTTATTGGATACTAGCAAATTGTTCTCCTGGGAAACTTCATGTCAGGAGCAGAAAACGAGCGTTCTTGTGACCGTAATCTCACCCACTGGATTTTCTTCCTTTTTTTTTCTTTTAATAGGCAGTAACCAAGAAACAAAACGTTATCACTTTCCATTGATCCTAACGTTCTTAGGTCTCAGGTGACAGACCATGAACATTTAATGTCCTTCGTGATAACTCTCAAATTATCCTGGCTTTATGTTTTTCTTGACTGATGTATCTTGGCATAAAACAGCTATTTCTTACATTTTAGACTTTTAAAGACATATTTGATCTTGCATGGATAGCAAGTATATTCTATTTACTTGCCTTGTTCATAAAAATAAATTAAATGCAATAACAAAGCAAATATGAGAATGTTGTATCATTATTGAACCTCTTGCTTTTCATATAAATGATTCCTTCACAGAAAATTTTAAAGAAGATGCATGAATGTTACTTAGAAAATGTATTTTGTTCTTCTCTTAAATACCAGATAGATCTCTTCTGATATTATAAATGGAACTCCATTAGTCTAAAATAGACTCATTTCAATGTATAGTTTCATGTGGCTTTCTGCCCTTCTAAAAGGTAGGATCATATTAAGAAATATTAGAGTGAGAAAATATAAATTTATTCGTTGGAAATTTATAATGGATAGTGTCACAAATGCATAATTTACAACGAGCTGATGTGCATGCCTGTAACTTTTTGATAAAATGAGTAACATGTAAATTCTCCAAAGAAAAAATCTTTATTGGCAATTTTGAAAGATGATTATGAAGAATTTGTGCTATTTCAAAAATTGAAGCTATTAAATTTTAATTTAGATTTTCCAGTTTATACAGATCAGAAGCATTCATCATTATGTTCTCGTTCTGAGTCATACACACACATATCGGAGCCAAAGTGATTACATCAAAGGTTATTCCCTAATTACTCAAATAGTGGAGCATATTTATCTTGCAAGATTGCTATTAAAATGACTCTCATTCTGCTATCTGTATTAATATCTACTAAACTTAACTTGACAAATGGAAAAAATGATAGTTGACAATTTTCATAGAAAATTGCAGAAGAAAGATAACATTCTATTTGGTTTTTGTTTATTGGAACTTCTTGGAAGTGTACTTTGTTAACTACCACACATGCCCAAAGACTTGCATATTTAAGAGTCATTTTGGTTATATGACCTGAGGGATGAACTTTCGCTCAAGAATATTTACTACTGACTCCAGTTTTTTTTTCATAAAATATGACAAATTCTTGTGTGGAAAATGCATCATAATAAGTTCATAATGGAAAAGGAATTTGTCTAATAATATCACAATTACACTTCTTCCTTTCTACCTAGACTCTGCTGAGCTGTGATGGGTAATTTTCTTTGTTAGCTGGGCACATCTTATGAGATCTGACTAATATTTCTCCAAAAATTTGCAATGATATTTCACTGTTGAAGTGAACACCAAATCTGGATATTTATCAAAGCAGATGATATTCATTATGTGATTCATTCAAGACCCAAGCAATTTTGTTTTTATAGTAGAAGCTATGGAAATTTTCTCTGCCTACCTCATTACTTAGCTGAGACATTGGTCTGGACTTTATCTTGCCCCATTCCACTTTATGAGTTAAAGGATCTTGCATAAATTAAAAAATATGTACTTATTTTTAAGTATGTATACATGTGCAAAGGAGTGTGGACTCATGACTACAGTATTTGCAATGACTAGTAGAGTGTGTTGGAGCCCCTGGAACAGGAATTATAGCTGATTCATTCTTTCCCAACGTGAAGACTAGGAACCCAACTTGGGTCTTCTGAAAAACAAAAACAAACAAAAAATGAAAGAAAAACTCATCATAATGGGTTAATCGTCACAGCAAAAAGAAATGACCAGAGCTATGGATGTCCATGATACTTGAACCCTAATGAGGAGCTTGGTCATTCTATGACTAAAGCATCTTATGTAGATAGACATTTCTCAGTCCTGGAGAATTGTGAGGCTTATCTGAAATATGAGCAGGTCAGGAAGGTTCAAACTGATCATGAAAATAATGGTAGGGTTTTCCCTCAAGATTGAGTAATTGTACTAGCTATGATGGTGAAGCCTTCTTGCAAGAAATCCAATGCTCAATCCAATCACTAACTGGGAAACTCTACATATGAGACTTAGTAGATACATAATCCTCAGTGGCCATGTGCATTATTTGTTGTCTGTGGAGTCTCATTCATGACTCACTCCTAAGTTCTTGGGAGCTGTCTTTATTCACAAGGACATTTTATTCTTCCATTGCTCACAATCAGAGTGGAGCCCAATGTTCTGCATGATTCTGTTTGTTTTTGCTTGCTTGTTTGTTTGCTCATTTCTGCCTTTCTCAATGGTTATATGAGAGACTTGGATCTTTTACATTAAATAGTGTCAGGATCATGATAAACCTCCCCCAGAATGTTCGGGCATCAATCAATACTTTTATCTATAAACTTGAAATCAAAATATTATCTCTATTGTAGATTGGTTTGTATATTTAAAGGAAAGACCAGTGGTTGGAAGAGGTAAAAGGGTAGGAGGCCTTGAGTCTTCTGTGAGCACTGCCAGGTGTTTGTGAAGTCTACAGCAAAAAAATTGATTACTTATTATCACAGCTTGAACTTCAGGAATAAAGACCTAGGAGGAGACATCCCAGGCATATGTGGCTCTCAGAGTATAGAACCAATCCAATTCCGAAAATTCCCACCAGTAGATTCTGTTTGAAGGTTGTGTATGCTTCCTGTGACTATATATATATATATATATATATATATATATATATATATATATATATATTATATATATATATATGTGTGTGTGTAATTTATTAAATATAATAACATATTGTGTATTTTATATTGCAGATATAATATAGAATATTATAATCATATATTATATATTGTATTTTAAAATATCTATAAGCTGGGGACTGTAATGTACACCTTTAATCCTAGCACTTGTGAGGGAGAGGCAGGTGAATCTGTGTGAGTTCAAGGCCAGTCTGGTCTAGAGAGTGAATGCCAGGTCAGTCAACAATACAAAGAAACCCTGTCTTGAACCTCCCTGAAAAAATAATAAAAATAAACAAAAAGATATATAAATAAATAGAAATGATATATTGTGTTATATATATCTTCATGAATATATAAATAAGTGTAAGCAATATTTATATTTATATATATCTTCATGAATATATAAATAAGTGTAAGCAATATTTATATTATATCTAATATCTAACAAATATATAAATATTGTATAGCTTTAAAGATACATAATTACATATAAAATTTGTTTTATAACACTTGCATGCCCTAAGATTTACGTGAATCATATAACACCACATAAGTTATTCTATATATTATCCACTAGTCCAACAAAAGGTGTATCATAAATTCTAGGTGCAGCACTCTACCTGAGTAGACACTCTTCTATTTATTTCATCACCTTACCCAAGCTTGCCTACAAGGTTGAGAAGCAAGAATGATTTCCTGCCCAGTTCTTGTTCTCTCCCATAGCCCTCCTCCATCCAAGTTGAGTAGACAGTCCTCCAGTACTACATCTATCCCATATCATAGTAGGAGAGAAGATCATCATTTTCTGTACACTCTCTCAGGTGCCAAACTGGTATTCTGTAATTGGGTTGTTAAAGGTTCATGGACAAGGATAGATAAAAATGGATTAGTATAGATTGTTGCATGTATTCTTCTAATTTGAACTTAAGTATTTTAAGGTCTGTAGTCCTCTGGTATGAAAGACTCTGTACTTGCTGATGTGTGCTAGCAAGACTTTTACAAATGTATAAGCTGTACTAGGCAAACAGAAAAAAATGAAAGAGGTTGTCTGCTTCTCAATTATCTTCAGTCCAAGATACCTTAAGTCCCAGCAGCCTATTCTGTATGTTGCATTCTGCTGCATTTTGCTCCTGTTCCATGCTGTCTCTGCCCTCCACTTTTCTGTGAACACATTAAGTTCAGCATCAGACTGTCTGTACTTTTTTCACAATTCCCAGACTCCCTATTTCATGCGGGATACAAGTAAAATAAACTCCCCACCAAAGAAATTGACTCAATTCCCCATTCTCTTAGTTTTCAATTTCTCTCCCCTCCTGGGCTTTCTCCTGTCTTTCTGAGATTGCCTCTGTTGCTTTGAAGTTGCCTTTTCCTTCCTTCCCTTTAGTTGCTATCTTCCCTTAAGAACCTAGCTCGCTCTGACTGACTTATCTTTTGAAAACTCTGCCAACCCATCACTTTTACTCCTCTGTTTCTATCTCCATCAGGAGCTCATCTTCCCCTTATGACAGAGACTGTTCCCTTGTTCTGCATCACCCACACTCCCAGGCCACTGCATCACCCACACTCCCAGGCCACTGCATCACCCACACTCCCAGGCCACTCCATCACCCACACTTACATCTGTTTTTCCCCTGCATTTCTTCTCCCCTAGAAAGTAAATGACAGAAGCCCAAGTGAGACTTCCACAGCTAGCTCAGTTCTTGCTGCTCCTTATTCCCTCTTTTTTAAAGATACTGACTTTTCTTCCAGTAGTAATAGTGTGTATTTGTTATCTTTTCCTCTCTTCTCCTAAAATGCTTCAGTTGAACTCTCATCATAAATTTTTTTTGGGTTGCATAACACCTCAGATTGGTTCTTCCTGTCCCAGTGCATCACTCTATCTATCTATCTATCTATCTATCTATCTATCTATCTATCTATCTATCTATCTATCTGTCTGTCTATCTATCATCTATCTATCTATCTATCCATCCATCTACCTACCTACCTACCTATCTACTCTCCACTTATTTAGTATTACTAGATACTAAATTTTATATTTAGTATCTAGATATTATATTTTATAATATAAAATATTATATTAAATTATAAATACAAAATTTTATATTTAGCCTAGATTTTATATTTCTGTAACACATACTCTTTTTTAAGTGTATGCTTTATATTATAATTAATTTACTTAGAATCATGCTTTTCTCCACAAATACCTGATGGTTTCACTCCTAGTTAGTCTGATCATTGAGCTGACCTTGTTTGGCTGTTTGGATCCTCAGTTATCTTGTGGAAACTCTGTGCTTGGTATAGATTGACAGAAGGTCTTATCATCCCCTTCACTTTCTTGGCTATTCGAATGTGATTGTATTATGGATACCTATATCTTGAATAAACCTTCCCCATTATGCTAAACTATTCCTCCTAAGTTTTGTTAACCCTTCCAGGTTTAGCAGTGCTTGTTCTCGCTTCTGTTAATACTTATTGATTCTTAAGTTTTGTGCACAGTACTCAAAGATCACTACCTCTCAGGAAGGAGTGCCTAGTTGTCTCTTGAGGTTAAATGGGTTAAATAGACTTTCTGGAGCCATACTGTATTGTATGTCCATTGCTATGTTATGTATGTCTAGGGAATGGATGGGGTAGGGAGGGAGGTCTAGGAACATATTCTAAAGGCTCAATTAGTAAGACTCTCAAGAATACCACCCCAGTATACTGAACACTAAGGGGATGGCATTTTTGGTCATGAGACCCTACAGACAGACCCTCAGTGTAACACGCACAGTTATGCAATACTTAAAAGATGGCATTTTATAAACACTCTGTTCAGTGCTTTTTAGTTTTATACCACAAATCTGTATTTTTATTAGTTTCCAGGGAAGCAAGTAATTATTATGTAATATTTTAACATTATTAAACTCATTAAAACCCACAGATACACTAACTATATAGATACAGTATTTCAAGCTAGATACAGCATTTGGTACTATTTAAGGGGTTTAATTACACACCACAAATAAATAAAGTTGTCATGAGAGATTCTAAGAAGAATCTAAAGGCCTGAGCCCACATGTTTAGAAAGGTACTGTTGAGACTTTTGAAAGACATATACAATTTTTATGTTAGATTATATAACATAATAAGGGAAAACTGACCTGAAAGTGTCAGTATGAATACATATGAATATGTTGAAGATGAACCACAACATGGATTCTACTGTACTTTTTAAAAAGGCATGGAAGACTGTAAAGAGAAAATACCATAAAGTCACTATTAATGAGTATATATAGGAAGTTCTTTTAAAAACACAGAGTAGGTTTTGATTATTGCTCATTTATTGGGCATTCGGCTGGCATTAGGAAGTGCTGCATGCAATTCTAAACCTTGTGTCACCGTCAGTATAATAATAAAAATGAAATGCAGTAATAAATAATAATAGAACTCTTATAGTAACATCTCTCCTTGTGTGTGTGTGTGTTTGTGTGTGTGTGTGGTCTTTGTGTACGTGTGTTTAAATGTGTGTTCATATAAAGGTCAAAAGTTAACTTTGTAGTGATGATACTGGGATGCATCCACCTCATTTGTTAAGTCAGGTCTTACTTGGGGGTGATGATTAGTCTAGGCTAGCTTGTCAATAAGACCCAAGGATCATTCTTCTCTTCCCATCTCTTCAGTGCTGAGATTGAAACAACACGCCACCACACCCAGATTTTTAATGGGTGCTGGGGATCCACTTCAGTTCCTTGTGCTTGTGTGGTCAGCAATTTACAGTCCAAGTTACTTCCAGCTCCTACATTAAGCAAATTTCCTTCTGTAAGATATGTCTTCACATTCTCATTATGGAGGATGATAACCTCAAAAAGTATACAGAATCTAAACAACTTTAAATATTAATCACAGTCCAGTTTGTTTTGTTTATATTAATGCATGCTTCATGCCTCACGCTTTCCCCCCCCCAAAAAAAAAGAAATGTAAAACTGCCTCCCTTGCTCTTTACTCCTTCAACCTTTTTGAAATATGTGAAAAATCATTTATACGTGCACAATGTACTCTTCTTCCATGCAGTCATTTTTCCCTAATGATGACTTATAAACTTTGGTGATGTTGAGAACAGAGTTTTTCTGCAGTAACATAAATATCTTGCAAGAGCTTTATCCTTGACCCTCTTCCACCAAGGGAATAAGTATTTCTAATTACTGTGTTCTACTGGTGACCCATAATCCACACACCCTAGCACTGCCATTTCATGTTTCATTCAGCTAGTCAGCAATTACCACAGTGCAGTCTAGCCTCAATGCAATATGCATGAAGGACTGCAAGGGTTCTTTGGGTTACATAGAAGGGAAACTAATGTCCACTAAAATTGTCTATTGACAAGAATAAAGTTGTCTGTAAGAAAATCAACTCAGCACCAAATTAAGATACAGATACTAGAAACTGTCTCTATAAATGTCATTTCTGAAATAATATTCATAATAATCCTAGATATATATTCTCACAGGGCTCTCATTTTTTTTAAATTCTTTGATATTAGAAAGGTAAGAGGAGATGTTTTTACAGGAAAGAAAATGCACTAGCTCCTCAAATTACAACCTAATTATCAACCTATTTCCTGATAATATAAATAATACTTTTTTCATCTTTTCTTCTTCTAATCAGATAACACCTATTGTAGAATGCAGAATTGTCAGCCTTTATTGTTTATGTCCTATTTATTAAACTGTATTTTATTAAAATGACTAATACATAGCTCAAAAATGGTCATCATCCCTTGTGATTATGGAAATATAAATCAAAACAATTTTGAGATTTTGTCTTGCCTAAGTCAAACTGTCGAATGTCAACACAGCAACTAACAACAGATACTGGAGAGGATGTAGGGAAAAGGAAACATTTACTCACTGGTGGTGGACTGCAAACTGGGCCAGCTACTCTTGAAATCAATGTGGTGAATCTTGAATAAACTAAAAATAAATCTACTCTATGGCCCAACTATATCAATCTTTGGCATATACTCACAGGGTTCAACATCCCTTTCCATAGATAGTTTCTTATCCATGTTCCTTGCTCTTCTATTCACAATAGCTAGGAAATGGAACAAACTAAATTTTCTTAAACTAATAGTGGATAATGAAAATGTGGCATATATACACTGTGGTACATTATTCAGCTCTAAGGAAAAATGATACCTGAAATTTTCAGATCATATTGAATGAGGTAAACCAGACCCAGAGAGACAAATGTACAATCTCTCTCTTATCAGAGGATTGTAGCTCCAAATCTTTGGATGTAAGTAGTGTATATTCTGGAATAAATACGGACACAAAGAAAATACAAGGGATCATAGCCAAGATGAGAGTAAACAGATAAAAAGACAGGAAAATAGCAGGGTACAAGGTGATCTGATCGGGGATGAGGGGGCTCAAGGGAGGTTGATGGAACTAAATAAATACAAAGGAAGATGGGTATAATAACAATGAGGTCTGAAAAAGTCATAAGGAATTATGCTATTAACTAGCTATATAAAATACCTCTAATATAAATCAGTGCATATATTTACATATATAGTTTAAATAAATGTTTCCTATTTGGACTTACAGTGTCCCCTCAAACAGCCATAGATCATCTAACATAAACTCCAACACCAGACTTCTAAAGGCCCCTTTTGAGTTGTTTGACTGGGTTGTTTGAGAAATTCCCCCAAAATATTATAATCTATTGTTATCCCCTTAGTTTTCCTGAGAGGCCAAATGTAAGTCACTATTACTAAAGGCATCAAAGACTTCAGACACAGGACCCTGAGTAAAGAAACCTCCCCCTGAAGTCTAATCTTGTGCTGCAGAAAGGGTCATGCCAACTTCCTATGGAGGGAAGCAACCAATAGTCTTACCAACTGTGATGCCTGTGAACCACAGCAACCAGTATGACATGATACCTCTAAGGGCACAGTAATGGCATGCATATCTTGTGGTAATCAAAAGCTCTATAATTATATTTAATGCCTGGTATACCAAAAGAAAATCATGCGTCCTGATAGTGGGTAGATAGCCAGCTACAGGGGACTAGTGAAATTATGGATCTTGGAGGAGAATCTACAACCAGCATAATTCCTAATAACAGTCTAAACATTTATCCCTATACTCACAGATAAGTGCATCTCACTCTTCATCCAGAAAATTTCTCTTCATATCAGACGGAGACAATTCCAGAAAAAGACAACTCTTCAAAATGGAAAACTATAGATTCCAGTCCTCATTAATACATCTACAACATCACTCCTACACCTAAGAGTCTAGGATAATCATGGGATACGGGACAAAAAGTTTGTAAGAGACAGGAAAGCATGAAGTTTGCTGTGAGATTGTGTCTACTAGAAAAGTCGAAGAAGTCTCACTAGCATGACTGGCAGAACATGACCTGATCAAAAAAGACACTAATGATCATGTTAATGCAGGAGAGGGATAGCTCCAAAGTCCTCAACTCTAAACAAACAAAGAAAAAAATTATAGGCAACTAAGAAATGCTGAAAGCAGGAGAAATAATCTTCCCTCAGGAAGAACAATCCAAGATTAAATTTTCAAACCTGAAAACATACATATAAGTAACATCATTCACACTGAGAAGGCTTTAATTTTGTATATAGGGATACAGAGACAAAGACAGACAGAAACCCACACACATGAAACAACAATTAAATAAAAGAAGTCATGAATCTTGGAAGGAGGGGCACTACATAGGAAAGTTAGAAGGAGGAAAGGGAAGAGGGAAATAATGTAATTATAAAAATAAAAGATATTCAAAACAAACACCTTATCATTTTTCCTGCTCCTTCAACTTAGCGTTATGTATCAACGTCATAGAAAACTTTTGACATCTCTCCAGTTGCTGTTCCTTTTAGATGGGAAGTCAAATATCTAACAGTAACTTGAAGCCTTTTAATAATTTTGCTAGGAGGAGTTGATCTCTTTTTAGTTCTCTATTTATAGGTGGTCAGCTATATTAAAATATATCTTAGTTTAAATATATGCTAATATAAGCTTAATTCTAGATTACGTCATTACTTCTAATTTATTGTAAGAGTTTCTTATTGAATACTTGGCTAATAAATATGATTGTCATGTGTATACTTTATGACTCCAAGAGGAAGATGGACCTTGAGATGCTAATGATGTTCATTAATTATATACTTTCTTTTATAATATGGTGATAGGGAAAGTGCTGTATATGCGGAGCAGTTGGTCTATGTTAAGTACAAAATAGCCTGAGCTATCTGTGCCAACTGAGACCAACAAAGAACTATGTTTCATACCTACTTGGTTCAACGGGAAACATTTCCTCTTGGAAAGAGAAAGAAATCTCCCAAGATTCAAGAAACTAATGAAATTCATAAGGTTTAGTAAAACCATGAAGGTAAAACAACTCACAGGCTGAGGGTGGAGGGAAGAGATGCCCCTTAGGTAGAGTTGCCTGTGAAAGTACACATCTTTTGGATGATTTTTTCAGCATTGAAGCTGGCTATGAGTTACTTATTCACAGTCCTTTGGGTGATGCTTCCTCCATGTTCCTTTACTTAATCCTATAAATGCATTGATTCCTTAAGCTGTCCTTGCAAGAATTAATTTCTTTGGCGTGTTATTGGTGCCCTATCGAATCTGAGATAAATACACTTTTTTTATATCTCCCAGGAAATCACAGAGGATTCTCTGGCAATTTTCTAGAATCCACTTAATAACTTCTTTCTTATTTTGAATTTCAGGATAAGGCAGATGTCTGTAGATGATTGCAATGCTTGCTCTTGTTAGAAAAGTTGCATCATGCAAAATCTTAAGTGTTAGAAAACATGGAATATAATTGATGACACATTTCCTTCCTTTAGGCAATGAGAGGGAGAGAGAGATCTCTCCTGTAGACAGGTCAAATCGTCTGCTCACAATCCCACGTCTTTTAGGACAACATACTCTGAACTCTTACATTCAACACAGATAGAAATCTTAACCTTCAGCTAGTTGTAGATAATCTTTCAGTTCTTTAAAACAAATGATATACATAGCTATTGACCTTGAAAACTACATCTCTCTTAAAACTGGATATGGTTGAAATCTTAAATTCATTCAAGATTTCAATTGTGGCTTTGTTATGGATGAATGTTGAATTTTCTCCTTCTCACCCCAATCTTCAAGGGCACACTCAGAAAGACGCTTCTAAAATAATTAAGGGTCATGAAGGGTATTTTTTGTATTGCAGAGAACGCCAAACTGTACGAACAAAAAAAAAAAAGGAAGAAAAAAATGGTAACTAATGTACATACAAGGAATTCTCAGTCTTATACACACGTTAGGCAGATTTCAGTCTCTGCAGATCACATTGAACAAGCCTCACTAGCAAGGCTGCTCCCTCTTTTTCTTGTTGTTGCTGGGACTTGACCTCCAAGTCTTTGAGTCATCACTAGAGAATGTTGTGGATTCCAAGCTGTGTTCCCTTTGGGCTCACTTCCTCTCAGTTGAGTTCCTTTCACATCTATATATTTTTTAAATCTCTGAAGGAAATGACTGTCCGGTTTTCTCACTCATTGTTCATATGCATAGTCACCCTGGGAGGTCTGAGTCACGATTTTCCCACTATACATTGTCAGCCTTTGTTCCTTCCTTATTCCCTGGTGTAAGCTCCTCTCTATTCTTAACTTTCCTGTTTCAAATTTCCTGCTGTGCCTGTACAGGAGGTAGCATCTCTCTGGAGTTCATTCTCTCTCTCTCTCTCTCTCTCTCTCTCTCTCTCTCTCTCTCTCTCTTTTTCTCTCTCTCTCTCTCTCTCTCTTTCTCTCTCTCTCCTCTCCTCCTTCCCCCCCTTCCTTCTATCTCTGGAGAGATTATGAAGGAAATGACAATATCCTTGCAGTCAAGAGAAAGGATAAAAATGATCCCTTTGGTTTTTATGCACCTGCATCTCATTACATAACATTCCATCTTTACACAAATTTTACCTCCAATTTAGCTACTGTGTCAAAATTAGAATGTATCTATTAATAAATTGTAACTGTTTCCTGCTAGTATATGCAAATGCCTTGTGCTCACATTCCTTTCTCATATTTGGGAAAACTTGCCTTTCTTATCACAGCTTTCCAAGCAAAAAACAAAAACCGAAAACATTCCTGGATGTTTTTATTACTTATGTGTTCTGTAAGAGGTATAATTTTGAAGCCATGCATTAAATAGACTCAAAAACCTCACTGTCATACATGAACAGAACATTCAAGGTCACTTAGCCCTTCTGTTCTTTGAATGATTATAATAAGCAACAATATAATTAGATATTGAGTAAAATCTTTACAATATCCCAGAAACACAACAGTAGCACTGATTCTTTCTTTTCTTGATATGTCAATCAAGATGACTGCAAGATTCTGCTCAGAGTTTATATTTGTTTTCTCTAAATGGATGGTGTGAGATTGATCTGGACACTCAAGTCACCTCTAGGTTAGCTTGCAGCACACTATTGCTACGCTGTTCAAAGACATTCTATCCCATTGATTCCCTTTTAAATTGTTTATATTTTGTTTCAGGAACACAAACAAAATTGTGAAATAACTGTGTCTCGTACTGTCCCTAACTTACCCAATAATACTCCCTGTGTATACAAACTTATTCTAATAAGTTTACAAATTTTTAGCATTGAATCTGAAGATGATTTTACATACCTACCATTTATGTCAAACAGCACAGAACAGAATGAAAGAAATCAAGCAAACAAGAAAAAAAAAACCCATAAAGGTAGTGGAAATATAAGCAAGTAGCTTTATATAGGGGCACCAGCTACCATGGTGTAATAGTTAATGCTCTGTACTCTGAATCAAGTGATCTGAGTTTGGATCTCAGTGAGACCTATTCCTTGAGGTAGAGACCTGGTCAGTCATCCTCATCAACTCAGACCATAAAACCCAATATAAAAAAGGGCTTCAGTATTGTTGAAGACATGTTTCACTTCGCTTCACTTCACAGGTTATATTTAGGAATGACTATGTATACACATGTAAATAGAAGCATGTAACAATAATTTATAAAAAGATTCAAGAAAATGAAAGAGCAAGAAGGAACATTTTAGAGGATTTGGAGAGAGTAAAGTGAGAGGAAGAGATAGGATTATACTATAATCTCAAGAAGAAATAGATTTATAATATATGTTTATTACTCTTTGTTCTTTTTTTTTATTCTCTGATTTGGGATTTTTTTCCTCCAAAGGATCACAAAACGAAATATCCTAATTTAAATTATTTTACAGCATGAGTTAAAGAGCACATAAATATACTTTTTTTACTAGTAACATGCTGTGAATGTGGCTGCCAACCGACTTTGTGAATTCATAAAGCAATTAGGTTACTGTCTATGTGAATATACACATATGCTAGGTGATATTAAAACTTTTAGTAACTGGTGGATATAGATCTTTGTTCTACCCAAGCAGCTATATCAAAGGATTGTGAAAATGGCATTACACAGAGTTCCTCGAAATTTCATGCATATTACTCTTATTTGCATGTATTGTTTCATGAATAAAACAGACATATATTTTAAATAAAGCATCTATACAATTAATGAGGCCCTCAGGTTATGTTTTATTTTCTCAAAATATCAAGCAGGAAGGATGACTCTGCCAACCTGAAAGTCCTTTGGAAGGAAGAGTATTAGCCTTTGTGGCATATGGTGTCTAGACTGAATCCTACACCCACACATATGAACGACTAACACATGAGAACTGCAAGAAAAAGCTATACCATTCTTCATCATTATAAATACAAAATTAAATTGCCCCGTTTACATTGCAAGGTGGCCTGGAGTTCGTATAGGTGCAGAGCTGGGCATAAACCATGCTAACTATTTTAACATTTCCAAATAAGAGACTTGTTTTTCATTAAAAGTCTACAAATCATAAAGCAGTCCAGAAGTATTTCTTCTCAGTAAGAAATTTATACTTTCAAATAAAGTGTAGAGACTTCAGTGGTTAACATAAGCATCAACATTTTTCCAATATCTTCTGTCCTTCATTAACCATTTGGTGAGACCAAGCGCCCACTTGCTTCCTTTTGGTGTTTGTGAATATGAACTTGATTAAGGTCTAAAAAACCCTATGTTTCTATACACTTTAATCAAAGTTGTCAGCTACACATGCCATTCTGAGTTTATCCTTTCATCCTCAAAATATAACCTTGGCCTCATACATTCAAGGCAAATGTGCCATCAAGCTATATTCTTGCTCATAATTAATTATTAACATTTGAATATTGGCTATCAGAGGCAGGTAAGGAAAAATCTCTGGGGAAAAATCTAAAAGCATTATACATAGATAGCAACTACTTCAGGCATCTTAAGTAGATACATGCATTTATTACTCCTGAATGGAAAGAAAGAATGCTGAGGATGCAAACCATTAATTATATGTATTTACAATTTAATGAACACTCAAAAACTAAAATAAATAAATAATGAAAATGGAAATACAATAAAATAATTCAAGTACTAGTTCCTAGTCAGCTTGGTACATTGTTTTAGGAAGACCATCTTTGTTTGCTGAATTCCAAAATTTATGTAAATATGTAGGCTGATATAGTGATGTGAGCTTGGAGAGCTCAGTGAATAAAGCACTATATAAGCCCGAGGACTTGAGTTTTGATTCAGGCACTCACATGATTTCTAGTCATGGCATCATTCATCTGCAATTCTGGCTCTGGAGTTGTAGAGACAGGAGGAGCATGGGAGATTAGTGCCTTCCCAGTGTACTCAAATGACAAGCTTCAGGTTTATCAAGTTGCTCTGCCACAAAAAATATGACCAATAGTGATAGAGTCAGCTGAATAACAACCTCCAGTCTTCACAGGCACACACGCAGCTGAGAATTTCTGACACATATACTCATATACTGTCACATATACAGTAATAATAATAATTAATAATGATAAACATCAAAAATACATTAGGTTAGAGCTAGACTCTCTGAAGTATTTGATACAGCAGAACTTACAGTAAGAAATACCCTGCAGCACATGAGTACAGTTTCACTTATTGAGAGCTTTTGAACAAAAAGAAATTTATAGGTTATTTAAGGTTTCATTTATTTATTTATTTATCTATTTATCTATCTATCTATTTATTTATTTATATTTATTGGATGAGTTAAAAGAACACCAACTGCATTGTACTAATTCTTCCCAATAAGGATAAATTCCAAATTTATCCACAACATCTTTAGTATAAATCAGTCTGTAAGCAATTGCATCTCAAGAATATAAAGGCTGTAAATAACACATTTTATTTTCCCAAATTATCTTCTAAAGACATCGCTTAGAGCTGTTGATGAAAGACTTTTCTCCATCTCGCCTGGTCCCACAGGATAGGTTTCTCTCCACCCACTGGGTCCCACTTGCTAGTTACTGCAGCTGCTCATGAAATAATCATTCTGATGTTTATTACCAGTTACAATTGTTTGACCAGTATCTTAGGTTGCTTACTGGCTAGCTCTAACTATTAAATTAACAAATTTCTGTTAATCTGTCTTAATCTGTAAATTAACACAAGGCTGCAACTCACTGGTGTGGCATGTTGCTCCTTTGAAGAATACATGGCATCTCCTCAACTCTGCCTACTCTCTTTCTGTATATTTACAAAGTTTAAATGTCCTGCCTTTTTACTTTGCTAAGTCACTGGCCAAAATAGCTTTATTCATCCACTAATAAAAGCAACACATATACAGAAGGACATCCTGTGTCACCTCCCCTTTTCTGTCTAATTAAAAAGTTTTAATTTTTTGTATCATAAAATTACATATAACAAAAGTTACCAAGCAAGAATTATAGGTATAACATTTAGTCCATTTGTATTTTACAAATTCAGAGAAAATGCTCCATTATTTATCCTATCTTGGTGAGTCCAAAGTCTTGTACCTTATTTACTTTCTATCATAACTTGCTTTATCTGTCTGGCAAACAAGGAAAACTATAACTATCTAGTCTTCAGCTCCCTAAGAGACCCAAGAAGCAAATGATATTAACTATGTAAGCAGGAAGTGCAAGCAAGCAGCTTCCAAAAAATCTGAGAAATGACAGAAACAACCAACTTCCAGGCAGTCACCCAAAAGTTTCTCTGCAGTGTGCAGCATCTGTCTTTGGCCTACAGGCCTAGAAAATCTGACAGACTTTTCTATGAAGCAGGGATTTTGAAGAACTGACGTACCTTGTCTCAACAAGGTTTGGCAGTCACTCTCCTTTGTGTCTTCCTTGTGCCATTAGGATAACATACAGTCAGCAGTTGAGGCAAGGGCACTTTGTTGCCCAGTGTCTTCTTACTTTTGCCACAAAAAAGTAAATTCTATGTGGAGTTTCTTGATTGCCATCATTTTCTCGGAAATAGATTGGTGTTTCCAGGAGCAGACTGTAAGCTTCCGCACTTTTCTGTGGATACCCGAACCTCGAAACAGGCGCGCGCATTCCTGACTCGAGCCCACGAGAACGGACAATTGTCCTAGGGGTTTGAACAGAGACGACACACACACAAAGAGACCTGGCTCATCTGCCAAGGAGCAGTGGCAAATGGCAGCTTTATTAAGCATAAGTCGGATATATATACACCAGCCCCCCATCAGGATCAAGGAAAGAGAAAAGTCAGGGGGTCGCACCCAAGGTCGGACAGCAGCTGAACAGAGAAAAGAGGAAGCCAGGTGGGCGTGCTCAGGCTCAGAGAAAAGCTGACCCAGGAACCTTGCCTGCGGGCGAGAACCTTGCTTGCAGGTGGAATTACCATGACAGTAGAGGGAGAGTTCTCTCTAAGCTACACCCTTGGGCCGTAGGTGAAATTAACATAACAGGAGAGGGCAGTTCTATGCTACACCCTCAAGCTGATGCAGTGGAACCAGGAAGCAGAACAGCCCTGCAAAGCGCCTCGGGAAAAGTGGGGAACTTGTGTACCTACAAGTCTCCCCTTAAATATATATAAATATGATGACTAGCAGCTGTCTTAGGCATGTCGGTCGTTGGGTTAGGTCCCTAAACCCGTCTACGGGAATGTGTTCAGGTCCAAACGCACCCCCTGTCTTAGGCGAGACCGCCCCCCCCGTGCAATAAACCCGTCATTGCTTACTAGTCATACATTGAATCCAGCCATATTTGTGCTGAAAGATGCTCCGAGACGAATGCCTGCTAGGGCCAGGCCGTGGCGGACCTGAAGCCATTGGCCAAGTCAAGATGTTCCAGCATACACATGAGCAATCCTGGAAGAGACTGTGCTTGCACAGTGTCTGAAATGTTTCGCTCTGAATAGAGCCCTTTTGAGTAAGGCTACGGCACCAGCAAATGGGACCCCTGGAATGACCAACCATACTAAATTAAAGCCAATTAGCAATTTTGTATTCCGGGGTCCGAGAAAAGCAGCAAAATCCTAACCAGCGACCAGCAGAGGTCAAAATCCACACCCAGTTTGTAAAGATCAACAAAAGCATCCAATCGAGAATTTAAATTAATTCGAATGTCCATGGTATTTCTGTCTGACCTGCAAGGTTCCGCCGTGAGTACTCAATGCTGCAATCTAGGGTAGGGGAAGTAGCTGCTTCCCCTCAGGGGGTAGAGCAGCCTTGGCTAAACAGGCAGATCAAGGCAGAGCAAAGATGGGAAGCTGGGAAAGGGGCAAAGGCAGGCGCTGGATCATCTCTCAGGAATCTGTCATCTTCCTCGCTGCCTCTGCCGCACCCGCGGGGTCTCTTGATCTCGCCTTGTCCTCAGGTCTCTGAATAGCGGAATCCACGGTCCGCACCAGACATTTAGGGACCCAAATGGATTGCTTGCATCCTGTGGAAACACATAAACCGCTCCTCTACCCCAAATTAATTTATGAACTAGACCATGTTACATATTGGGAGTAACAAATACTTAGAACAAAACTCAGCTCAGCCAGTATTGACATTGGCTGGTCTGAACTTAGAGACCTACAGGTCTCTGCTCCAAAGAGCAAATTTCATTGGCCTGTGCCATTGCAACTGGCCTGAACATTGGCCTGAATTAGCCAACCTCAAAACATTATTTTTTATTGGCCTGCACAATTGTAGCAGGTCTTGAACTGGGCTGAACCATCAGCCCCAAAATATCTTTTAGGATCAACTCCGCCTGGAACTTTTCCAGGGGCAGAAAATTATTATCTGATCCAGTACATGAGCACTTACACAACTGGATAGAATTATTAAAATTGTTATCTTTATGGGGGCATATTGCCTCCCGCCAACATTTTGAGAAATAATTAATAGGATCGACATATCTGGCTACAGATGTGGAAATCTTTGTCAGTCATCAATCCATATAAAAAACATTAGATTTAAAATCAGACAACTGTTTCTTACAACAACCTCTTTAACTCTGAATTACCCAGGGTATTACCCATTTTTTAATTATCTCTTTTTTAATTATATCTCAATCCACAATGCATCCTGGCCACACAACAGGATGACCCAGTCCACGATCCTCATCTTTCCGATCTCGTCTACGAGTCTCGGCGGAGGGTGTCCAGGTTGAACAAAATCCATAGAGCATGAAGTTGAGGTGAAACAGCAGCTTGCTTATTGCTCTGCTGGGGCTAGCTTTTTACCATGGCACTAAATGTGGAGAGCCACGGAGGGACTCTCACCTGACCCCAGCAGGGATCAAGGAATAATTACCTGCACTCAAACTTCCTCATCCAACTCCAGGAGCAGAGGGAAGTTATGATTCTTTGTAGATAAGCTCCTCAAACGTACATCTTTGTCCTGGAATAACTCTGTAGACCAGGCTGTCCGTGAACTCATAGAGTCCCACAGTCTCTGCTTCCCCAATGCTGGGATTAAAGGCGTGTGCTACCACACCTTGAACTCATAGAGATGTCTCTGCTTCCCAGGCATTGGGATTAAAGGTGTGTACTACCACACCCAACTACTTTTTAAAGAACTTTAACTTTTAGCCTGCTTACATTTTTAACACATTGTAAACCAGTTAGAGGTTTTCTTCCTCTTAGAATCTCTCTTTACTGTATATTTCTCCTTTTTTGACTACATAAGTCTTTAATTTACTAAGCAATATGGAGACCCGTGGCTTTGACGGCTAGATCCAACCCGTTTTTTAGCTTTCTGTTGAGATGGAAAATCCTTGAGCTAGCAGCCTTAACGTTGTTTGCCGTTGCCCCAGGCTATTGGTTCATCTTTGTTATCTAGAACATGGGCAACCTGCTGAAGCGGCGACCTGCTGAAGCAACTCTCCAGCTATGGCGCGCTTTTTGAGCTAGCCCAAAGGTAGCAACTGCCTGCCAGAAAACTGTAGGCTCGTGGCCTCTGTCAGCTTAAAGGCATTTGTGTCTGGCCCAGCCTTTGTCATGGGCGTGCGCAGCCTTTGCTCTGTAGGCGTTGTTCCGAGCCTCGCATAACACCACATACAGCCTCTGATGTAAACCTGCCCTTAGCCCGCCCACTTGTGGCAGGCACCTTTTGCCACCGCGGTGTTCCACGCCTCGGCCGCCAGTTTCCTGGGACTCCTAGAGTTGCCAGCCGCAGTTGCGCAGCCTGCCGGAGTCCTGTGTACAGACCCCGTATGGTCTATGGCCTCCGTGCAGGTGGATCACATTCCGCCTAGCATGTAGCTCATTAGCTGCGGGTAATACCCAGCTCCATCTACGGCTTGGGGCTTAAGGCTGCTGCGCTCTCTTATTTTGTCAAAACTCTCTCTCTTTTGCTCTTTTGCCTCAGAAACTTTTAATAGAATTGTTAGACACACCTTTGAATATTTTCTCAGCCCGAGGTCCGCAATTACATGGCCATCGGCTATTGCTAGCGTGCTTGCTTAAGCTGGGTCCTGGGTCCTGTAACCTTGGGAACGGATTCCAGCCCTGAGCTAGCTGTGCCCAGCCTGTTCTCTTTGGCAAAAATTAAAGTTCCCTGCATGTGAGAGTCAGGGACTGAGTTTTAAAATAGTCTAAACAGTCTCTTGAGCTGTGTCATCTAATCCTGGTACCTAGTCTCTTTACGAATTTTAGCAGCTGATTTGCCCACTGGCCTTCAGCTCTGGATCAGACCTTTCGGCACCCATACTTCTAAAAATCAAACTCATTCACCCCCTTATCACACGTGCACAACCGCACATCACAACACTGGCCAGATTCCGGATCGTGGGGGAACCCCTACCTCTTTGGGTTTCTCGTAGTAGATCCACAGACGGCAGAACGCTGTTCTTCAGTCCTTATTCAAAGCTAAGCCCACTCGAGGGACGCCATCTGTAAGCTTCCGCACTTTTCTGTGGATACCCGAACCTCGAAACAGGCGCGCGCATTCCTGACTCGAGCCCACGAGAACGGACAATTGTCCTAGGGGTTTGAACAGAGACGACACACACACAAAGAGACCTGGCTCATCTGCCAAGGAGCAAGGGCAAATGGCAGCTTTATTAAGCATAAGTCGGATATATATACACCAGCCCCCCATCAGGATCAAGGAAAGAGAAAAGTCAGGGGGTCGCACCCAAGGTCGGACAGCAGCTGAACAGAGAAAAGAGGAAGCCAGGTGGGCGTGCTCAGGCTCAGAGAAAAGCTGACCCAGGAACCTTGCCTGCGGGCGAGAACCTTGCTTGCAGGTGGAATTACCATGACAGTAGAGGGAGAGTTCTCTCTAAGCTACACCCTTGGGCCGTAGGTGAAATTAACATAACAGGAGAGGGCAGTTCTATGCTACACCCTCAAGCTGATGCAGTGGAACCAGGAAGCAGAACAGCCCTGCAAAGCGCCTCGGGAAAAGTGGGGAACTTGTGTACCTACAGCAGACGTCTCATTTTCATTAAAAAAAAAAAGAAGAAGAAAGAAAAAAGAAAGAAGAAACAATGTTATTAAAACATCTTACATGTCATATTCTATAGATCTCTGAAATATTTGAAGATGACCTGCCATTTTAAAATCTATCTCTGTTTGCCCTTTAAAACATACCTAATGTGACTTACAAGTTCAATTGTAATAGGTGACTATTTACTAAACTGCATTTCCTTATTATCCTAAACAGTTGGTAATAATAACTTTCAAGGATTAGAAATTCACATTACATTGTTAAATGATATGTGATATGATACCGGCAGTGGGCCAGGAGACAAGGCTGCAGTTCCCCAAGTGGGGGCAGGCAGCTGGCAATGGGTCTGGAAACCACAGCAGGTCACAAAGGCAACCCGGTCCCAGGAAGAGAGTCCACAAGTGGCCTGCAAGCCATGAGGGTCATCAGGTTTTAGGCACAGACCTACATAGCCGGTGAGAGACTGAGATGAATAGGCAGGCCATGTAGAGTGAGGTTGGATTATTATTAAGGTTGGATATTTATTAATTGTGTTATGGAGGAGAAAAAGAAAAGGGGGAAGGGGTGAAGGCAAAAGAGCAAAGAGAGAAAGAGAGAGAGAGAGACAGAGAGATAGAGAGACAGAGAGAGGGGGAGGGGGAGTAGTGGGGAGAAGCTGCCTCTTTGGGAGAGAGACAGAAAGGGAAGGATCAGGCTAGGAAGCTAAAGATCAGCTTGCCTCAGTGGATGGGGGAGGAAGTAGATATGGCTTGTCTCTTAAAGGAACAAGACAGACCATTACATTCCCATCTCTTTTTTATAATAAAAAAGGCAAGAGGTTAGACACAACAGTTTAAAGGAATTGGGGTGGCAGATTCTTAAGACAGCATTCTGCTTATTTGTGGTGTAATCTTTGGGGGAGACCTGAGAAACCTGAGTGTTGGTCACATCCTGGGGTAGCTGGTCTCTTTGTTCCTGTCTCTTGTTTGTGGTATAAACATATTTGGTGTCTGTTACACCTGTTTAAAATATCAGCAGAACAAAGAACAGAGTTAAGTTTAGGAAAAAAAATTAGAACCAGAGAATTGAGAGGGGTGTATCTGACCTGTTTACAGTGGACCCTTCAATTTGGCTCCTTGGAACTCACAAGAATTCTTTGGGTTTGTAAAAGCATAAACTTTAAATATATACATTGTATAAACAGTAGCACATTTTTGTCAGAATGATTGTGACATGTTTTTGCACAATTAAAAGTATCTTTAAGACTATAAAAGGCAATGTGAGAAAGAATTTTGATAGCTTGTACTTGTTGAAATTTGTTTGGTGAGGTTGTCCTTTTAAACTGACAAAACCTCTCAGCTGTCAAACTGCATCAGAGATCTTTGAGAAGGATAAAATTTTACTTGAGTTATTGATTAAAAAACAACAGAGAACTTACTTGGTTGCCACCTAGAGCTACTCCTCAGGGTCCTCCATGGTTGCTGAGGGTCGTATTTGCCTTTTGCTGTTTAGCATAGTGCCTGCCAGGCTCCAGAAGATTTTGTGGGCTAAGAAATGTGTAGTAAAACAAGCTTGCCTTGACCTGAGCAGCAATTCTGTCTTGAGTCTGTAGATCTTCAGTTTAGATGAAAGGCAGTTTTGCCCAATAGTGAGCATTTGGCAATTGAAGCAAATTGCGGATGGATGTTGTTTTGTGCCCATTTATCTTCTGCCTTCACTGGATGAAATAGATTGCTGCTGCTAGAAGCCAACCTGTCTCTTTTTGTTATGAAAAGTTTTTTAATAATTAAATATTTAAATGCCATATTCTCAATATCTCTGAACAGTTGAGAACTGTTTATCAGGTGTAACTACAGTGTTAAATCTGCCTGGAGAGTTGGGTCTGAACTTGACTGTACTGTTTCTCAACTTAACATGTAAGATTTATATTCATACAAAGATAGAAAGAAGAAAAACTGCTTGCAATAAAAGGCTAACAACAGAACTGACAATGGTAGAGAATATCTTAACATTTTTTAAAGCAGAGTCGGATTAAGAGACTTAAAAGTACATACAAATTTAAAACATGAGGCTTACTGCTATGTAGTCTGGAATGAGATACAATGAACAGACAATTATAACATTTAGTAGTAAACATAGGTGTATTTAATTTACATGTACGTATGCACACACATGCATACCCACACAGTGTACAGGAATTGGGCAAAGTGGATGCTGTTGGTGACCCCTACCAAAGGCATGCCACTGCACAAAACACACATGCAACAGAGTAAGCAAGAGGAATTTAAAGACAAAAACATAAGTAAACTGGGGCACCGATCAGGGTATATATCAGTAAACATGGCAGGACTTGTTCACTTGACCTGGCTCTCAGTTAAGATGGTGGTTAAGTCACCTGACCTCAGTCAAAATGGAGGTAAGGTTACCTATGTAACAGAGTTAACTCTGGAGAACCAGGCAGGGAATACCTCAGTAAAAATGGTGGAACTTGGTCACCTGACCTAGCTTTCAGTAAAGTCACCTGACCTCAGTTAAGGTGATGGTAAGGTCACCTGACTTCAGTCAAAATGAGAACAGCCACATGTAGTATGGAAGAGAGACCTAGAGATGTGATCTGCCCTGTTGCCGAGCTGCCAAACTATAAACCACGGCATGGAGCAAAAGACTGAAATTGAAAACAGCCACCTCGTGGATCCGACCAATCTTGTTGGCAACAGTAGCTGTGGCAGGAACAGTTTGAAGAAAAGTGGAGCCAGCAGGACACCAGTGGAGTGAGGGTTTATACCATAGTTGAAAACATGAAAACCCGCGAAAACAGTGACACCATAAGTCTTAAAGGGGGACGCCTCCCCTCTATAGGCAGAATGTGAAAATGGCGGCAACACTGCAAAGTCTATAGAAACATATCTCTTGTCTTCAGGCAGGGTGTTGAAGCCTGTCTGACTCCAGTCATGGCTACTTCGAAGCCAGAGAGGTCAGAGGCCGCTCTGAGCGCTCTCTAGTGGCAGGGAAAAATGACAAGTGGTCCAAAAGAAAAGAAAGAAAAAAGGAGAAAGAAAAATACAAGGGACCCTGGGTCCCCAGTGGAATGCACCGCACAACGTTTGCAGTGCTAATGTGGAGGGATTGACCCCGGGTCATGCAGTCACATTTTTAGCTATGGATAGCAACCAGAGATGAAAGTTAGCAAAGGGCTCAACTGCAATCGTGAAGGCTATGGTTGGGAACTGGAAAAGGAAAACTTACAACCAAAGCTGCCGGTGAACATCGATGTTGGCATTTAGCAGATACAACACAGAGCTATTGTAGAGAAACCTGGTTCCTGAGCCCAGTGTTCCATGTGTCCTCAGCCTGCCCACCCTTAGGCAGGAGGGAACATGGAGAGCCTGACCAAGTCACGAAGCACCAATGCTAAGGTTTAAATAAAAAGCATAACAAGATTATAAAAGTATGTACAGTATGTTTTAACAAAATTAATTGCAAATGTGTATCAATATACAAAATTTGTACGCAGCATACAAAAGTCCAATCCAATGTAAAACATTTAAAACTAGTAGTTGTTGTTTAAAAGTAGAGTCAATAAAAAAGGGAAAATATAGTTGTATAGTATTTGTGTATCGATAAATAAAGCTTGCCTGAAGGTCAGGTCAAAGCAATCATACAGGTCAGGAAGTGGTTGCACACACCTTTAATCCCAGCAACCACACCAGTTAACCAGTGTCAACCAGGCGGTGGTGGTGCATGCCTCTAATCCCAGCACTAGAGAGGAATATACAGGGGAATGAGAGAGGAACTCGCTCTCTTTCAGTCTAACAATTTCCTAAAAGTAGGAACTCTCTAGTGGTTTGCCTATTTTGCTTTTCTGATCTTCAAGTTGAACCCCAGTATCTCTCTGTGGATTTTTGCTTTCATGCTACATAGAAGAGTTATCAGAACACTTTGTAATTTTGAGTTTATATAGAATGTGAGTTACTTCTGTGGGTTCCACTTCTTTTCAGCAGTATGGAAACTTCTTAAATATGTCTGAAGAGTGAATTCTTAGTAATTACTCCCTCAAGAAAGTAATGTTTCCAAAAACCTAGTGTTTCACTTACATTCAACACTGTACCAGAGGTTCATCAAGTCCATCATTACTTACTTGGAATAGAGCTTCTGTTAGGTGTTACAAATGTGAACGGCACATCGGCAGGAGAGGGTCTGCAGATGACAGGACCTGGACATCAATCTATCTATCTACCTACCTATCTATCTGTCTGTCTATCTATCTATCTATCTATCTATCTATCTATCTATCTATCTATCTATCTATCTATCTATCTATCTGTTTTGTTTTTGCTTTTGTTTTTTTGACAGGATTTTTCTGTGTAATAGCCCTGGCTACACTGGACCTCACTTTGTAGACCAGACTGGCCTCAAACTCTAGAAATCCTTCTGCCTCTGCCTTCCGTGTGCTGAGATTAAAGGTGTGGCACCATGCTCAGCAGAAAATTTATTATCCTTGATCTAAAGTATCTCACTTTGAAAGATTAGGTGAAAATAAGAATGCAAATGCAGTAATTGCTTAGAAGGGATGCGATTTCAAATGTATACACGTGTGCCAGATCCATTCCTCATGGTGACCATTGGCTCCAAACTTGACACTGGATATATATGCATTTACATACCGAACTATCCATTAAACCATATTCTGCTTGTGCTGTCCTGATCCAGCACCTCAGATTGGATGGTTTATACAATAGACATTGTTTTTTCTTTTACGCCACCCTTGATAAACTAAGTCTGGGCAGGTCACCCAAAGGAGGTTCTTTATTTCCAACCATTATCAACTGCCAGAGTAGAACTCGGCCCTTGATAAATTTAATAAGAGGCCTGAGTCTCAGTTTACCCTGAAGCAATACCTGGTAGCACGAAAGAACCACAATCTGAGATTACCCAGCCTCCACCCAAGAGCAGACCATTCAAAGGAAATGCCTGGCATTCCAAGCACTATAGATAGAAACACCTGCCAGTGCACACTCACCAGGACACCCCTAGACAAATGGCAGCCAATCAGGGGTCCTGAAACTCAGAGTCCCCTCACCCCCACCTTTGCTACTATAAAAACCCAATTCTAACGGAGCTCGGGGCTCTTCGAATATTACAAAACATTGGACATGCAAAGCGACCAAGTTTGCAAACTTGATGAAAATAAAGGCTCTTTGCTTTTACATATGGAACTCTGTCTCCTTTGTTGATTTTTGTGGAGAACCCCGCGAATTTGGGCATAAGATTTTCCACAGGTTTAGAGGAGGAAACTCCAAAATTCATGTGTAATCCTGTATACTTCATGGAGAGGTCTCTCTATACAAGAGCAGATGACTAAATTTTTTATTCTCTTTAATTTTATATTTTTATTCTCTGAAAATCTCATGCTTATATATAATGTATTATAATGATATTCATCACAGTCCTTTCTTTCAAAACCTCTATGATTCTCCAGCACATCTACCAACTTCATTATCCTGTTTATGTTCTTGTCTCTTTCTCTTTCTCTCTCTGTCTCTGTCTCTGTCTCTGTCTCTCTCTCTCTCTCTCTCACACACACACACATACACATGACAATGATGACAACTCAGTGCTTCCAATATGCTCATAGGTGTGGGTCCAACCTTTGGGACATGGGCAACAAACCTGTGGCCAAAACTCCCAAAGGAAAATAGTTTCCTTCTCAAGAGGCCCTCAACTGGCTATAGTTTTAACCTAGGGGTAGTAGGTTCTTCTCATCTATTAATTTCACACAGAAGTTTTAACTACCTTGTTTTGTTTTTGTGTCTGTGTCTTGGTATAAATATTGTTTCTTTTGTTTTGTTGTGTGTGGGTATGTATATGCATGATTGTTCATGCTTATATAGGACACATGTGCCTTATGTCTAAATGCTAGAGGAAAATCTCAGATGTCATTTGTCGGGTGTTATCACCTTTTTATTGAGACACAGTCTCACAAAGTAGATTATGTCCCAGGGGCCTTCTTCTGCGTAGTCAGTAGAAGGGTTACATGTATGCACCACCATGCTTGTCTTTTTGATACATAAATTCTAGGCATAAAAGTTTCAACACACAAATTTGGAGTAAACGTTATATTTCGGCCATATATTGGAGTGTTGTTTCAAACAATATATTTGATTAGTCTTGGTTAAAAATTATAGAATCATAATAAGATTCTTTTTCTGAGGCAATACTCCATTACCTCCTAATTCACACAAGGTTGAAATAAGATGATAAATAATGTCTAAGTAAATGTTTACTTTATTATCTACGTAATAGATCTTATTTTCTTCTGCAAAAATTTACAAGGATGTGAGTAATATAAGAACAGAAAGATACTTTCCAAATATTAGTTCCATTCCCAAATGAATCTCAACTTACCATTTTTTGTCATTTTCCAATCTATGTTGCATAAGCTTTGGTACTACAGCATAGAAATCATTCATAATCAATTAAACAGTTGATATGAAAGTATAAAGTTACTCTTAAGATTTAAAATTTCAAAATGGTAGTTTTTACTTTACAGTTGCTTCCACAAAAAATGCTGCCTATTAGCAACTTCTTTTTAAATTGAATCAGGTGCTTAGTTCAGTCTTACATATTAGATTAGCTTGTATTATAGCTACAACTTTATGTTTAAAATATAATGTGCACAGAGGTGTGCATAACACAGACACTGAAACAGCTCAGAAGAAAGAAAAATCTATTGTTATCCTTCAAGGAATAGTGTATGGTGGTGAGGACTTCAATGAAGTCCAAATTCTCAGTCTTTTTCCTCTCACAAGTAATCTTCATTACATTACGGCCATCTTTTCTGTAGTTTTCCTGAACATGGAAGCATCCTTACATTTGCTCTGCCGTTGTCTATAAATAGATGCAGTCATGATTCCTGTACACTTTCATATTGTGCTGAACATAACCAGCCATGTCCTGAATGCTCATCCTACTGGCTGAACATTGTTCTATTTCTTTGGACTTCATAATTTATCTCTTCCATAAATTTTGACTGTAGCAATTTCTCCTCCTTTTTCAGTGTTAACCTTGCTAATATAAGTAGTCCTTTAGGTACATTTAGTTTTATAAAATTAATAGTCTTTTTAGAGTGTGTGCCAAGAAAAGATCTGTTTTGTCAATTGAAGGCAAAAAAAGCTTTCACACAGAAGATAATATACAAAAAAAAATTTATTCCAATTGTCATTCCCATTCTTGCATGGGAAAGTTTTACTAGTAGTTACTAGGTAGATTATCCTTATCATCTCTATCTATCTATCTATCTATCTATCTATCTATCTATCTATCTATCTATCTATCTATCATCAATCTATCTATCCATCCATCTATCTCTTCAGTGCATCCCTAACTCTATATCTATCAAAGTCTCATTTTCTTGAGCAAACGATGTCAAGTTTTAGCTACTATGAAAATTGGCCTGAGCATGGATACATGGACACAAATATCTCTTTCAGATCATGCTTTGGACATAGACTCTGCACTGAAATTGTTATATTTACTGTTTGAAAGATCCTACACACTATTTCCAAGACTATTGTTTGTCTTAAATCCAGAGCATTAGGACACAGGAAGTACAATGTCTCTATAACCACTGAAACCTGTTGTTTCTGGTTTTGCTTCTTGATAACACATGTTAGTGATGCAAAGCTGTACCTATCTCCTGAGAGTCCTATTCACAGGTTTGCATCAGCCATTCATATGTCTTCTTTGGAGAAATGTATATTGGGTTTCTTCACCTGCTTTTGTTGTTTCTTCCTACTATTTGGCATCTTGAGAACCTTGTGTCTCTCCTTTCTAAGGAACTATTTCCTTTCACTTTACTGATGCGTATTGTTCATATATTCTACTCACTTTTCTCAAATATTTCAAACAGTGATGCCAAATTCTGGTCCTGTTATTGCATCTTTTCCTAGAACCACTCACCTAATTTAGTATTAATTATTTAAACTGAGTCTTTTGATTTTCGGCAATTATTTAGTCTATTGATGGTACTGCTTCTGTGTATGAGCATTTAAAGCACATTTTTTGTTCTGTTCAGTATGGCATCTAGTGTAGAAGTACACGTTTCTCACAAATAGATTTATTTACTAATAGGACAATCCCAGAAACTTTGTTGCTGACTTGCTTTCCTGAAGAATTGATCTTAGAGTAGCCTTAGCTGGGAAACATTGTCATTAAATGCTTTTCTCCCCACAAGTCGATAGAGCCAATTTCAGCATTATCATTAACATAATTTGCTCTATTAATCAAGAAAAAGGCATCAACTTTCTAACACTGATAGTGCTTCAATGAACTCACATCGACACAATTGGTGCAGTTTTAATTATCTTCCCATTTCTCGTTTTAAATAATCTTGTAAAAGCTGCCTACTTAAGTGAGAAGTAATTACATATACTGTACTTTTAAAAGGTGATTTAGATTACATAACATATAATGTTAGATGTGCATGTACAATTATATATTTAAATAAATTGAAAATGTATTGTTATTCTGTGTCAGCTTTTATACTTATTTACTCCCTGATAATCACTTATTAGTCATAGAAGCCTAGAGACTTCTTCTGAATATGTACAGCATCTTTGAACTGATAACTTGAAAAAAATGTTTCATTGTGCACATTTCTCTTGCTAATGAAGCCGAACATGTTTTGAAATGACTCAGTAATATGCTGTCATTAACAAGATCCTGACAGTCAAGTAGCATTCTGGCAATACTGTTGTTAAAGATGAAAAAATATCGCAAGTCTGCAACTTTGAAGACTTCACGTATTTGATAAATAGGATATGTCAGCTACTTCTTTTTTAAGTGATTCTTTTCTTGTAATTTTCAGAAGTAATCAGGTTGTAAAAAAGCCTACACTCAGGCAAATAAATTATGCATTTGGCTCGAGCAGCCTCGCTAAATTTTATACTTAGTAAGTAATACATGAAGACACTAGATTGGAGAAGTATTAAGGAGACAGTACTTCACTTCTAGACAGAGCTTTCTGCTGGGAGGAATGAACTCAGTTCCATGCAAGCATTGAGAAAGCTAAAATGTAAAGCAACAACTATTGTGAATTGAGAGGAGGAGAGTGCTTAGTGAATGTGCACAGTGTTGTTTGAACCAGCAGTGGTGTTTAAGTGGGATTACTTCACATATACTTTTAAACATATTGTTTGTCAGTTTGGGAAGACAGTGTCAGCATTCTTATGATTATTTTGCATTAATATACCAATCTTCTTTAATGAAAACAATTGTCCAAATAAACATCTCCTTGGATGTATTGAATGATTATATATGTTACCCTTTAAGGGACAAACGATAATATAGTCCCAAAGATAAATTTTGTGCTATATGTTCTTTGAGATAAAATGTGTGCTTTGAATGAATAATTAAATTCATAAGCTTATATAAATTGTTTTGCTTTCACTAGCAGAAATCTATTCTCTCGTGTTCTAGAAGCTTAAAAAACAAAATGAAGCATTCTCTGTATGTTTCTCTGAGACTCTGGGCTAGAACCCTTCCTTGTCACATCCTATATTCAAGTGGTAAACATCAAACTTTACTCTCATACCTTCCAGTTCCTCACACAATAGCACCCTTCTCTATCCCTGTTTTGGTCACTTCATAACAGGATTGCAGCCATTATGGGTTAGGTTCTTGTCTAATGACCTTATCTTGGATAGATAATATATGTAAATCTCTACTCCAACCCTCCCCAGAAAAACAAAAGAGAGATCACATTCTTATTGACAAGGCTTAGGACTGTGGCAAATATTTACTGAGAGACACAGTTACAGAAGCTTTAGGGTTCTACTGCATCAGATGGCAACTTAAATCTATATGATTTTTTACCTATTTAAAAAGGACAATTTTATTATTAAAATATTTTCAAAACCAACTAATTAATTTTTCAGGCTTACTTAATGGGGGAATATTTTTTTCTCTATTTTTATTTATTTTATTGAATTTTTCTCTGCTCCCCACACTTCTTATCTCCTCCCCTTCAACACTCTCCCATGGTCCCCATGCTCCCAATTTACTCAGGAGATCTTCTTGTCTTTTTCTACTTCCCATGTAGACAATGTATGTCTCTCTGAGGGGCCTCATTGTTGTCCAGATCCTCTGGGATTGTGATTTGTAGGCTGATTTTCTTTGCTTTATGTATAAAAACCACTTATGAGTGAGTACATATGATATTTGTCTTTCTGGGTCTGGGTTACCTCATTCAATATGATGTTTTCTAGAAATTGGGGAATATTTTTGAAAGTTGGATTTGTCTGCAGTTCTTTTCTTCTATCAACAAATTGGGTGTTGGATGTTTCATTGATAAGAGTTTTTAAATTCTGAAGAATACTCTGTGATAGACACTAACAAAATTACATTGAGGTTTTTTCTGCTCTTTTTTTTCTTAATAACACAATATTGAACAGCCTAATTCCACTATTGTGGATTTGTTTTCTTCCTCATACATTTTCATAAGAACATAAGATTTATCTTCTCCAAAGGTTATTGGCTCTTCCCTCTATTTTTCTTAAAATAAGCCTCCTAATATTTATCTAGTGAATGTCACTGGAATACACCAGGATCACAAGCCAAATATGAGAGTCATCTATGAAACTAGCTTTCATTGCCTCTACACATATGCTCACCAAACCCTGCCAACAGTATTTCACAGTTTCCAGATCTGCCCACTATCTTTGAAGACAACTTCTCAGTGTGACTAGGACAAATATACTCTAACTTACATTCCTACAGTCACTTTCCTTATTGACCAACCTCTACAACTAATTTTTTATGAAAAAATTTGAGTCATTTATCTCCCTTAAAATATGAAATCTCAGTATTTATTGAAACTTATTCACTGAATATAAAAAAATTGAAATCAAGCAAATAAATGTATAACTGAGGTCACAGGGAAGCTGTATTTTAATAGGTCTGTTATTCCTTCCCTATTCATAAGTTCATCTTGTTTTGTTTAAACTTATTTTATAAGTATATCATGGAATAGGTGGCTTGAACAGTAAAATTTGTTGAAAAGTCTAGGATTACAGTCTAGGATTAATATATCAAGTGACTGACAAAGCCTTATTACCTGGTTAATAGAAAATTTCCCCTCTGAATGAAGACAGTTCTGCCTTAATGGTCCCTAATCCTATTCATGAAGATCCATTCTCAATTTCTAACCACCCTCAGAATATCTGACTTCCTGGGTTTGAGAACTGACTCAAAGGATGTACATGGTACTTAAGCTTAATGTCTTTTGTTCAGATGCCTGGGATCCATGCATAACCAGAAGAAAGTAGCATCCACATTGAATATCTCAGCTACTAACAGAAGGTGGAGGCAGAAAAAGAAGCGTGGCTCACAGGATAGCACACAAGGTTGAACAAGAAAGACCTTTTTTCAAATAAGGTAGATGTTGTCTGAGACTGCTCTTTCATTCCCCGTCTTCCCAGGCCTGAAATAAGCGCACAGAAACTATACTAATTATAGCACTGCTTTACTAATAGCTTAGGTATATTCCTGGACAACTCATATCTTAAATTAAACCATTTCTATTAATCTCTATATCACCACATGGTTGTGGCCTACTGGTAAGATTTTATCCGGCGTCCAGCATTTGTCTCAAGCAGTGACTACATGACTTCTCCCTGATTCTGCCTTCTTTCTCCCAGAATTCAGTTTTGTTTCCCCACCTAGCTTGTTCTTCCCTCTCGTAGGGATAACTTCTTTATTCATTTAACCAATAAAAGCAACACATATACAGAAGGACATCCCACATTAGGTAGAAAATAAGGACCAATACCTGAGCTTGCTCTCTGAGCTGAAATGTGTGTGTCTCTCTGACATATGTAACATACACATCACGCATACATGCAAGACCCAACTTATCTGATTTCCTAAATCATACCCTCACACAGGGAATTAGGGCACAGTATATAAAAGTTTAAGAGGTACACAATCATTTAGTCTATAAGATCCACAATCACATTTTCTTTTTCTTACCCTAGTGTCATAACATGCCGCTGCCCTTCTCCAAAAGCAGAGAAGCACACTGTCCACATTCCTCCAACTTTTCCTTCATAGTAATACTTGCTCTTGTTTCACATTTCTTACCAATTGCCTGTTTCAAACTCATTATTATATTTTTTTACAAGTAAACTATGGTTAATTTATTATTCAGGAAAAAATGCAAGTAACTTTAGCATAACTTAAGAGTCCAGTGATACTCTGGGGTCCTTAGCATAGCATAAGAGTCCAGTGATAACCTGGGGTCTTTAGCATAGCCTAAGAGTCCACTGATACCCTAGGATCAAGACCCTACCTTTAACTCATCACTTTGCTAACTCATCCAGAAGGGCTTTCTTTTTATAATTAAATTTTTAAAATTTATTTTACATATCAATTATAGTTTTCCCTCTCTCCTCTCCTCCAGTACCCTCCCCCAACCTCCTTTCTATACTCCCACCCACTCCTCAGCAGGGTATCAACAAAGTATGGCACATCAAGTTGAGGCAGGACCAAGCTTTTCCTGCCTGCATCAAGGCTGAGCAAGTCATCCCACCATAGGGAATGGGGTCCAAAAAGACAGCTCATATGCTAGGGACAGATCCTGATCCCACTGCTAGGGACCCCACAAACAAACTGAGCTACACAACTGTCACCCATATACATAGGGATTAGGTCTGTCGCATTCCAACTTCCTCGCTGTTGGTCTAGAGTCTGCAAGCTACTATGAACTCGGGTCAGTTGTTCAAACTCATTATTAATCATTTTAAAGTTCTTTCCAGCCTTGTTGCAAATGTGTAGAAGGTATGTAATTTTTATGAAAAATACAGTGTTTATAAACACATACTTACTAAATGCAGCAACAGAATTTAGTTGTTGTACCTCGTCATCAGAGAGGAAGTGAATCTGTTAGGTCTTTTTAAAGTTACAAAGTTCCTGTTTAACCCTAAAGTTATGGTAAAATTCAAGAGCATAACTGTACATTGCCTGGAATCTTAGTAACAATAAGACTCTTGGAAAATGTAAATTTAGCCTATTGCCAAGCATTGAGAGTAAGAACATTTTCTTTATAGGATCCCCAATTTCTCCTTGAATATTTTCTCTTTTGACATAATAATAGCAATCATCATCATCATTATCATCCATTATTTGAGAATAATACCCCAAACCAAGAGAGAACACTGGAAAAATGAAATTAAATTATCCTCATTCCCACTCAATTTTTTGATGTTATATTAGCTATGACCTTCAGCAAATTTCAGCATTTCTTTGGGCAAGATTCTTGGGCAGAGTTAACACCTACCACACAGAGGATTTCTAAAGACCAGAGCCTCTGTGCTCCTGGGATCTTTCAACTAGTCTGGGAACAGTTCAAATAATACCTGATATAGTTGTTATTCTTTCTAAAAAGAAAGATTTTTATCCACATAATATAAAGGACAGAGACAAGACTTGATAAAACAGAGTCATAATAAAGTCCTAAAGGCATTTTCTCCAGGAACATCACTCTTGCACAAATCTTAAGGAAGATTCTTTTATAAAGAGAAATCTCCTGGGTAAACTAGATAGCTCGACAGGTGTAGGTAGTCACTTGCTGTCAAGCCTGATGGCTCACATGGTGAAAGAAGAGAGTTCACTCCAAATTGTCATCTGACACAGTGGCATAGACCCCCACCACACAAGAATGAATGCAAGTTTAAAACAGTGGTACTATTTTTATTTTTCTCTTTTTCCCCTCTTCCTATTTGTTCCTTTTTCTATTTTCCTAGATTCTTCATCCTCTTTTCTTCATCAACATTTTCCCCTTCATTAATACTGAGTGGCACAAGCTGGCCTCAAACTCCTCTTAATCTCAAACTCTCTGTAATATTGAGACTCTAGGTTTGGACCACCATTCCAGATGATGACCAGGTTATTAACAATTAGAATTTAACAAGTAAAAAATAAGAAAAATCAATAGCAGACTTTTCAACGTGGAAATCTAAGGATGTTGATATGAGATCTTAGCTCTTTAATTTGTCTGTTTAATTACTGGATATCCACAGTCTGATTAATAACAAGTAGTATGCGTTTCCTATTACATACAAAAGACATGTCATCGTCTTCTAATAGTTATGTGTTGGATTTTTCCTTGAGAAATTGGCCTATGAGTGAACTACTAATTGTTACCAAACAAATGCCATTGGACTGAATCTTTGGGGTATTAAAGGGACTGTATAATTAAATCTTCTGTTCAGGCTACTGTGTAATAGGAGGGTTTTTTTAGGTTACTACTAAAATTAATGTTTTAATTGTTGAATTAAAACTCTATTATGGAAAGATTGAAGAGAATTATGATAATAATACAGGTTGTCTTAAAATTTCTCTGCTTGTTTAACAAATGGCATAGAGTATATGCTTTAGTTAGCAGTTTTTTTACACAATACAGACCTTCAGCAGGCTTGGTTGGATCATCTTTATGATATTTTCCAAGGCCAGAATCAATGTAAAGGACTGTTTGGCTTTTGCCTACAGTCCTAGTTTGTTTATTGGCAAAATTCAATTCCTTGGTCAACTATTCTTTGATTTAATTCCTGGATGTCAGCAGGTGGTTGTTCTTAGTACCTCTCATTCTCCACCCTAGGTTCTTGGTACATTGCCTGTTTCATAGAATAAGTCCTCTTCTCATCATTAACCTGTCTTCCCTGACTTGCTGCTAACCAGAGTTTTCTGCTTTCAGACAGTTCAGTAAACTAGCAACTAGGCCATACCTATCCTTGATTCAATTTGGAGATAATTTGACTTAGGAACTGTCTACACTTTGAGGATTAGTTTGAATAGTCAACTTGACATAACCTAGAATCACCTAAAAAGGAAGTTTCAAGAAGATAGTGCTTAAATCAGATTGGCCTCTGAGCATGTTTTTGGAAATTGTATTAATCAAACTAATTATGTTGGAAGACTCAGTCTACTATGGGCTATAGCATTCCCCAACTTTGAGTCTTAGACTATAACAGTGTAAAAGCAAATTGAGTGCTAAACATGCATGCATTAATTCTCTCCCTGTGGATGTGGTGGCATTAGTTGTTTTAGGTGTATGCCATCTTGACTCTGCCGATAGGATGGACTGACTATATTCTGGAATTGTGAGCAAAAATGAAAGCCTTTCTCACCTCATTTTTTTCTTTAGCAACAACAGAAAGAAATTTGATCATTCTCTGAATCATATAGATTTATGAATGAATACCTAGCAGCTGGAATCTTTGGGAATAAGTGGTGCATTTAAAGACAATTCCCTTTCTGCAAGATGTAAGTGTGTAAGTTAATGACCAGAATATAGAAGCGTTGCTTATTGATGCGCATCTAAGAGCCATACCCACTCACTGTGATATGTCGATTAGTGTAGTCCTGGTTTAGCTCATGCTTGGCCAGTCAACTTGGTGAGACTTTATGGTTGTAGCTTCTGACATCATCAGGAAACATAGTCTTCCAGCAAACTCCCCAATATTTTGTCTCTTAGAATCTTTTGTTCTCTTTTCAACAATGTTCTCTGACTACTAGGTGCAAGAGTGTTTTGTAAATGTATCTCTTGGAATTGGACTCATAATTCTGCGTTTTATTTGGTTGTGGTTTTATGTAATGATATATGTATTGCAAATAGGACTTTCCCTAATGATGGGTGAAGACTCCACTTATGTTTGAATATAAGGAGAAATGTTTAGATTAATGTTAGGGATTATTCTGGTTTAGTAAAGTAGTGGTTATAGGTTCTCCTCCAATATTCATGACTTTATTAACTTTGAATAGTTAGCTATATTTCTGTACCAGGAAAGATTAAGTAGGGTTTACATCCTAAATCCCTTAACTGACATAAACAGGTAGGTAGTCCGAGGTCTGTAGTGACAGACTAACAGTACAAAGACTCTATTATGGACTCTGGAAATGACAGAGCCAGGAATAAGTTGTGAACCCTGAAGCAGCAATATTGATCAATATTACTCTCTGCCTTTGGGGTCTCAAACAAGTTTCACTTTTCCTGTCATACTGGTCATGAGTCAACTGCTGTTACAATTATTCTGTAGACCTTTCTTTTATTCATAGAATATCAACAATAATTTCCACTAAATATACTATGAGAAACAGGCCAGGAAAAAATAATTTCCATAGTGTCACATTCTGAAAACTACTCATGACCAAAAATACTGACCTTACCCACTGAATAAATTATAAGCATACGTAATAGCATTTATAGAAAAGTCATATTAAAATGTATGCATTACATTCTTGATATTTAAACATTCTTTCAACTGCACATTGCACACATGCTTAGTTATAAACAGAAGAATATATATGATTCTGGGAAACAGAGAAATGTGAAGATAATTCCATTTCAGTCTCTGACCCCTGTCTCACACCATGTAAATCATGCAACCTCTAAACTCAGCTATAATCCTTGGCAGCTTGTGGGATTCACATCAAAATAGTCAAATTTATAATAAGATAATTTATTCCTGACAAATGATAATATTAGATATTTGTGTCATTAACCTCATGAATGCACTACACTTGCCATGTAAACAGCCCTGTTGATGGACATCTAAGTGGAAAGTGCATTAGGACAATCAGCAGTCCTATTGCAAAACTATTTTTAATTACAGCTCTTTAAAAATAGCTGCTACAATTACTCTGAAGCTGACAGTGCTCAGAAGACAAGCTGTGAGAGGTTATGCTAATCAGAACTCTCAGTCCAATGAGATATAACATTAGGCTAACGACAAGCATGAATTAAGTGCCTGAAGTATGAAGCCTCACATTTTAAATATTATTGTTGTGATTATTTTCAGGAGTTTTGGTAAAGAATAGAATGTGCTTCACATTCTCTGGCATACAAAATGAAGATGCACTTGAGTAAAATGGGGCTTCCCAACACTTGCATTTGGGGGTGGTCTCTCAGATATTCTAGGCCTGTAGCTAAAGTTGGTTGCTCCAACATTACAGAGAGACTTTGGGTGAGTTTCCAGGCAACCAGTTGTTTCTGTTATTTCTTATGTCCTTGCATGCACTTCCTGCTTACTAGGCAATATTATTTTCCTTCTTAGGTCTTTGATGGGGTTGAAGATTAGTCACAGTTACAATCCTCTGGTATTGTAGCTGGGACATAATAGATACAAGACTTAGACTCTTCAGTAAAGGACAACTATTTGAATAATCTCTGTTGTTTGCCCATTACCTATAGCCTGGTCTTTCAGTCTTGATGTTGTTCTTGTTGGTTGTAGCTTCATCTTTGCTTATGTTATTAATTTTTCTTTACTCTTCACAGTACTTGATAGTTTTTCTTATTGTATATAATTTTAGGTTAGTATTAGAACCTTCTTATTTAGAAAAAAAGGGGGAAGTCTTTGTGGATTTTGATGCCTTTAGCCAATGACTTTTGAGGATTATGAACCCTAGGGTTTGATTTTGTCTGCAGACCTGACAATTTGTAAGCTGAGGGAGAAGTTCTCTCCCTCTCTCTTGCTCTCATGCGCTCTTGGATGGTCAAAGCAGAGCATGGCCTTGCGGTTGGTGCTGTTCTCCCCTGGACAAAATGACTGGATGAAGACAGCTGCGTTAGCAATGGCATCTAATTACTTCTGGATCAGTGAATGTTTACCCTTATTTTATACCTAAGTAAATTCTTGATAACCTTTAACCAGACTTTCCTGGATTCACACTACATAGATATTTTATAGATTACCAACGCAGGCAAGCACACAGTCAAGAGTCACAGATTTTCATGGAGGAGGCTATGTAACAGTCATAGATCCCTTGGTACAATCTCAGTAGCTGTGTCACAAATAGTCTCCTGGAAATGACTGTCTGCTGGGTGCTGGATATGATACGGGGCATATCCTTGCCCGGAGGAGTTAATGGGTAAAGTAAATTTCACATTTCTAAAGGTGAATTTCAGATGTCATGGTTTTCCTCAGAAATTTAAACAAAAATAAATCACTGGATGGGTTGAATTCTCAGGCAGACATTAAAATCACAAGACCACTTTCTACTAACCAGGAGATTTCCAAGTATAAAAACAATCTTTCTATTAATAATGTGGTTTAGATTATTATTTAATTAAAATATAATCAAATAATTAGCAGTAATTTTAACATTGCTATTTCAAAAATATTTAATATTAAAATTTAAATATTGAGCAAACGTTTTTTAAATTCAGTTTAGTCTATAACACAGAAGTACATTGATAGGTAAAATCTCCTTAGAGTGTAAAGGTACTACAAGCTCATCTATTTTGGGAACTACTGAAGTATGGCAAAGAGACAGAAACCATATGGTTTGTATGAGCATTGCTTTGAAATCTCTAACCATCCACGGCATCCCCCAAGCCAGATGGTTGTCATAAAGACTAAAAACATCTTCTGAAAAAAAATCCTGCGTTTCATCTGGCTCTGTGTTGCTGGCTCCAGGTGACTCTGGCTGAACATTTATACATTGAGTTCTTTATGCTCAGTTGGGTGCTGTCATAGAAAGAGTAAAGGCACTGGATAAAAAATAAAATCCATCTCAGACTTTTTCTAGAGCTTTCCTGATGGTAATTCAGGGAAAGTAGTTCAAGGGCATCTTCTGTATCTGCTTCCATTAAAATGTGGAGAGATGTTGAAGCATAGCAGACATGTTTTTTGGTGTCTGAGAGTGAGTATGTGTGTGTATGTGTGTGAGTATTATGTGATAGTGTGTGGGTGTGTATGAATGTGTGAGTGTGTATGAGTATTTTGGGATATGAGAGTGTGAATATGAGTGGAAATATATGCATGTTTATGTGTATATGTGAGTGTATACACAAGTGTGCATGTGAGTGTGTGTCTGTGTGGGTATCAGATCTTGTAGGCGTGTGAGATAGTGTGTGAGGAGTGTATATGATAGTATGCATGTGAGTGTATGTGTAAGTATAAATATATGTGAGTGTGAGAGTGTGTGTGAGTGCACGTGTGAGTGTGTGGGTGTGAGTGTGTATAAATATGTGTATGTGACTGTGATGATGTGTGTGTATTTATGAGAGTGTGTGTATGTGAATATGTGTATGTGTTTGTGTGTCAGTCACAATGATTCAGCCAATGAACGTGTTCACCTTCTATGGTTTGATGAGGTTATTTTATTGAGACACACCCTGTTGTAATTGAATGGCCTAAAGAAAAGAAGACAAAATAATTAACGATAAAGCTATGGGTAGACATGATAAAAGTCACTTACACAACCACAGTTTCCAGTTTCAGCAAATCTGAGGCTCATAGACAATTTCTTTACCAAACATTTACTTCAACTCACTGTTCCTTTTTCTTGTTAACAAATTCAAGATACTGTATGTCATATTTTCTCCATTATAAATGTCCAATTTAAAATAACCTATACTCCAAGCATCAGTTAAGTTATCTTTCTTTTAATAACTTCTTCTAGAAGTGTATAGTCATTCTGAAATATTGATAGTTCTTTAATTCAGTATTGTTTGATCAACCATTATAGTTTGTGGACACTCTGAAGCTTAAATTGGTTTGGGGAATAGCATATAAAATCATGGCATGAAACCAACCTTAAATATTTTGTTGCATAGAATATGAAAAAATAAATCAAATATATGATCTCCCTGGAATTAGCCATTTTAATCATTTTATTAGGTACAAGATAGTAGGTCAAATCATTAAATGGTACTATAGTTTCAGTTGACTATTAAAGGTCAAGTGCTATATTATTTTAAATATATTATTTTATTAGTTTTTGATAATTTCACAAATGCATACAATGTACTTTGATCCTATTTATCTTCCCATAATTTCTCCAACTCACCACCCACCCTCTTCCAACTTCATATCTTCTTTTCTTGTTTTTAAAATAATTTACACAGTCCAATTTGTACCACCCACTAGAGAATGATCAAACTACTCAGTACGACATCCTCAAAGAAAACTAATTCTATCACCTCCAGAAGCCAGAAGCTGTTGATAGCTCTTCAGCTAGTGGTGGGAACTTTTGAATGTCTATCACTTGCATATTAGACCATCTACTGACTTGATCTTGTGCACAATCTCTGGCAGCAGCCACCGCTGGTACGTGTTCATGAGTACAGTGGTCCTGTCATGTCCTAAAGACACTCTTTCATTGAAGAATTGCATTGGACTTTTGATTGAGAGTATACTGAATCTGCAGCTTGCTTTTGGTAAGTTGGGCATTTTTCACAATACTAATCTTTACAATACAGGTACGTAGCAGGTCTGTCTACCTTCTGCTGTCTGCTTCAAGGTTTTCATTGTACACACCTTTTGTCCTTTTAGGCAATTTTTTCAAGGTGCTTTTGGTTTTTGGTTTGCTTGGTTGTTCAGCTGGTTTTTAATTTTTAACCTGCCACTTTGAAATTGTTTATCATCTGGAAGAGTTTCCTGTCAGGGTCCTTGAGATCTCTCATATGTTGGATCATGCCACAGGCACACTTTATCTTCTTCTTGTCCTATTTGTGTCCTTACATAAATAAACTGTGAGTTAAAATAAACAATTTCACTGTTAGGTTCCCTTTACCAGATTATTTCATCTCAGCACACACACACACACACACACACACACACACACACACACACACACACAACTAGGACCATACAATGTCTATTCTGTGTACTAATGGTGGTTATCATGAACCTAAAAAACTCTTTTTATTCAGCTTGTGTGTATTGATCAGACAGAGGCATTCCTTAGGGCTGCAAAAAGAAAAAGGGGTTGAAAAGGGAGATGGAGAAAGAGACTTGTAAAACTGTGTAAAGTCAAGCCTTGAAGAACACGGTCAAGTAACTCCCTATGCTTCCTACAGAAACAACAAGACAATTTTGTCTCCTCTTCCATGCTGCTATTCAGCAATGTGTTTACTCATTTCTTCCCTAGATTATAGCTTTCCACTGCTGCTTGGATGGGAAATTGCCACTCTCCTGTGTTTTTACTGGAAGGCAAAAGCAGAACCCAAAGCCAAAACTCCACTGGGGGTTACAGATGTTTGGAGAGTGCACATAGATTTTCACAGCTTCCAAGTACTGAGCAACCCTTGCTAAACATCTTTTTCTGTGCCATGATTGAAAACATTCATGAAAATGATTTTCCACTTGAAAATGTAAAAACAAAATAGTGATAATGGGAAACAATGAAAAGTACTTATTACCGTGGAACGTTTTATTTGCCGTCCTTCCGGCATTTCAGTGTTTCGGGCAATGCTTAGCTCGAGGAAACTTCTCTCCCTTCGGGCCACCGAAGCCCCTTTCTGCATTCCTCCTGGAAGAAGAGTAGTACTTAGATCATGAAATCTGTAATTATTTCTCATATTCATTGCTGAATAAGGGCTAGATTTTCAGGATCATTTCTCTTAGCTAAAATTAGTATAGGTATTGTTATAGGTATCATACTGAAAATTAGCTTCTCTCTCCTTGATTTAAAGGTGAGACGTGAAGAAATATATTTCCTACTCTAAGAGGCACTCCTAAAGAAATAGTTATTGCTTTCAGAAGAGTTTTAAGCAACAACTTTGGGTCTTGGGGAATGTAGTAACCACAGTGGAGTATTGGTGGAAGAAACCCTGATACATGTGGACACTGATTGTCTTGGCTTTCTGAGAATTAAAGTGAGTGTTGACTTGTAGGCTTAAAATCCCAGAACTCAGAATCCTGGGGCAGGAGAATTGCAACAAGTTTGAGTTAAATCTTGGTTACATTTGAGTTTAAGTATATTCCAATGACACAAAACATCCAATTTACAAGAAACAAACAAACCAAACAAATGGTTGTCATAGTGGTCTAAACAATATTCAAATAAATAGAAACATTCATCAGAGGTAATTTTGCAAGGGGTACTGTTCCTAAAATACAGAATTGGGGGTTTATGTCAGATCACATGGAGGCTACAGGGCAAGTTCTCCAACCACAGAACTCGGTGGCATCGAATCACTCTGAGCTAGAGATGCAGTATTATGTGTGGTTCATAAGCAGTGCTTTACAGAGAATGCATGGAATAGTAAGTAACCTGTGTCCCCGTGATAGTTCTTCAGCAATTCTGGAAAAAAGCAGAGTGCGATGGGAGGTCAATCCAAAAGTTTGCTTGATTTTCAGCAGGATTACTGGAAATTAAATGGTTTGCTTGCTTCTTTACTTTTCTTTTTTCTTTTCAACACTGAAAAAATAGCATCACAAAATAATCAAAGGCACACTATATTTTCTTAAATCCAATAGTGCCAAAGCTGTTCTTTGGTTTTTCTTGACTATTGACGTTAGATGGTTAATAGAATTGGAAAAGGACAGCACCTCACCATGAGCATGGAAATGCAGAAACAGATTCTATTGGACACCACGCCTATTGCAGGAAGCTGAACATGGAAGTGAGAATTGCATTTCTCTTTGGGCCTTTTCACTACCTCCATACAATCTGTCTGCAGTTAACAAAGCTGGAGATTTCAATAAAGCAACTAAGATTGGACCTCAGCCAGTATTTTTCATTTGGAAATTTACATTTCCAGAGTTCTTCCTTTTTCTATTCTGCATACTTTAAAGTTTCCTGGCTTATATATCAAATCTTGAAGGCTTTCACTGGTTTTGCTATGTATAACATAAAGTTAGTTAATGCATAGTTGATGTTTTGTTTTGTTTTTCTCTCATGGAAACTTTATTTTTTTTTCAGTAAAGTTAAAACACACATTCCAGGGGCTGGCTGAGAGTTGGTCAGCTATAAAGCATAATAGCCACTCTTAAAGACAGCCCAGATACAATCCCCATCACCCACTTGGTATCTCATAGCCGCCCTTAACTCCAATTCCAGGAGATCCAACACCCTCTTCTGGCATTTGAGGGAACCAGGCACACATTTCACACAGAAATATACATGCAGGTAAACACAGTGTGAGTTATAGTTGGATGTATTTGTGACATCAATTCACAGTTTATCTGTCACCCATGTCAAGATACAGAATTCTAAGTTTCCTCCTGAAGAACCCTTTCTGCGCTTTCAAATGCTCTGCCTTTTTATCTTTTCTTCTTGTTTGATTCTCATAGATGAGATCTGCTTGCTATTGTACAGAGCTGGCATCCTACCCCATGTATTCTTTGTAGTCTTATTTTATCAAGAGAAGGCTGTTAAGATCTGCTCATTTGGTGTTCTGAATTCACTTACTGTCATGATTATAGAGCATTCCATTCTTCATAGAACACATTAATGCTCTTTCAATTTTTAGTTGCAAATAGTGTGCCTAAAATACTGCTGCTGCCTTCTGACTAAAACATAGACATCTTTCCTTGAGCATATACTTCAAATAGAATGCTTGAATAATGCAATTATGAAACATGTCCCCAGGAGATTTTCACTGTGTTACCATCCATATACAAACACGAGAACTCCAACATATCCACATCTTTACCAACACTTGATAATACCCACTTACTGTGTTTTTGCCAATTTTATTAGTGACCCAGTGATTTGTAATAGCCTGTCTAAAGTAAGTCAATATATAAAAGTAAAATGATTGAATCTGATCTTTCCAAGATATTTTATTTTATTGTATTTGAAAGACATAAATACTGTATTACAGCTAATAGTTCACTGAATCTTGGATCAACAAACTCTGTAAAATCATTCTGGATGATCTAAACCTCATAGATATGTCTGATGTTAGAGAATATGCCAAAATGTGCAGCCTTTGGATGACCTCCATCAAGTGTCTCAGTCTTGACATTTCCCTTAAGATGCAATTCAGGAACCATTCGTATGGTGTGTTGGATCCAAATGTAGTTTATAATTCTGTTTTCCAGTTCAAGTAATAAATGATACATAATTGATTAATAAAATCAGCTGGTCTCTGAACCAAACTGTCTGATAACTGCATAAAGTTGACAGTTCGTACTGTATCTGAGAAATAAATTATGACGATATTTTCCTTTTATTATTTACATATCATTCCCTCCTCTAGATAGTGCTGCTAATACTCCATGTTTATGGGCACAAAAGGACAAACTCAAAAGTAAATAGCATGGTATTTGTAGACAGACCACACAACACATAAAAAACTTGTATACTGGGAGGATAAAAGACATATAAAATTATAAATGTGAAGGCAGAAGAATGGGGACGTAGGGAATGCATCAGAAGAAAGGGTAAATGCTAACTAACTGGGGACTGGGGAGATGGTTCAATTAGTAAAGACTGGCTATCGAAGCATGAGGACCTAAATTCAGATCCCTAGCACCCATGCTGAGCATAGCAGAGAAGGGATGGTGGTAAGTGCCTCACTGGAGCCTATTGGTCATCCAACTTAGCCAAATTGATGTTAAGTTCCGTGAGAAATTCTTTGTCAAAACGATGGATGGGTGAAGGGATAGCCATGGAAGAAAACACCAGCATTAGCCTCTTGTAACTTTGAAACGCTCCATAAATGACTTAACAAATCAAATTCATTTAAAATATGTTTGCTCACAGAAGACATTTGTATTTCAATCTTACCAACATGATACAATCATTATCCTGGAATGGACATTTTCCCAGAATATTTTACCTTTTGTGTCCACGAAAATGACCTTGCCTCAGACCCCTTGAACTGAACCCGGTCACTTTCTATCTGCTTTGTTTCTTTCCAAGGAAAACACATCTAACTGCATTTATCTGGCTGAACATTTGCCTAACATACAATTTTGTTTTTAAAACACTGGGAGTCACGAGATACCACTTGAGAATTCATTGTGTTCCTCAATTAGGGTAATAATGGTTTTTCTGTTATTAGAAAGAACAAATAATGGCTACACTAAAAGCTAGGAGTTCTAACCCTATATTTAACTCAAAATCAGTTCCAGACATAAAATTTGTCTTTCCCCTGGAGGTTTTAGGGTGGAGTTAAAGAGGAGAACAACATGTAACATTCTTGACAAATGTGAAAATATAGTTTTAACCCATAGTTTATCACTATAGACCTTAAAATTGTCATTTTTTCCCTACCATGTTGAATTTAGCAAAAAATACTTTTAAAAAGGTAATGGGGAAAAAAAGAATGAAACATGTTACGTGGTACCCATCCACCCACCTGAGAGAACCCAAAACTCTGTCTGGTTAAGCCCTCCCTTCAGAAACAGTCACTGGAGCGATGTAACCTTCTGACTGCTTTGTGAGCGTCGTTGCAGGCTCGTGCCGCTCACTATCCTTTTGCAGGTCTAGAGACTGCCAAATTCAAGGGTAAAAATTCATAACTACTTCTGATCCGTGTCTTGTCAAGTTGACAAACACTCAAGTTCCAAAAAGTGTCAATAGAACAAACAAAAACTGTTGACTAATTGTGTCGAGTTGATTAAAAAAAAAAAAACGGAAAGAGCAGTAAATTACCTGAAACTTGTCGTATTGCAATAGACTATGACAGATAATAAGTATACCTATTTACAGGGTACACTGTGATATTTAGAATTTTCAAAAAATATTTTGAAGATTATAATTACATTTCTCCTTTCCCCTTCCTTCAGTTAAACCCTCCCAGATACCCCTGTGTGAAGTGATAGATCTCTATGGATCTGTGATAATTTTGCCTCTGCCTCCTATAAGATGGAATTATAAGTATTGTTCAAAAGAATGAATTCAGCACCTTCATAAATATGTTTAGGTGTGGTGTTTAATACCTTTATTTTTGTTTCTTAGGATACTACACTATTTTTTAAAGGAGCTATGCCAATTTATCTCCCAATTAATGGTGCACTGGAGATAGTTTTTTGTGTGTCTTTATTATGTTTCTATTTTTTTTTACACAGAGATTTATCATCTAACTCAAGCTAATCTCAAACTTGCACATAGTCCAGACTTATTTCAAACTTGTAATTAAACTGCTTCAACTTCTGCCTCAAAAGTGCATGGATTACAAGAATGTACCACCATGCCTGACTCTCACCTATTTAGTAATAGCTATTTTAACAAGTTTGAAGTGGCTTGTTATTGTTTTAGTTTACAGTCCTTTGATGTTTAGAGATTTCAAGCATTCTTTAAGCAGTGACATGACCATTAGTGTGATGTCTGAGAAATGTCAGTTCTTTGCTCACTTAAAAGGTCGTGGCAGTTTTGTTATATTGAGTTGCTTGTTCCTTATATTTTAGACAATAGGTCTCATCATATGTGTTTCTTATCATATGTGAACAGAAAGATTGTAACAGACAGCGGGGATGGCAGACACTAAGGAAATAAGGCCTTCTAGATACAACAGGACGGACATGCATATGAACCCACATGACTATGGCAGGATGCAAAGGGGCAACACCGGTCTAAGACAGATGGGGTCCTAGATCTGAGAGGGGAAGCAGACATAGCTCCCACCCCGAACCTTGTAGCTATCTCCAATCGATAACCATTGGCCAAGAAAAAGTTAGTTTTTTTTTTCCAAAAGAGTCTCATTGCATACTCAAACCATACTTAAGGATAGATCCTATTCCTAGTATTAGATGGTTAACATAAAATAAACTCAGTGGCACTTGGCTTTTTTTTGTCTGCAATATTTTGTCTAGTCATTCTTTTTAGCTTTAAAGGTTTTTTTGCTTATATATTATAGTTTCCAAAATTTATTTCTGTATCTTTATATTCCTGCAAAGTGTGTGTCTCAACTTCTATGTTTCTTATGCATTTTCTTTGACTCTTTTTTCCCCTGTATATTTGTTTTATCCTGTTCTCGTTTATTTTTATTTTATATGATGATAATGTTTACTGCCTGTTTGTATTCTAACAAGAAATAGAAAGGAAGGTGTAGACTTGGGTGTGTGGGGAAGTAGGGATGATCTTAGACAAGCTGGGGAGGAAAACCATATTCATAATACATTGTATGAAAAAAATCTACTTTCAATAAAATATAAAGTAAAACACAATAAAATTGAGAAAGACTTTTTGATATGACAATAATAAACAAAAACAGAAAAATCCATTAATAATATAAAGTTTACTTTAAAAAACAATGACGCAATCCAACCAGATTCTCTGAATGTGGCTGGCCGGAGTCTTTATGAAAAGCCATTGACAATGGCACTGGGACTTGTTTCCTTTGCATATACTGGATTTTGCAGATCCAGTCCGTCTGGACACTCACCTTCCTGGACCTGGAGGGAGGCAGGAGGAACTTGAACTTCCCACTGGGCAGGAAACCCTGACTGCTCTTAGGGATGGAGAGGGAGGAGGAGAGGGAGTGGGGGGGAGTGGGAGGGTGGTGGGAGGAGGGGCGGAAATGGAAACTTTAATAATTTAATAAAATTAAAAAAAATAAAAATAAATAAAAAACAATTTATATAAAATTTTATCAGATTTTTGCTTGGTAACGTAATGAAGTATGAACGAATATATTTGCTAATGTTCAAGTCACTCAGCTATTTTAGTTTATTTTTAATTTAGTTAATTTATTTTCTCACGTGCATATATGTATGTAATTATACCCATCAGTCGACAGGGGCCTGTGCAGGGGTCTAAAAACATGTATAAGTGAGAGAAAGCCAAATGGATTGACTTGGGCTTTTGAAACCTCAAAGACTACCCCCAGTGGCATATGTCCTCCAACAAGGCCACACCTCCTAATTGTTCAAACTGGTAACAAAGCATTCAAACACATGAGCCTGTAGGATTATTATCTCAAAATTTAACTAAATGATCTCTCTCTCCTTTCCTTTTATTTTAAAAATGAGTATTATTTTTCACAGAAACAGTGAATTTCCTGAGAAAAATCTTCATCCCTCTAAATTAGAATTGCTTTTTCTTTTCTTTGTCTTGGAGGTGCAGACAATTCTGCAATGGAAGCATTCTCCTCATTACAAAGGATTTTTGAGATAAATTCCATCTTGTTTAAGCATAGATTTTTTTTATTTTGCCATGCCACATATACACAAATGATAATTGCAAGTATGAATTTATTTAACCTACATTTATTAAGTGATTTGCATGTTGCTCATGCTATGTTAGATGAAGTGTGATAAAATATTGTCATTTATTAATTTTTGAAGTATACTTCTGGGATTTATTTATATATATTTTATATTTTCTAACACAAATAATACATAATTATGTTTTTACAAGGTGCAAACTTTTGAATGAGTCAGTTATTGGGATATCCATGGTAATTGGGAATATCTTTTTTTCTGGGTTATTTATTTATTTATTAGAAATTTCCACCTCCTCCCATCCTCCCATTTCCCTCCCCCTTACCCCACTCCCCCTCCCCTTTGCTCTTTAGTCCTAAGAGAAGTCAGGGTGCCCTGCCCTGTGGAAAGTCCAAGGCCCTCCCACCTCCATCCATGTCTAGGAAGGTGTGCATCCAAACAGATTAGGCTCCCAAAAAGCCAGTACATGCAGTAGAATCCAAATACGATGTCATTATCATTGGCTTCTCAGTTCACCCTCATTGTCAGCCACATTCAGAGAGTCCGATTTGATCACATGCTTGTTCAGTCCCATTTCAGCTGGCCTTGGTGAGCTCCCATTACATCAGTCCCACCATCTCTGTGGGTGGGCGCACCACTTGTGGTCCTGACTTCCTTGCTCATGTTCTCCCTCCTGCTCTTTATCTGGACCTTGGGAGCTCAATCCAGTGCTCCAATGTGAGTCTCTGTCTCTGTCCATCTCCAGATGATGGTTCTTTATCAATGGTTTCTCAATCAGTCCCCCATTTCAGTCACATTCAGAGAGTCCAGTTTGGACACATGCTCATTCAGTCCCAGTCAAACTGGATTTGGTGAGCTCCAATTAGAACAGGCACACTGTCTCAGTGGGTGGACCAATCAATCTACCTCAGGATCCAGTAATACCACTCTTTGGAATATACCCAAGAGATACCCAATCATACTACAAAAGCATTTGTTCAACTATGTTCATAGCAGCATTATTTGTAATTGCCAGAACCTGGAAACAACCTAGATGCCCCTCAATGGAAGAATGGATAAAGAAAGTGTGGAATATATACATATTAGAGTACTACTCAGCAGTAAAAAATAATGACATTTTGAATTTTGCATGCAAATGGATGGAAATAGAAAACACTATCCTGAGTGAGATAACCCAGACCCAAAATGATGAATATGGTATGTACTCACTCATTAGTGAACTCTAGCCATAAACAAAGGACATTAAGCCTAGAGAAGCCAAATAGCAAGGTGAACCCAAAGAAAAACATATATAGATCCTTTTGGAAATTGGAAGCAAACAAGATTGCTGGGCAAAAGTTGGGAGCATGGGGTTGGGGGTAGGGGTGGGGTGGCTTGATGGAAGGGGAGGGGGGAGAAAGAAGGGAGATAGGAAAGACTGGAGAGAGCTTGGGGGAGTGGGAGGGTGGAGATGGGGGAAGGGAAGAAGTTATCCACATTAAGGGAGTCATTTTGGGGTTGGCAAGAGACTTGGCTCTAGAGGGGATCCCAGGTGTCCAAGCTGATGTCCCAGCTAGGTCCTTGGGCAGCAGAGTAGAGGGTGCCTGAACTGTCCTTGCCCCACTATCACACTGATGATTATCTCAAATATCACCATAGAATCTTCATCTGGTGATGGATGGAGATAGAGACAAAGTCCCTCATCAGAGTAACAGACTGAGCTCCCAAGGTCCAATCGAAGAGCAGAAGGAGGGAATGCCTTATTAAAAGAGTTTTAAATTATTGTTAGCCTGCAAAGAATAGTTCAGTGTAAAATGATGGAAGAAATGGAGTATTGTGAAAAAACAAGCCAGAAGGGTTGAGGACCCAAGAAAAAACATGATCCACAGAATCAACTAAGCAAGGCTCATAGGGGCTAACAGAAACTGAAGCAGCTATAATAGAGCCTGTGTGGGTCTGACACTGGTCCTCTGAATATATTTTATGTCTATGTAGTTTGGCGTTATTTGTGAGACTCCTAACAGTGAGAACAGGGGCTGCCTCTGACTGGTTTGCCTGCTCTTGGGACCCTTTTCCTGGTAGTATATTGACGTATACATCTTTGATAGGAGGGTATGTGCCAACTATTAGTGTAACTTGTGTGGTGTTCAGTTGATATCTGTGGAAAGCCTGCTCACGTCTGAAGGAAAATGGAGGAGGAATGGATTTGCCAGAAAGGGAGATAAGCTGAAATGAACTGGGAATCGTAGAGGAAGCGGAAACTTCAGTTAAGATGCAATATCAGAGAGAAACAGGAGCACTGGACTGAGGTCCAAATGAGGAGCAGAAGGAGGGAGAACATGAGCAAGGAAGTCAGTACCGCAAGGGGTGTGAGATGGTGGGACTGATCTAATGGGAGCTCATCAAGGCCAGCTGGACTGGGACTGATGGAGCATGTGATCTAACCAGACTCTCTGAACGTGGCTGAAAATGAGGGCTGACTGAGAAGCCAAGGACAATGGCACTGGGATTTGATTCTACTGCATGGACTGGCTTTGTGGGAGCCTGGTCTGTTCGGATGCTCATCTTCCTAGACCTGGATGGAGGTGGGAGGACCTTGGACTTCCCACAGGGCAGGGAACCCTGACTGCTCTTTGGACTGGAGAGTGAGGGGGAGGGGGGTGGGGGAGGAGGAGAGAAATGGGAGGAGGTGGGAATTTTTAATAAAAAAAAAATGTTTGAAAAAAAGAAGAAGAGCTCTTCCTGAGAAATATCAGTGCTCACAGCATCTGCGTTTACAGTACCTAGGCACTCATGCAGTTCCCGGTTGTACTGTGTATTTAGCCTTTGATGTATATTTGACATTGCATAGAAATTCGGGAGCAAACACTATTTAGATTTTCACTCAACATAATATTCTCTTCCTTTTTGTTGAACTATGTAAAATAATACAGAAACTTGGGAACATTTTGTTTTATCTTACAACAACTTAGATAAGAACCTCAAGTAATTCTATCAAATAATAAAATTATAATATGGAGGAAGTAAAAGGGAAGGAACGTCATAGAGAGACTAAAGTTCAATGAAGTTGTTACATTCAGGATGCCACCCTGTCTTTCACAGTGCAGTCCTGCAGATGTACTTCTTGAAATACTAAGTCAAATCCGCCTGCCATCTATCAATGCTGCCTGACTTGCTGTTTAAAGAGGCTGTAATGAAAGATGGCAATGTAAACAGGGACCAGTGGACCTGTCTGTGAAGGAGCTATAAGCAAGAGGAGACTTACATGAATGGAGAGGCTCTGCCAAAAGGAAAGGGGTGGAAGCAGACTACGCTCCCACAGCTCCTCTCCATATCTCTGAAGTTCCACTGTTGCTTCCTGGCCTGTCCCTTAATGGTTTTTTTCAGTTAACTTCTCTTCATTAACAATGTAAAGACTCCACTATCCGGACCTGTTTCTTCACTGTGACTTGAAAATGCTAAATGTACTTTGCTACCATCGACGCCATATTTCCTAAGTAGGTTGGCTTGTGTAAATGTTGACACTTTTAAATGAGAACTTAATTGATGTCATCTGCCAGTGACAATCAACAATGTAATGAATGTCTTCATGCAAGGTAGAATTTGAGAGCCACCACACAGACTAGAGTGAGAAGGCTCTGTTTGCATTGGTGTATAAATAGTTACAGAGGGAGTTCTGGGCAATTGTTCTCTACCTTAGAGAGTTTTACTGATGATTGGTAATTATACAATACATTGACAACTTGGGCTTTACGGAGTTACTAGCGATGACTGGTTATAATTTGTTAAATATTCTTCTGAACAAGCTAACTAAGTAGTTACCTCTGCAATCAATTCAAAAAAAAGATTTCATTGTTGAAATTTATCTAAATTCTTAAATCCTTTCAAATATTTTAAGAAAGAATTTCCCTACTGGAATTTTCAGTGAAAAATCAAGAAAATGATTCAAACTGAAACAATACAATATTGCATGAGGTATGTGAATGTTGAGGTGTGATGTTAAGGCCAATAATCAAATATGAATAAATGAGCTCTTTATTGTTTCCTTCTGTCTATGCATTTAAACATTATTGATGTTTCTCTGGATGATATTATGATCATTTATCTTGTTCAGTGCTAAGTATATAGAAATGTTTATTCCTTGATGTACAGGAGAATTCTTCTATTTGATGTTAATCCCGACAAAGCTTCTCTCTTTTCCTTCTTTCTTTTCTCCCTTTATTTTTTTCCTCTAGATGAGAGGCTTTAATGTCTCACTCTGGAGATGGTGCTATCTCAAATGAAGCTGAAACCTCTGATTGTATAGAAAGTTCATAAGCATCATATTCATGGCACTTTCAAATTCTACCACTTTCTAACACAAATAAATAAAAATGGATGGGACAAATGTCCCTTACTTTTTTTCTGGACTTTTTGTGTAATAATGTTATCATAAATACAAAGTTTGTAATAATGAAAGGCAGGTAAGGTGCAAGCCTCTGAAGAACTTCTAGGGGTTGGTGAACAGAAGGGCTCCTATAAAGGCAGACATAGGACTCACCCTTGATTTCACTCCCTCCCTGTTTCAAAGCATTTGCAGCTACAACTGTAGCTTCAAAGGAACCCAGAGGTCCTGAGCTGTGACCCCAAGCAGACTTGCAGCTCTGATGACCTGCAGGTCTTTGAAGTCCACTGTCAATTTCCATGAATAAAGGGAAGTGGTATGTTGGAGGAATCAAGGGCAAGATTTGCCAGAGAGAATTGCTGTCAGTGTACTTTCACAGTAGATGCCTGAGATGGGAGGGTAAGTGTGTCCTCCACTTAATCTTTGCTCTTGGCTCTATTAATTTTTGTTCCTGATGATAAATAAATATGTTTTGTTTTTACAAAAGTTAAGAATAAATGTTGAATTTTTGGCCAGTTATTCATGTGTCATTCCAAGGTCCTCTGGAATAGTGTAGAAAAATGTAAGTGTTTAATGACATAGAGAGTAAAGAAAGTTAAACTCAGCATCCATTAAAATTCCACTATAAGACTCTGGCCTCTTGGGAGTACCTGGTCTCTTTAGAACATAGTTTAATTCAAATACCCATTAAAAGTAGAAATAAAAGACACATTCTTCCTTCTGCCTTCTCATTATATCACAGCATAGCTATGGATGTGTGGAAAGGAGAAAAAGTAAAGATTCTGCAGCTCTGGAATTAGATGTGGTAATCAATCCTAGGTTTTCTAGTTCTTTCTTGTAAAATATTCTAAAACATTTTATATTTTTAACTAATTGTGGATGCTTTATATTAATGTGACAAAATTGAAAGGAGACACATAATATCAAAGTTTTGGAAGCAGTTAATTACTTATATACTATATAATAGCAGTAAAAATATAATAACAGTACAAATTTTATGACGCCTATTATTGTGCACTGTAGTTTTAGATTATCAGGTTATTCCTCAACAATAATGAGCTATCTTGGGGATAGCAGACTAGAAATCAGTGGTACAATACCATTTTGTGGGAACGTTGCACTATTTTGATTAAAAGTAAAGTTATGGAATATATTAGAAATTTAAAAAGAGATCAAGAACAAAATTCAACCATGCCAATTTTGATAAGTCAAATTTATTTTGAAATATGTACTCTGAGCTACATTATATTCCAATTGATATTTAATCTTAACATTAACATTATATTTGTGATAGTATTCTTTTTACCTAAAATATTTTTTATGTGTGCGTTTGTGTGTGTCTTTGTTTGTGTGTGTCAGCTTGAGTTTATACATACCTTGTAATAGCATGGAGGCGAGCAGAGCAAGTCAAGGTCTATGGATCTGGAGTTGCAGCCGGTGGTGACCCATTGTTCTGGATGCTAGTCTCTGAATCCTGTTTTTCCTCAAGCATAGCAAATATTCTTAAGTGCTGAGCAATTTCTCCATCCCCATGATTTTTACTTCATTTTTGATTTCTTAGGACATTCTCACTATATACTCTGGACTGGTTCTGACTTCCTGATTCTCCTGCTTTTACCTTCTGGCTATTTAAGCCTCTTCTATACCCACTACCTACTTATTTATAACCAACCACAATACACTTTCTTCTATAAGATATATTTTCTTATGTCAAAGAGGTAAAGTTCATCTGTGCAAAACAAAGATGTAAGGAGCAATACTGGGTAATAAGTAGTAATTGAACAAAAAGCAGTTCGTATCATCCATATCCTATAATGAGAATTTAGGAAATATTAATTTAACTTATTCTCTTTAATTGGAAAGGTTGAAAAAGACAATGAGATGCTCCATATACCAGAAACTCCTGCGCTAAACAGCAAATACCACCATGTATATGTTTTTATCAAAAAATAATGCAATGGTATTTGCAGACATCTTCAGAAGGGCCCAGGTGCTGTGAGCACTGCTATCTCAGACAGCACAACATAGGTAGAAGGAGTGCAGCTCTGGAAGAGCCATGGTCCCCGAAGCCCACCTTCGGAGTATATTGGGACATTTATATTCAGAATAATTAGGACTGTCTATGGAATCCTGAGTGGCCCACTGCAGTCTTCTGACCTTGAGTTCCACACTATGTCATTGCTCAGAACTCAAATATTTTGAGAATCAATGAGACACTATATGTTACCAAAAATCCTGAGGATGAAAAATTCAAATTTATGAATACAAATCAAAATGTTTCCTTTGTTCAGAAAAATAAAATTACTTGCTATCAAGAAGGAATGACAGAAGGATAGGGGGATGATTCATAGGAAAACTGTATGCTGTGCAAACATAAGAACTTTGTTCTGGTACTTAGCACCCATGTAAGATGCAGGGCCTGGTGATGTGGGTGTTTGCCTGAAGTTCCAGTCTTATGAGGGCAGAAACAAGCAGATGTGGAGCTTACTGGTCAGTCTAGACAATGGATGAGCTTCAGATTCAGTAAGAGAACCTGTCTCAAAAAAAAAAAAAACGGAAAGAAGTAGGAATAATATGGAAAACATCAACTTTTTTTCCTCCATACATGCGCGCGCACACACATGAGCACACACACACAACCATACACACACACACACACACACACACACACACACACATGAGAGTGTTAACTTCCAGACATATGTGCTTATTGCATTCACACACAAAGAAAAACTACTACAACAGAAACAATACCAAATTACTCATACATGCGTTATTTTTTCTCCATAGTAATATAGAAAATGCATTTCCCACATGACTGCCAATTTATGCACAAATTGTTAACATGCTAAATTACTGAGAGACAGAGTTCAACATTTGTGGCTTTGCTTGCTTTGATCAAAGTGGACATATTTCCAAGAGAACTGTTTTCACTAGATGTTGTGGCATTTTGCCTAATATGTCTGATGGTGTTTGAATGAATTTTCATATGACTAATAAAAATGCATTTTATTCTGTTGGATATGTTTTTCTCATAATAAAATCTCCTTGTCAAAAAATGGCAAATTTATTTTATTTTTGAAATGAACTCCAGCTTGAGAACGAATCAGTGCCTCACTTTTTCCATGGGGTGGAAACGCAATGTCATCGTGCTTTTGTGTTTCCACAGATGTTATTGTCCTTTGCCCTGGATGTGAACCACCCTCACCATGTTTTGCTGCTGTGTGTCTGTACAGTTAAAATTAGAAGTCGGGGAGATATCATGGCTGCTGAAATCTCACCAGTGTGTCTTTTCAGTTTTAGTAATTTTGTCTGCCTTAATACTAAATGTTTGGGGTATGTCTGTGTTGAATGTCTCTGCTCATATCCTAAAGGGCATTTGGGGCCATATATTTTTTGCTTCCTGGGGGTGGACATAAGGCAATAATTGAACTTTTTAAATAGTCATGGGTTGTATTGCTAACATTCATCATTAGGAGTATGACTCATACTCCTCAGGACAGCTTTTGAATAGATGATAGATTTACTTTCATGAAAATAAAACTATAAACTTACATATTTTTATTTAGAAATATTCACAAGTAGATATAAAGCAGTTAGTACCCATGTCAGTAAAACTACTTGCTATTTACTTTTTAAAAAAGAAAACTGTACAGTCTCAAATGATGTGGCTCTTCCCACTTTAGGGTACTTTGTTAAGGATGCATACTAGAGTTAGTGCACAAGAAACATGAATGTGTGCATTTTAATATGACACAAAAACTTTCTACCGTGGGCCAATATATTTGGTCAGAAATTGAAATGTGAAAGAAAATCACAATGATAAGAACCCAAGGCAAGGGTGTAATGGCACAGAGGGAAGTTGAAAGATTTGGAACCATCTTGTCCTGTTTCTTGGAATTAATGGTCTTTCTAAACAAAAGGCTCTTGGTACTAAAATCAGGTTGTTGGTCACCCCAGCTTCTTGTCACAGGTAGTTTCACATGTCGTTTCTATCTTTTACTTGTCCTCAGATCTACATGACAATCAGCCCTTCAAAGTCTTAGGTGAGGCATCCATAGAGGAAGATCAAGATAGTACACCCTTAATTTGTAATTTGTATAAAATGCACAGAGAAAGCATGGCACACACTCAAGACTACACGGAGAGAAATCATGAAATAGTGTTGAGTCATCCTGACTGCCAAAGACAGTGCATCGTGTTGTTGTCAGTTCAACACAAGATACTGTACGGTTTTCTTTATCACCCTGTCCTTGTAAGCATTCCAGAAGAAAGTTCCCTAGAGTTCTGTCTAAAACCAATGTTTTCGGTCCCCAGTCAGTCTAAGTGCAGTGGTGACCATTACCATCTTTAGATAAAATTAACCAAGGGGTCTTGCCTGACCTCTACTACCCTCAGCTCAGGTAACAGCTGCCTTTGGGGGCCAAAGTGAAATTTAGGCTGAGGTCAGGGTTGACAGAATTCAAACACCTGGCCTTTGACACGCTGTGGCTGGCTGACTCACTTGCCTATCTCTGTTCCTTTTAGTGCATCACTACTTCCATGATTTTACAATACGTTTCACTGTGCCAAATAGGGTCGTGTGAAGTAGTTTTCCTCTGGGTCTTAGGATGTAGTCCTAGATCAGTGAGAAAGCACTGTGAGACCTGGGTTTGATCTCTAATATTGTGAATTATAAAATAAAATAAAAGCAAATATACTATTCTAAAAGCCCCCAGTTGCTTTCTGTATTGTGGCTCTCAAGCAGTATTCTTAGGAGGCGGACCTAGTGGTGTCTTTAAACCTTTTACTGCCTACAGCATTTGTCTCTTTTCAGTGATTTGCTCTAGAAGGTTCTTATTCATGTTGGATGCATCCTCAATTTATTCTGTGGTTTGAACACTAACCACTGAAGACAGCCTGTGGCCATTGTCTGCTGAACTGTTCAAAACAATCTATTTAATAGAATCCTGTTATTTTAAGAAATCAAGGCCCATAATTCTCCTGACATTTTTTTCACACGGTTAATGTTGCCAAGACCCTGGGCATTGTTGGGTATAAGCTGTTGTAATCGCTCATGCCAAACTCTGCTTGCCTTTTCAATTGTGGCCAATTTTTAATCTACTCTCCTATGCTGATGTAGATGTTCTTTTAGTTTTCCTTCCTGATTCAAGTGAGAAAATTCTAGAGTCTCCAAAACAACACAACAAAATACCTACATTGCTTATTTCAAGTTAGCTAATGCATAAATATTTTTAGAGTATTGTTTCCTACCAATTGACTGGTTTAAGTGAGGTTATCATTCTATTTTACAACTGCACAAATAATTAAGTGTTGGATAAACCTATACAACCTTTTTAATTAGGAATAAAAATATGTACAATGCTTTCTTTCTCCTGATATCCATTTGTTTTGCCATTATTTGCCTATCTGAACATATTATTTTCTTGGGTATTTGTGGCAGGGTATTCATTTTGAAAATACAATTTGACTGTTACAGACAGCTAGGTAGACCTTTAAATATTTTTCAGCTATTTATTATTGATTTTGCAATTTCTCCTGTTTATACAAATCTAATTAGATTCATTTTGTCTCTTATATTAATATATTATGCCAACCAAGGATGTCACTGGAAAATGGGATTAATGATTTATGTTGGATTTATATTTTACAGAGAAATCATTGGTCTTTTATGATTTTTTCACCAATATAATCAAATTAAAAAAATAAAACCACGGCAAACCAATAAACTATTGTAAAACGCCCCGTGTTAATTAGTTTTCCTTCACTGTAACAAATAACAGATAACCAAATTATAAAGAAAAAGAGTTTATTTTGGTTTAGACTGTGAGATTTCATCTCATAATTTATTGGGTTCATTGCTTTGGACCCTTGGTAACACAATTTGAAGTGTGTGAGAGAACAAATCTTGTCAATGTAAGTGAAAGAGAAGAAAAGAATTGAGTTCCCAATACTCACCCGAAGTTGCTTCCCTCAAACTGAGACTCTGCTGTTGTTCATCTCCTAAGGTTTTCACTGCACTCAACCCAAGAGTACCAAGGTTCTTCTAAAAGAGAATTCATAACCAACTATGTTTATCAAAGACTTTTAAAATGTGTAACAACAAGCTACTTAATTCAGCATCATTTATTTGACTCATATTTAGCAAACAAAAATATAAATTTGGACAAAATTGGGAACTGAGAGAACCAATGTTATTTATCAAATCATCTCCTTGAAAATGTATGCACCTTTCTCTGGGTTATGCACTCCTGCACTAAATCGTTGATTGCTAATTATTACCATAAGCACAATACACAATCTCCAATATTTTTTTGAAAATATCTAACATAGAAAAATCAAAGAATTGCATTGTGAAATGTGCTGTTACAGCCACCTGGGTTTTATAATTAACATTGTTATCTCTATTTTCTTCTTATCTATTTTCTTCATTCTTCTGTCCATATTTCACGCTATTACAAATGGGGATTAAGAAGCTGAATTTTCTACCTTTTCTATCCATTAAAGCTTGGGTAGCAGTATATTTGGACAAGGAAAATGTATCAGTACAGTGGCTGCTACAACCCACCACACAGACAACCTTAAGGTTTAATGGAGATGCACAGGAGTTAATAACAAGCACAAAGAAAGGAACTCAACTATGATAATAGTTGAGGATGTTGCATATATAAGAATAATTGATTCATTTTATATAATGAACCTCACTTTCAGCAAAAGAGAGACATTATTTACAAGTTCACAGTCTTTACAAAGCTTAAATATGGTCACAGAATCTTGGGCAGGAAAAGATGCCAGCCTGACATTATCAATGTGTCATAGTATAGCCTGTTAATTTGAAACTGACATCCAGGGTAGAGTAAGCTAACTTTCCCCAAATCCTGATAACTTCTAAATCAGGTTCATTGAAGTGATATGTGTGATATGGCTAGTAATAACCTTATTAGGAATGAAACAAAATTCTACCGGCTTAGAGTTCATGGCAGTCAATTCCATCACACACATTCCTTCTTGTGCACTTCGGGAATTCTCATGGTTTTGTTATTAAAGAGCACAATTTAGAGTTGGCATTACCATATTAATCACACCAAGAAGTTTTGTAGCCTGGATTTTTATGTAAACAGCCAGAATCCTTGATTAATAAGAAATGAAGAATGTGCCATATATAGATGACTGGCTGTGTCTGAGTAGATACACGGCAGTACACATTATTGCAGGCTCAGTTAGGAAAGATGCAATCTTTCCTGTAAGATCCCAGAGTAGAAGTGAGAAGAATAGAGAGGAGAAATGATAAACAGATACAGAAATAGTCATTTTATGAATACTGGGTTTGGGGGAGCATAAGCATCATTTAGACTTTGTCACTTGATAAAAATCTGAAAAGATTAAAATCATTGGATTACCGTGAATTTGATTTTGAGTGCTTATTATTTCTTTTTTGTGTATGTGTGTGCATGCATATGCATGGACGAATGAATACAACCCTGAAATTTATGTCAGCTGTCTTACCATTCTTAATCTTAATTTTTGAGGCAGAGTCTCTCATTGAACCTGGAATGCACCAATTTGATTTAATACAGTGGCCAAAGAGCCCCTGAAATCCTCCTGTCTTGTTCTCCCTAGTACTGACATTATAGGTACATGTTGCCATGGCAGATTGTTTTCTTTGTAGAGTTTGGAGATTGAATTAAAAGTCCAATGCTTTCACTGGAAGAATTTTTATCAAACAAATCATCTTTATAGCCTATTTTTTCTGTTATTTTATTCATTACTGTCTTACTATTGATGTCAGACCAGATTAATGATTTTAAGATAATCAGACCAACAAAAGATATGTTTGAGGAAATACAAAGGTTATATTAGGGGAATAAAAGTTAACTTTTAAAAAATTTTCAGTATGTTAATTGAGAAATTAAACATATATGCACTTGATATTGAACTACATAGTACATTCTCTAATAGGTTTTAAATGTGATATGTCATCTATAGATGGCAACATATTAATAATATGTTGACTCTTGATTAGGGTAAAAGCACTGCCTTTAATCTCAATACTAATGAACCAAATTGATTCAGTTTTAGATTTACTCACTGTGGGAAATAGTGGTGGTCATGAGTTGTCAGGTCTGTTGGTTGCCTGGATTCTGTATATGTATCTTGTACCCATGTGGTGTTTGCATAGCTGGGTAGCTCTATATAGAGAATTTCCCTTTCTTCTCATCCTAAGAATCCTGAGGTCATCAGTGATATCATATTACAAAACAGTCTATGGGGTCAGGTTCAGAAGCACCACATGCTTCCAACTGTGTCCACAAATACATCTGAGTTTTCCCATCATGTTTATGATAAAACTAAAGCTGTCACATCTTAGAGGTGACGATTGCAGACAGATGGTGTTAAGGACAATAACATGAAGGCATTTTATATTACTCAGGGTGGTCTGTGGCTAGCATGGGGAAGCATAAATACAATATGAGGAGTGGAACTGTAATAACAAATCTATGTGATTGCTATACATTTCAAGAGACACCATGTCAATATTAATTTGACTCCCCAGAGAACTTGCTCAGATATATGCAGCAAAATGCTACTAGATCCTGTGTGATCCACGTACACTTAAAGTCCAAGGAAGAAAAGAATAAACTGATAATCAAGCAAAAAGTTTTTAGGCATGGGAATTTTTGGCATGATTCATACAAAAGCACATGCTGTCTACCTAAATCCTCTCTGCATTTTGAACCCATTGTAGCAATATTGTACATGAGACAATAGCCGACTGCTGCAGATATAACAGACTACTGTGTATTACTAGAATTACTTTTTGACTTTAAAGATATTCAAATATGTCTGTCCTGCTATTGTCTAAATATCAGACCACAATTTTAATGACACTATGAGTTTTCTAGTCTATGCAGTAAGCTCATCTGGGGAAAGTGCTCAGGAGTGATGTGTGTGTGTGTGTGTATGTGTGTGTATGTGCTGTGTGTTTAAGACAGAGATGAAAGAGAATTCATAATTCATGTATTTGTGTATAAATATGTGATATATATATCACCATTTGAAGATACAATATTTCATAAGTATTAGATATTTGTCAATAAGAGTCAGACCCAGAGTCAGTTTATTCAAGTAATTAGTGTTTTTTCCCTTTCTCATTTGCTGATTTCAGGTTGCATAGTAAATCTATTTTAAGTTCTTGTTAATGCTTTCATGCTTAAATTTAAAACACAGAGAAAAGAGGATAGCATGGCGCAATGTCCCTCTTCTCTAAATTTGTTCATCAAGTTAGTTATGAAATCCATTCTCTGTGGAGGTTTCTAGCAGGCTACTTGTTCTAATGACAGTGTTCAGGGTTTTACAACTTTGGCAAAACAAGATATTATCTGTCTGAGATGATGCACAAAACAATATTTGATGTAGGAGATGACTACTTCATAGAAATTCAATAGAAAGGTGAGTCTGCTTGTTTTGATCTACTGGTCAGATATCAGTGTGTGGATTCAAATCTCAGAGTGTGTAGATGCAGCCTGTTTTACTCTCCAAAATATTTCACAGAAAATTTAACCATTGGATGTGCATGAGAGATGCTTCATTTTTATCAGTACAAAAATAGACCCATTTTATTTGGAGAAGTGCATGTTAGAGTTCATGGTACACGGCGACAGATGGCCCTTCCTATGATCATGACTTGGACTTCTGTTAACATTGTTACTCATTTTCAAGCAAGTGTCCTGTTTCAGGTTAGTTAGAGGGAGTCTTGTTTGTGCAAAATGATAAATGGGGTTGATTTTATGGGCATTTTGTGTGTGCTCTGGCAAGTTTAAGCTTCTTTAGAACTTTGGTATTTTAGGGATTCTCAGCTGTCCACTGGAACATCACCCTGTGTGACTGAACTCTGACCTTTGACTTTAGGCAGCTGACCCTCACCTGTTTCATTATTGCTCTCTATTTTTCTTACAACAACCCACCTGTTTACACATGGAGCAAATAGCCAAGTGTTCTGCCTTCTAATTCACAAGTTTGCTTTTGTATCACACAAACTTATATCCCATTAATCTTTTATAAATGTGAGGATAGGGCTCATATCCTTTGGTATACCCATTTATAACAAAGGCTGTTCAGACATTCTTGTTGTCAACTTGGCTAGAAGTGTTGTTATGATTTCAGAACATTGTGTGTGTTGGTACCTATGTGGGTACATACTTGTGAAGATCAGTGGTAAACACTAGATGTCTTCTTTCCTTTACCATTTTATTGTTCGAAACACGTCTCTCACTTAGCCTGGAGTATACCATTTCACCTAGACTGGAGGTCAGCCATCCTCTAGTCTCTGCTGTCCCAGGACTGAGATTACAGGCATGTGATAAAACATTCTTTTTATGTAGATGTTAAGGACTAAAATTAGGGCACTTTCTCTACTGATCCGTAGCACCAGCCCCAGAGTGTTTTAACTATTTTATTAATTGAAGATGATCACTTATCTTTAGTCTTGTGCCAAAGACCATGGTGGCAATACTTGCGTCTTGTTTAATTGTAGATGAAACGTCTGTCCTACACATAGTTGCTATCCCTGCCAATGTGTTGCATACACAATCATCTAGGGCCTATCCCACAGGCTCGGATAGAGATAGAAGTCACTACAGATTCGCTGAGCATCTAAGGAGGTTGCATATACTTTCAGTGAGATTGTGGCTAAGAGCTAGACAATGTACTTGACAGAAGGACAGATAGGATAGGAAGGGGTCATCGGACCTTTGAAATTGTCTGACAAATTGTCTAATTTGATGCCACATAAAGTATCCCAAATACCTACCATTGCAATAACATAAATACTCACTTTAAACACAAACTTTTCAATCACTCATTATATAAATATTTTTGTTCTTTCAAAATATTACTCTAGAGAATGTGGATGTGGCTGAGTGACTAAGAGTGCTTTCTGCTTTCCCAGAACTCCCGAGTTCAATTCATAGTAATTCTTTCAATAAACCCCAAACCGCCTGTAATTTAGCTCTATAGAATTCAGTTCAATCTTCTGGCCTCAGCAGGTACATATGTACATGCATGTCATACACTTACATACAAAAAATTATTTAAAAAGCATATAATTCTAAAAATTAAGAATGTTTACCATATATGAGTTAATACATCTCCCATATGATTCAAGTTCACATTTTCTGTAGATCTGTTTTGTTCAGCCACTTATCTACACAGCATTCAACAAGAGATAAGAAAAATGCATTGTATGTTTGTAACATGGAATGCTTTACAGCCATAGCATTTAAAATAGTAATAACGTTTATTTGGTAAACAGTTTAAACACCACCATAAAACCAAGACCTCAAGACATATTGATCCCCATGTTATTTGATTTTGTGAATATGAAATATTCCGGGTAGCACAGAACAGATTGTACTCTCCATTGTCTGTTTGGAGCATCCTAGTTTTATTTTGTTTTGTTGTGATAAAATATCCTAAATGAATGATTTATTTTAATTCCCAATTACAGTTCACAGGTTGTCATTACAGTAGAGTCACAGAGACAGGATCCAAGACAACTCCTACAGTCTGGAGCAGAGAGAAACAAATATATGTTTCGTGCCTACATGCTTGCTAACATTCTTTGCCTTTATCAATGCAGAGTCCAGCCTAGGGAATAGTGCTGCCCATAGTGACCTTATTCTTCCTACATCAGTTATAATCAGGGAAAAAGTATTAAAAGAGCAGATTGAAAAGGTGATTGATTCAGGGTCAGGTAGAAATCTGGTGCAAGAGAAACTCCCAGGAATCTACAAGAATGACCCCAGCTAAGACTCATAGCAAAAGGGGATACTTAGCCTGACCTGATCACAGCCTGAGACTAGGCAAGACTATCAATGTAGGGATTGGGATATCAACCTAACTACCACATAACCTTTGACCCACAGTCTGCCCTGCCTATGTTGTGAGTTGGGGTAAGGGTGACACAGAGATTTTGGGAGTAGCCAGTCAATGACTGGTCTAGCCTGAAACCCACTTCCAGAGAGTGATTCTGCCCTTGACACTGCCTGGTGTGTCAAGACCCAGAGGCTGCATTGTAGCATAATTAAGAAGAACCCATAGACAGTACAACCAGAAGGCAAGAAAAGCAAAAGAGCCAACCAGTGGCTCTACTTCTGTCTGAAATGGAGATCCTGCTTCCAGGAATCTCAGAATAAGACTGTATCTGTGAGCTGTCTCTTCCCATATTATATTTCTTTCTAGGGCTGCAATTAAAGGTATCCACCACTACTGCCCAGTTTCTATGACAGACTAGGGTGACTACTGGGATTAAAGATGTGTGTCACCACTGCCTTGTCTGTAAGGTTGACCAGTATGGCTGCTTTGCTCTCTGATCTTAAGACAACTTTTATTTATTAAAATACAAATAAAATATCACTATACTGCATGGCCCAGAGACCTAGGATAGAACTGAAGTGACTATGTCACTTCAAAGCATGTCAATGTAATGATATTTAATGAAATTCTGCTATTCTTAAAGATTGTGGCCTAGACCAAAAATAATTAGACAGGCTTTATCCAACAACTGGAAGAAATATGCAGAGACCTACATTGAAACATTAGGCCAATCTCAGAAAATCTTGCTGAAGACAGGGAGAAAAGATTTTAGGGATCAGAAGGGTTACAGACATCATAAGAAAATCCACACAATCACCTAACCAGGGTTTATAGGAGCTCACAAAGACTGAACTGACAACCAGGGAGTCTCCATGGAAATGACCCTCTGTATTTATGTGATGGCTGTGTAACTTGATTTTTGGGGGACTCTTAAAAGTGGGATCAGGGGCTGTCTCTGACTCCTTTACTAACGTTTGGTTCCCTATTCCTCATACTGGGTTGCCTTACCCAGCCTTAATTCAAGGTGGGGTTCTTAGTCTAACTATAATTTGATATGCCATGTTTTGTTGATATCCTTGGGAAGCCTGTACTTTTCTGAATAGAAACGGGAGGAGTGAATGAGGCATGAAGGAAGAGGTTGGGAGAGAGGACCTGAGAGGAAAGAAAGGAGGAAAACTAGGGCTGGTATGTAAAATAATGAATTTTAATAAATGTAAAATTAATGAATTTTTTTAAAAAAACAAGACAACCTCCACAATTTACATGCCCACAATCTAATTTAAGCTAGAAAATCCCTCAATGACTTTCTTTCAAGGATATTCTAGAATTGTTTCAAGCTGACATTAAAAACTAGGTAACACAAAAGTGACTGTTTCTTGGATATCAAGTTTCCTATAACAGCTATAAGCATGCTTTGGAATAAGATCACTGTCTTGTTGAAGGCTGTAGAGCACTGTAAGTTCACTAAATACTACTGAATTGTGCTTACTAAAACCAGAATTGCAAATGTTTATAGGTATTTTAATACAATTATCAGCTTGTTATTTTCCAGTGTTATTTGTTATTTTGATTCCTTGAGCTGTAGCTCAGTTGTAGTGAACTTGCCTGCCATATGTATAGCATTGGGTGCAGTCCCGAGCAGCAACACCACCACCAGAGATGAAAGTAAAATTGTTTTTCAATGATATCTCAATTGTCTGATAATAGACATAGTTTATAATCTAGTTCAAAGTTGTCCAAGGAGAAATGACTTAGTGCTTAAGAGCTCTTCTATTCTGTCAGTGTGATCCACCATATAAACAAACTGAAAAAAAACACATGATCATCTCATTAGATACCTAAAAAGCTTTCAACAAAATAAAACATCTCTTCATGATAAAGGTCTTGGAGAGAGCAGGGATACAAGGAACATACCTAAACATAATAAAGACAACATACAGCAAGACAACAGCCAATTCTCTACAATCAAACTAATTGTAGAGAAACTTATAGCGATCCCATTGAAATCAAGAACAGATAAGTTTGTCCACTCTCTCCATATCTATTCAATATAGTTTTTGAGGTCTGGACCAGAGCAATAAGATACTAAAAGGAGATAAAGAAGATACAAATCAGAAAAGAAGAAGTCAAACTCTCACTATTTCTTGATGATATGATAGTTTACATAAGTGACCGCAAAAATTCTACCAAGGAACTTCTACACTCATAAACATTTTCAGTAATGTAGCAGGATACAAGATTAACACAAAAAATCAGTAGCCCTCCTGTACACAGATGATAAAAGAGCTGGGAAAGAAATCAGAGTAGCATCACTCTTCACAATAGCCGCAAATAGAATAAAATGGCTCAGAGTAGCTCTTATCAAACAGGTGGAAGACTTGTATGACAAGAACTCTAAGTCTTTGAAGAAAGAAATTGAAGAAGACACCAGAAAGTGGAAGGATCACCCATGCTCTTGGGTAGGTAGAATTAACATAGTAAAAATGGTAACCTTACCAAAAAGAAATCTACAGATTCAATGCAATGCCCATCAAAATCCCCAAAAAAATTCTTCACAACCCTGGAAATAATGGTACTCAAATTCATATGGAAAAGCAAAAACCTGGATAGCCAAAACAATCCTGTACAATAAAAGAACTTCTGAAGGCATCACAATCCCTGACTTCAAACTGTACTATAGAGCTATAGTACTGAAAACAGTCTGGTATTGGTATAAGAACAGACAGGAAGACAAATGGAACCAAATTGAATACACAGATATTAGCCCACACTCCTTCAAACACCTGATTTTTCACAAAGAAGCAAAAATATCAAATAAAAAAAAGAAAGCAAATTTAACAAATGGTGCTGGCATAACTGGCTATCAACATGTAGAAGAATGAAAATAGACCCATATCTATCACCATGCACAAACTCAAGTCCAAATGGATCAAAGACGTTAACATGAAGCCAGCCATACTGAACCCTATAGAAGAGAAAGTGGGAAGTACACTTGAACACATTGGAACAGGAGACCACTTCCTAAATATAACCCCAGAAACACAGACATTGAGAAAAATAATAAATGGGACCTACTGAAACTGAAAAGCTAAAGCAAAGGACACGGTCAACAAGACAAAACAACAGTCAACAAATGGGAAAAGATCTTCACTAATCTCACATTAGACAGAGGTCTGATATCCAAAATATACAAAGAACTCAAGAAATTGGTCATCAAAAGAACAAATAATCCAATAAAAAATGGTGTACGGACCAAAACAGATAACTTTCAACAGAGGAATCTAAAATGGCTGAAAGACACTTAAAGAAATGTTCAACACCATTAGGCATCAGAGAAATGCAAATCAAAACAACTCTGAGATTCCATCTTACACCTGTAAGAATGGCCAAGATTAAAATCTCTGATGACAGCTTATGCTGGAGAGGTTGTGGGGAAAAGGGAACACTTCTGCATTGCTGGTGGGTATGTCAGTGTGGCGATTTCTCAGAAAATTAGGAAACAACCTTCCTCAAGACCCAGTAATACCACTTTTGGGTATATATCCAAAGGATGCTCAATCTTGCCACAAGGACATGTGCTCAACTATATTCACAGTAGCATTGTTTGTTATAGCCGGAACCTGCAAACAGCCTCAATACCCTTTGACCGAAGAATGGATAAGGAAAATGTGGTACATTTACAAAATGGAGTATTACACAGCAGAAAAAATTATGACATCTTGAATTTTGCAGGAAAATGAATGAAGCTAGAAAACATCATTTTGAGTGAGGTCACCGAGACCCAGAAAGATAATTATCACATGTACCCATTCATAGGTGGTTTTTAAACATAAAGCAAAGAAACCCAGCCCACAAATCACAATCCTAGAAAACTTAGACTGTAGAGGGCCGCAACCACACTCTCCACCATAGATGGCGCTGCACGGTCAGGTGAGCTAGAAAGCTCACACGTGTTGGTATTTTTCCACTACTCCCAAGGTATCACCTGGGACTGGGAGCAGTTGACCAATCAAAGAGTGACACGTCCAAAGCAGGGTCTGTTTCCTATATAAGGGATGGGTTCCATCTTATCTGGGTCTCCGCCATGTGGCTTATGCTCTAGCTCCCAAGAGACATAAAGCTTTTCTGCAGAAGGATCCTATGTGTACCGCGTGGTTCTTGCTGGCGAGACGGTAGCGCGGGACATCTGGTGCCAAAACCCGGGAAAAAGAAGAACTTTGCACCGCCGGAGACCCCTTGGACACAAGGAGGATTCAGAACTGCAGGCATGCGTGCTCAGAGAGGTATGTTCTAAAGTCCAGAGAGCATATCAGAAACTGAGCAGCAGTGGGAGGTTGTGCGCGCACCCAGATAAGTTAAAAAGGACCCTCCGGTAAAGAATGGGGGAGACAGAAAAGAAAATAAGTTAAAAAGGACCCCCCAGTGATTTTAAAAGAGAGTGAGGATGGGGGAGAGGGCTGATTTGCAGGGTCAAAAGCTTTATGTTGTGTTGTTCATGTTGTCTTTTGTGTACTGGATGGGAGAGGGATATTTGAACTTGGAGACTGCTGAGGATGTGGTGTTTTGGGAGGGAGGTTCTGTTTTCGTCTCCACGGAGGGGGAGAGCCTAAGGGTGTACTTGGGATTTACGTGGTTTGAATCACCGAGACCTCCTGAAATGTTGTAATGTATACCCCTAAAATGCAGCGGCCCAATAACAGCAGGAAGCAGCCAAAGAGACTAAACGACGCCCAAATTCCCTTAAAGATTAAATGAGGTCCTTTCAAGCCTGCTTCTCTGAGTTCAGCTTTGCTCCGGGCACCGGTTTGGGCTCGGAGTGGGTGCAGCTGGGGCTGGAGGGCGGCTGGAGCGGAGCTTTGCTCTGTGGCTATGGTGGGAGGCATATTGCGCAGGCTCAGTTGGTGCCTGGCCTGGAGGGTATCACAGCAGTACCGAGAATGAGAACGGTGTCACAAGCTGCCAGGTCAGAAGGCTTGCAATGTGCCTGAAACTGTGAGGGGCTCTGAGGCTGGAGTGGCTTCTGTTCCGCTTGGCTGAGCTAAGCTGTGCTGATCCTAGGTAATAGCCCTGGGGCAACGGGCGGGGCGAACAATGCTGGCTACTAGCCCGAGAGATTTTCCATCTGAATAAGGAACTGAAGAGATAGCTTAGGGGTTAAGAATGCTGTCTGCTCTTCCAAGGGTCGTGAGTTCAATTCCCCAGTGACCACATGGCAGCTTACAACTATTTGGTTTTAAATCTAATGTTTCAGGATCCACAGGGAGGTAGATGCAAAAAGCCCTTAGATTTTTAAGGTGATTGGGTCGTTGGCTGGGTCTGTGAGAGTTTGTTTACAGCTGCTTTTGCTGTGACACAGGTGTTGAGAGTTTGCTAGTAGGGAAGCGGCACTGGTCGCCGCTTCTCCCATTGGCCCCTTGAGCCGCAGCGGCTCTGGCGCGGACCTTGAGATGTTGCTGCCTGTGCCGCCTTGGTCTGAGTGTCGGCTCCCGCCACACTTCGCCACCAACACAGCCTCAGAGAACTAAGCTAGCCCCTCCGGGAAGGCAGGGGCGCCTGGGGGTGGAGCCGCCACTTCCTGGCCTGGGACAGGCGGAGCCGCACAGCGGGACACGGGGAGCCGCGCAGCGAGCAGGTCCAGGGCCGCACACAGCCCTTGGATGGCGGGCGGGCTCTGGAACTCGAGGCCACCGTACTGGCAAGGAGTACGGGAGCCAATAAATCTTAAACCTAATATCAACAAACAGGGCCTGGGTTTTTCCTAGGTGCCACTGGGACAGCACGGCCTATATCATAAAAAACAAAGACCCTCAATCAGTTATCTACCACAGTGGCTACAGCCCTGGATCAACAGGCTACCATAGATACATCTATTAGAGGTAAAATAAAGAACAGGTGGATAGCTTATGGCAGCTTGCCCAATTGGGCTATGTATGGAAAACTCCAGCCTTTTGTGTGACCAATGTACCATATGAGAACTTTATAAAAGTGGCTAACTTGTCCCGAGAATTGTCTTTGTATCTTGCAGGAGAATTTTGATGATTTGCTGTCCTCCTTGAGATGGTCCATCGTGACAATCAACTCCACGCGAGTGGACATAAGCTTGGCCGAAGAATTCCAGTCCTGGATCGTGTCCTTCATCCCCTACTTCAAAGAGTGGGTGGGGGTGGAAATGTTTTGGAACAGTCCTATGCTATGGATTAGTGTTTCTCCTCTGGATGGTCTGCTGACTCAAATCCCAAAGCCATAGGGATAAAGTGGTTTTTGCTCAGCGCTGGCTGCCCTAGAACAGGGGGCCTCTACTGATGTGTGGTTATCTATGTTAAAGCAGTAAGGTTTAAGCCAACCAGCTCCTGCACCCCTAGGACAATGGTCCATTGCACAGGGTGGAGTGCTTGGCTTAGCTAGCCCTGAAGGTTGTCGAGCTTAAGAGCATCGCACAGAGAATGACCCTCTCTGAGAGATAAGTCGCTCTGCTTAAGGGTTTCCTGCCGTATATTCCCTTTCCCAGAAAATTGGCAGAGGGCAGGCCGGATAGGTTCCAGGTATCATGAGCCTAGGGACAGATTCCGTGTAAGCCCATTTTAATGTTTTCATTTTGGGAAGTGCGACCTCTATCTTTACCTTCCTAGGGAGTTGCCTTTCTGCAAAGAAGTAAAATTAGGGGGAGATGTAGAGGGCCGCAACCACACTCTCCACCATAGATGGCGCTGCACCGTCAGGTGAGCTAGAAAGCTCACACGTGTTGGTATTTTTCCACTACTCCCAAGGTATCACCTGGGACTGGGAGCAGTTGACCAATCAAAGAGTGACACGTCCAAAGCAGGGTCTGTTTCCTATATAAGGGATGGGTTCCATCTTATCTGGGTCTCCGCCATGTGGCTTATGCTCTAGCTCCCAAGAGACATAAAGCTTTTCTGCAGAAGGATCCTATGTGTACCGCGTGGTTCTTGCTGGCGAGACGGTGGTGAGACAATGGGGACATTAAGAGAGACATCATAGATCTAATCTACGAGGGAAGTAGAAAAAGAAAAGATCTCCTGATTAAATAGGGAGCATGGGGACCTTGGGTGAATTTTGAAGGGGAGGGGAGAGGCGGAGAGGAAAGCAGAGAAAAATGTAGAGCTCAATAAAAATCAATTAAAAAGAAGAAAAGTTTAGCGAACTTTAGAGAGCTTCTGGTCTATGTTTAGTTTCCAACACCCACACTGGGTGGTGCCCAGCTTCCTGTAACTCGATCCCCAGGAAATCTGGTGCTCTCTTCTGGCCTTTGTTGCCATCAACACATATGTGGAATGCATTCACAGAAGCACATACACAAACACCACAATAGGAATAAGTCTTCAAAGTTTTCTGAGAGATGTTAATCTTTCAAATTATTTAGTCATGCACAAGAAGTCTACATATTTTCCCTTTAAACATTATGATATATTAGCAAGCTCTAATCTGGAAACTAGAGAATATTGGATGGTCTGAAATAGAAAATCAAGACTCAATAGTATTTTTGTTTATGCAAGAAGCAGAGCAAAAACTTACTATTAGTGAATCTTGTTGCCATCCATCTCTAATATTGCATTTCAAAATTAAAAGTACAAGATGTAATCATGTTGTTTTTTGCCTCCACACGTATTGGTCTTTGCCATAGATGTTTACTTTCCCTGTGTTTTGAAATAAAATAAAAGGCTTCTATAGAACTTTATTACCAATTATCTTCTAGGCGATATAATTTCAGGGATGTTAGGAAACATGTGTAGCACCCAAGAGAGGCATCCATGAATGCACATCCCTACACCCCCACTGTTACAAAATGGTTTTGAGAATTCAGTAGATGGCTCAGTAGGTAAGGTCTCTTGCTGTGCAAGCATGAGGACCTGATCTGAAATCCCCAGCACCTATATACAAACATGGCAGTGACTTCACATACCTGAAACACTGGTTCTTGAAGGGCAGACATAGGAGGATTGCTGGGGCTTGCTTGATGACAGCCTGGTTCCATGTTCAGTGGCATGGAATGACAGAACAGAACACTTGATGTTTTCTTCTGGATTTCACACATATGCATACATAAACATGTAGATTGTACACACACACACACACACACACACGTACACCCCCACACACATGGGTGCGTGCGCACGCGCATACACACACACACACACACACACACACACACTAAGACAAAGAAGAAAAAATGGCAGAGCAGAAGGAGAAAAAAAATGTTTTTGATTTAACACATCTTCCAGGGTCCCTTAATGAAGTGTGTCTATTCTTGGAGATAGTAGAAGCTTAAGTCTTATTAAGTGTTAGCTAAACAAATCCAGATGGCTCATTTCTTAGCAGCAAAGGGACTAGGGCCACTCTGTCCACTTCAGAATTTAAACATACAAGAATATATGGAAGGGTACAGGTTAGTTTGAATGTTCCCTCACTAGTCTCCTTCTCTGCCTTTTTCAGAGCAAATATGCAGCTTTACTTTCAATTAAAGTCGTAGAAAAAGACAACTTCAAAAATAGTGATTGTCTGAGCTCACAGCAGAGGGTGACTGTTTGTTTTTGGTGTTGGATCTCTTTCCCTCTCACACTTGGAAAGAAGTAACTAAATGAAACTAAATGACATGTACTAACTGTGCTCCTGAGCACCTCTCTCTTGGCACTGATTCATTCTGTTTCAGGAACTTGTGTGGGAGGCATAGTTGAAACTGCTACAGAGGTTTGTGTTTCAATAAATCATTTGTGCTATCAAGTTGAGAGCCAGGGACTATAGAAAATATAACATTATTATGTTGCTGAGGTCCGTTAGAAGGCTCAAAAGAAGAGTAGGCAGGCCCTGGCTTAAGACTTTCCACTTCTGTGGAAAACATTCCCCGGAGCTTTTTGGAAGTGGATGACTCACTCCAAGGGGTATTTTTAGGAATCCGTTAACTCATATGTAGCTGAGATATGCAAGATCCTATTGGAGCAGCACTCTGAGCCGTTACACACAGTCTGTTTTGAATGTTGTCATTGTACCACTGGTATCTTGGTCTGCGATTGAGTCATCGTCTAGCTGAGCAGCAGAAGAAAACAGACAAAGACTGTTGCTACAACAGAACATTTGATAAGATGTTCGAGAAAGCAAAGACGGTAACAGCCTCATATTTATCTCCACTGGGAAGTACCTGATTATTCTGGACTCATCTTGAAACATTTGGTGACATTTCGCCATGCTCCTGAAGATTTTCAGGATTGCACCAAAAAGTCATTACTGGTGTCGAGATGTCAATATCATCAAATATGCAAAGTGCGTCTGGAGACTGGACTGGAGGGTGTTATTTGCAGCTCACAGCTCAGATCTTTGGAGAAAGGGAGAAACAGAAGTAGCAAACATTGCACTTACTACATGAGACACTGTGTGACAAATCTGTCCTAAAAGATCAAGTTTTCTAAATGTGTGTGTTTGTATATAGGCAGTATACACTTGTCTTCGTACATTCATATGCTTGTAAGAGTATGGTGTTATGCATTTACATGTGAGAATGTGTGTGTGTGTGTGAGTCTGTGTTCTTGTGTTTATATGTGTTTATCTGTGCATGTTTGGTTTAGTTAAGCACTGATGTGTTAACTCACCAGTAAGCACATGAATGGTGCAATATTCCAAGTTGAAAACTAGAATCAATTTTTATTAGTACATAAGGGAAATATTTCACTCAACGCCCCGTATAATAGTTAAGTATGATTTGGGCTTGCTGAAAAGAAATTATTGTTTTCTAGTAACAATAGAGAGCTATGGAAGACAGCAAAGTTAATTCCGAGATTAACAGAGCAGATAAACAAGGTCCCTTCAATATTCTTTTTCTTAAACTATTGTTGATTTTTTCCCCCATATATCTGCTTTGTTCCTGTTATTTTCTACTTGCCTATGTGGACTATTTACCATTGCTGAATTGCATATATGTCTGATTCTATAACTATTTCACAGTAAGGTTCTTGTGTCTGTTCACTATGCCTGGTTTAGCCAGGATTTAACCCCCACTCATTAACTAAAGGGCATATTCTCCTCCAGGCAAAGCCCTGATGGCTCAGAGCTCTTCTGAGCACTTGTCCCAATGCCATCACCCATCAAAACACATGGTGCCTTTTCCGCCCAGCACAGAGCTACAGCAAGTAGTTGTGGTAAGTAAGTTGACATTTCCTCTTAAATAACTGGCCACAAAAGAAATCTGGATCTTGAATAGAACACCAAATTCAAGCCATTACGTGGATAACCTTTGCTAAAAACAGAAGAGAAAAATGTCCTATGTGATTCTTACTTGGAAACGTCAACCATGGTTTTCATATTTCATTCTGGATTAACATTAGAAATATCTGTCTCTTCTGATGGTATTTTAGTCTGACCATAAACAAGATTGTGTCTGATAATTCTCAAAAAAACATAGCATCATTCACATTTTTTTATAAACATGAACACTTCATCATCTGTGCATGCCCATGGAGAGTCATTTATAGCTCTTCTCCAGTGGACAGAAGCTCCTTCAGTAGCCAGACAATATCTCTATGTTGTCAAGGAAATGTCTTCTGCTCACATAAATGTCCCAATAAAAGTGTCATCATTGTGGACTATTAAACATCAGAGTAGTTACCAGCTTTGAAAAGTCTTTAGAGGTGAAGAATAATCAATCCTCTACTCCATTACAAACCAAGAAAGCAGATAAGCAGCAGAAACAATTTTCAAAATAGTGCAAGCTTTTTAGATATAATTTTTTTGTTTAGCATGTGTCATGATCCTTAATTGTGTCTCAGTATTGTCTGTGTTTCTATGTCTCTGTGTTTCTGTGCCCCTTCCCCCATATATTATATTTGAGGGTGCAATGGCCTTAGAGGACAATCTTGGTGCTGGTCTCAACTTCCGCCTGGTTTGAGGGTTTGATGTAGGCTCTCTTGCTGTTTGCCACTGTTTATATCAGGCTTTTTTTCCCCTGTGAGACCGTGATGATTCTGTTCTCTCAGCTTTTTGTCTTGCCACAGGAATGTCACTTATCCACTACATAATTTCCCTAACCATGAATAAGTTGAATGACATTTTAACCAATAAACAAACACACTGAATTCTGGAGAACCTAAAAGGATGTGGAGTTCTACTAAGTAACTCTGATAAAAGTAATACTGTGAAGTTCAGTGAAGCTAATGAAATGATTTGATCTGAACAGAGTTTAATGTTCTTTGTTTAGACATAAAGTGTCTGCCAAAAATGACAGTGTTATTTCAACACAATTGGTATTGAACACTTCCTTTTGATAAGTGGTCGTTACCTTCAATTACTTCTTGAAGAAACTCCCTGTATAGAGGCAAATGATTCTATTGTTTCTCCCTAAGTAGAAATACGTAGCTTCCCAATCATATATAGGTAGTGCTGCTACAGATTTGCTGAACCATTACATATTTGAGTAAGCTGAAAATATTACTATCTACACTAAGAGTAGTCTCCCTCTAATATTTTGAAAATGTACACATTTTGAAAGTTATTAACTAGCTCAATCATTTTTTTTTGCAATGAACACATTAGTAAGTGTGGTTGTGGGTATATGTGTATACTTATACTTAAGTATAAGGGGGAGTAAGCACTATGTGTGCTTGTGTATGGGGGACCAGATATCAATCAACATTGTTTGTCATCTTAGACTGTCTACCTTGTACTTTTTTTCATTTCCTACAGTCTTTTGTTATTGTTTGAGATAAGATCTCTCACTTTTACATTGTACTTCCTAATTCAACTAGATTGGAAATCCATCAGGCCACAGGGTCTATTTTCCTTTAAATGTTGGTTCTGGATAGGAAACTCAATCCTCAGATTTACATAGAAAACACGTTACAGACTGAGCCATTTCCCCAACCATTTGCAGTACATTCTCAGAGCATAATTCTTAAGACTTTATCATTTCCCTCAATTGTCTAGTGATTCATAATCAATAATTTAAAATATTTTATATAGAATCTGTTATAAAAGCCAAATATTGAACTACAAATTGGTGATGGAAAAGCTATGAAGATAGAAATTAATAAATTCCAAACTGTTTTAGACCTTTTTACTAGCTAACTTATGTGGTTTCTTAAATACAAAAATAATGTTCTCAGACTTTATTTTATTTTCAAAGGAAAATTGGTCATAGATGAATTACATTTTATATTTTGTGTGAGCAGCTGTGATTCCCCATTGCGCGGAATACAGTTCCATCGTGAGATGTGGTCAAACAGAAGGTTCTGAGTGATATAACAGGACACAATATGATTCATTAGTTGGCTGGAATCATTTCCTAGTGCTAAATACAAGCCAGGGGCTCATCAATTTCCTTTTCTGGAAAAGATGGTGGGATCATGTTTGGGTTTTTTTATTTGCCTTTCAGGATGGTCAGGTGACTAACTTTTAACAACTAAAACATGATCTCATGTGCTATATCACCTGTAGGCATAAAACACTTTATACAAAATCCCCTGTACTGTCTCATTCACCACTTTGATCCACAAATTCATGCAGGCTAAGGAAGCATTAAAGTCTATGCAGATGTAAAGCAGAGATCTAGTTATTTGAGTCACTTCCTGGAAGATAGCCAGACAGTGATTAGAGACATCCATTCCCATACATTCTTGAGGGGAAATGGACCTCTGTCTTTGAAGCTGGAAAAACAACTCTGCTGCTTTAGAAATCTTTGGGTGTTTCCTTGTTATAGAAGACAGCATTGTCGTTGCTTCTATAGTCTCTTTTTCGAGATATTTATGTGATAGACTTGACACACTCAAAAACGACTTCATAAGCTGAGGGGTATCTCAGTGGTAGAAGCTTTGCCTTTTATAAAGGGCACACTTGAGGTCTATTGTTCAACTCCTAGCATTTCAAAGTAATCAACTGATGTAAAAGATAATTAATCTATCTAAAATGACTTCAGCAGTTAGCAAATATGGAGCCACTGTGTATGATTCATTTGGCAACTTGATGCTTTTATGGACCTAATGGCTGAAATCTGATAGGATTGACTTTCCTTACTATTTCTTTCTTTATCCCTCTAATCATACGGAACATTGTAGGGCTGCCATACAGACATTAGATAAATGACCTTTGAACATACAATTTTATGTCCATTTGGCCTTCTAAATTTAAAGTCACATTTCTCTTACTTCATTATTCAGAGAGCTGTCTTTTAGCTTATGTCTGAGAGCGAGCCAGGAGTTTTGATTTATACCTCCGTTTAATGCCTATGCACATTCAGACAGAAAAGAAACTCAACTAAAGAACGGGTGTGCTTTCTTCTCTAGAAGAGCCACACAGAATCTCTTAAATGATACCCTGTCAGGATAGCTGTTTAATTCTCTGAACCTTCTCGTGTTTCTCGCTTGCAGAATATGTGTATGGAATTTCAAAATGCAAAGGGTCTGGGAAGATGGACATTTTAATATTAGTGCTCTGACAAAGTATGTGTTTTCAGATGCCCTACTACACAGCATTATCACAGATCTTGACAAGGAGAAAAGATTATGAAAGTAAATGCTTTCTCTGCTTGCTTGGTTGATGGATTCTGATGTAGATTACTGTATTTCTATTTCTCCATATCTCTTCTAATAAATCATTGCTTCTGCTTTAGCCAATGAATTTTATATAATATCTTGTTAGGAAATGAGGATTTTATAACACACCACAGGCTTGAGGAATGTTTCTCAAAGTATATGCTGTAAAAATTGTGTGCAGATGAAGGCAAAATATGTCCATTTTGGTGGTTAAGAGTTAAGAGCTTGATTGTAGGGGTGGGGGTTAACATTTCTTTCTTCCTTTCTTTCTTATTTATTTATTTATTAAAAATTTCCACCTTTTCCTTTCCTCACATTTCCCTCCCACTCCCCCCATTTCCCTTCCCCCTCCCTCTCCAGTCCTAAGAGCAGTCAGGATTCCCCGCCCTGTGGGAAGTTCAAGGTCCTCCCCTGTCCATCCAGGTCTAGGAAGGTGAGCATCCAAACAGACTAGGCTCCGAAAAAGCCAGTTCATGCAGTAGAGTCACAACCCAGTGCCTTTGTCCTTGGCTTCTCAGTCAGCCCTCATTATCAGCCACATTCAGACAGAAGTCATTGATAAAGCACGGGGACTTGTTTTTACGAACCTTCATCTGGCAATGGATGGAGATAGAGACAGAGACCCACATTGGAGCACTGGACTGAGCTCCCAAGATCCATATAAAGAACAGAAGGAGGAGAATATGAGCAAGGAAGTCAGGACCGCGAGGGATTGGTCCACCCACTGAGACAGTGTGACTGATCTGATGGGAGCTCACCAAGGACTGGGACTGATAGAGTATGTGATCAAACCGGAGGTTAACATTTCTAACCTTTTCTTACAATAGTGACAGTTTTCTTACAATAGAGAAGGAATTGTTTACATGATCAAATTTCTGAGGCAAATTAAGTAGACATTGAATAAAAGATTGAAATTTGATGTGTGGAAGGGAGAATCACAAGTTACCTGTTTAGGATTTCATTTGCTCTTGACAGCTATACAACTTCAAACAATTAACACTATATGCTGAGCTTTGCTTTCCCCTGCTTCAAAGTCAGTGCTTTGTAATAGAGTCATCATGAGTTTCCTTTCCAGATCATCCACTAACAACCCAGCAATTAATTATCAGCTCAACTTTCTCAACAAGTGAAAAGTTTATGATCTGGATATTAACTCAAAGGCCCATGACGAAATCAATACGAGAATCAAAATTAAAAAGTAGCAACAAAACAAACAAATCTAAGACTAGAACTCTTACATGATCCAACAATATTGCTCCTACACATATAGCTGATGGCAGCTCTGTCAGCAGAGACATCTGCTTCATATCTTCTTTTATTGTAGTACTGTTCGCAAGAGCCCATGTATAGTCTGGATTCCCATCTAGAAGTGAATGGATAAAGAAGTTACAATGGAGTTTTATTCAGCCACAAAATATGACGTTATGCCATTTTCAGGAAAACAGATGGAAAAGAAGATCATGACATTAAGCAAAATAAACTAAGTTAGAGAAGACAAAAGTCAGATCCCCTCTCTCATATATCAAAATAAAAGGGAAATGTAAGGAATTAAATGGCTATTTGTGAAGAAGACAGGGACAGACTAGGTAAGGCAAAAAAGATTGATAGTTTAGTGTGAGCAGATTACATAACATACATGTATAAAAAACCACAATGAAGTTCTTTACTTGGTAAAATGCATATGTGCCAATAAGAAATAAAACAATTCTCATGGCTCAACTTCCCAGTATAACCATATTTTAAATTTAAATAAAGCTTCTATGGTTTTTTAAAGAAGCTACTTGAACATTTTTGTTTTAATTGGATTATTCAACACTTAAAATTTATTGCGTAATACAATGAGATCAAATGTTTTATTGATTGAGCCATACTTTGAGTCATTTTCCCGCTAGCACTAAGTAGAAACATATCATGGGAAGCACATAGGTCTGAGTGTCAAACATGATTACAAAAGGTCTTGAACTCACATAGTCTTCTACTTAAAGGAAACCAATTCCTTTTATGAAAAATGTTTCTGATGTTAGTTCTTGAACAGTATAAGTTAATCACCAGTCGAAAAGAAGTGTCTAGGATTAGAAGACAAGGCACACTAAGAAAGGGAATTGAAAGTTATTTAAAACAGGCTTTTGCCACACACATTTTTATAGGTCATTTTGGTACACCAGGAATCAGAAATTTGTATGAGTTTTCTATTGCCAGAAACAATAATAGCTGTAAGAAATGCAGATTCACTTTGCATTGGTGCTTTATAGAAATCCAGTGTGGATCTTAAGTAAAGTTATGATTTTTATGCCTTGTGGAGTCTCCAGAGAAGAATGTTTGGCTTGAAGTCTCCTCGATTCCTTCTCACATTTGGGACCTCTGACTCTTGTTTGTTTCTTTATTGAATCTATTTTGAACAATGATCCTTGTACTTCAGTTTACTCTAAATGCCTCACACTTACTATGTGACCTCTCTTTTCATCCCATTGTCAGAGCCTGACTTCAGTATAACTGTATCATCACCCTGGTCAATTTTCAGCATTATCCTATCATGTTGGTATTCTTGGTACAAGTATTATTTTACGAAAATGATATTGGAAAAACTATAGAGAAAGGAAACGAGCTGAAAAACATGACCCTTTCTTGTTAGCACAAATCTATGTCTGCGAAAGGAATCTCCACTGGAAGGGGAACTGTCCTGCATCAAGAAGAGAATAATGACCCAGTGGAGGCTCCTATCTATGCAGAAGGTTTTGATTTAAATTGATACAGAACACCTTATGTTTGTCTCAAACATGATTCTAGCCCCTTCCTTTTTTTGCTCTTGCTCAGCAAGCTATAGAACTAAGTCTAAATCTCAAGAGAGTGTTTGGGACATGCTCTAGAGTTCTACATATTCCTTTATGCTAGTTCTATGAATACAGGAGATATACCTGTCACTAAAGTACTCTGTATTTTTTTCTTGATTTTTCTGTGGCAGAGAATCTTCCCTAAAAATTCATCAAGGCTGACAGTGAAACAATTTTCTCTTGTATTTTCCAGCTTTAATAATCTCCTTGAATAGTTGGCTTATAAACCCATCCTTCAGTTTCAAAGCCAATATTAACATCTTCAAATTTCCCTGACATTGATTCTCTCCCTCCTTGTCCCACATAGAGATGCTTATAATTAAATTAGATCTAATTGGATAATTGACAATTTTTCCATATGAAGGTCAGCCAGTAAGCAACCTGAACTGCATCTATAAGCCTAGCACTCATTGCTACACTAACTATCTACATTTTCTGGTTAGATTTGACTGTGACTGTTAAGGCGTATCAGAATACCTGAAATACACCAATATGACGTAAGGGTTGTATATGACAGAAGAAAAAGATAATGAGAGCATCTATTTATTCCTTATATCAACCCATACACGAGGAAGTACAGGAGTCGATCACCTGGTACAACAAGATCCTTTTCCAGCATGGAGAGAACATCATAGCAATCTATGCAATACACTTTACAAAGGCCCTCATCCACCATTACTCAATATTTATATACTTTCAAATTGCACCCACTTAAAATTTGAGCTTTCTTTCCTTTACCACAGTAGGTTACTGAAACTTCATTACATTTTTCCTGTGGTACTTTATAAGCCTAAATTCTAATCAAATTTTTGAGATAGTCACCTCTAAATTTCCCTATGAGACTACATGATGGCAGAGGTGCAGTATTAACTGACTGGTTAATTTGCTCTTGTCATCTATATGTTTTCAGAATAATTAACAGGACTCTATTCAATGCATACAAGATTGGTAGAATAGAAGCAAATACTTTTCTCCCTTACAACATCTTCAGCACAGGGCTCATTATTCTGCCTACCACTGATAACTCCTTTTTAAGATTGAGTGGCTGCTTTTAATTCACATAGTCATGGATTTATCTACTCTACATGGTGCAGACCTTGAATTTAGAGATCTGAACAAAACAGATGATTGCCCCTGCCCTTAGGTAGCTACTACTGAGATTTAAAACAAAAAAGCAAGCAGGGTCTATAAAAGTATATTTTTGTTAGTCAGGGTTCTTTAGAGGAACAGAAACAAAACAGTATTTGATACATATTTTAGAATGCATTACATGGTATAAAAGAGGATTTAATAGATTGAGTTACCTAATATGAAATGCGGTAATCCCACCATGACCATCTGCATGTAGTAAAGGCTAAGTACCTGACAGTTCCTCGGTTCCTGTTGACAAGATTAATCATGACTGGGAATGAAGACATTTGTCAAGAGTTCCTTGAGTAAGTATAAGAAGTTTAGTCCCTAGTACCCACTTTAAACAGTGATGTATGCCACAAATCCTAATACTGAGCAGACAGAGTTAGGGATACCCCTAGAGTTTGGTGGCTAGCCCATCTAAATGGGTCCAAAAGTTCTGGGTCAGTGAAGACTTTCTATCAAAGACTAATGTGGAGAGCAATTGGAGAAAACATCATCGTCCTACCTTAATACATGAACATGAAGTTGCCCATTCATAAACAAGTGAATGTACATGAACACACATGCATACATCAGCTAAAGGGATCCTAGCATTTCTTGTCACCTAATAAAAAACACCTGTTCTAGTTTCATGTAAATCTTGGCAGTTGGTAATAAACAACAGATAGGGTTTGTTCTATCAGAATGGGGTTAGAGCTTACAGTCCCTCATCCCAGCAGGATACTCCCTAGTTTCCACTCAGAGTTCCTGATCTCTGTGGCTTTCACATGAAGACATCTCTTTCGAAAAGCAATTAAGATGCAGGTGAAACCTTGGGCTCCCCTCCAAAAACACTTTTCAGAAGAGAGTTCATGGGGTTCTAGGCTCTTGAGAAGTAAATGTCTCACAGGAGGACAATCATAAAATGACCCAGATTTTTCTGCAGGCTGGGGATGTTCTCAACATTTAACTTGTGCCTGCTGGAGTGTCCATCGACCTACTGTGACCATTGTGCTTCAGGAAGTAGATACTTCATGCCCATCACTCAATTATGATGCAGAGAAGAAATGTTAAGAGGAGAGAGGAGAAAAAGAGCTTTTAAAATCCAGGGTAAAATCTAGCAGAGGAACACTCTTTTCTTTTAATAGTCCTGTTTCTCTGCTCCTGGTATCTGTTTTACCCACTCACCTTTTATAAAAACTTTTTGGCTTCCCACTGCCATTTTCTTCATCTAGCTTCTCTTCTCCCACCAGGTTTTGGGAGGGTAAAAACTCTGTGGAAGAGAAAGATAAAACTTCTTTTTAAAAATGATCAAATTCCTCTCTGTTGGGAGACATCCTGGCCTTTATGGAGTTTCATATCCCAAGCCACAATAGCTCAGCATGTGTGTTTGCCTGGGGTGGGCTGCCTCAGTCTGACCACGGAGCAAAGGTCTCTCCTTTTTCCTCTCATGTTTTATCTGCAGCATCCCACACGGCTGCCTTCCAACACTGCAGAAGAGAAAGAATGGCTTAAACTAGTATTCACAGTCACAGCTGAGATTTGGAGGTGGAAGAACTTGAAAAGGTGATGAATTCTTTCTAATTAAAGGCAACCATTGGAGAGATATAAAATGGTGCATTTTAGTGTCTGAAATGTTAGGTTATTCTCAGTATTAAATTGTATTTTTTTAATGTTCCATAAACCATTATAATATTTTGGGGTCATGAATCATACTCTTTCCAGAAAAATGTTTAATTGTTTAATGTGTGCATAAATGTACTGTTGGAAATGGTTATAGCTAATCTTACAGTAATGGTTAGAGAACTCTTGGAACACATTAAAGGAAGCACTCTGCTTTTGATGGCTATTTCTACAAGGAGAGCCATTTCCTTTAACTCTACAAAAGCATACTTTTTATAGATCTCTTTAGAATGTTTTCTTTACAATATTAACATTCACTTCATTTCCTTTATTATCTACACAATGACTCTCTCTCATCAAATGTCATTCTTGTGGAGTTTGAAGAAAATGAGGAGGAAAAACAACTTCTCAGTATGATTGTATATGTCTAGCTGCTTCACAACTTAAAGCTAATTTCAGCTTATACATATGACTCTTCATTTGCTTCTATTTTCCCACATCTCATTCTTTTCTTTGATGTTAAGAATCTTAAGATGTTAAGAATCTTGTTGTTGAAGAGTTAAAATTATACAACCTGGTCAAATAAAGTTTATTCTCAAGCCTCCTGTTACTATGCTTCATTAACTTGATAAACACTGGCATTTAGACAATCTCACACACACATACTGTAAAGGTAGAAAGGGATGCACGGACACCATAACCAGAATGTTTAGCATTGGTTGTATGTTAGATAGCATCTAGACATTACATAGGAGACAAAGCTCTGGGCAAACCTGGGGGAGAGGATTTGACTGGATCAAGCATGGGTTCAGTCCTGAACTGAATACACAGAAAAGACTAGCCTAACTCCAGCATCCTCTTCTCTTTGGCCGTTAGCTATGCTTACAATTCTACTAGCAGCGTCATGCTCCTACAACCATGACTTCTCCAGTGATAAACTGGATCCTCAAACTGTGAGCCAGAGCAAATTCTTCCTAAAGTTGCTTCTTATCAAGTATTTGATCACAGTAATGAGAAAAACAATGAAGACAGAAACAGATAAAGTCAGCATCCTTTGAGTATGTGAAAAATAATACATTTTCACAGTTTACACATCTTAATTCAACCTCTGATTTCTACAAGGATTTTGTTAATAAGAGTTTCAAAAGTATGCCCAGTGGACTACAGTATAAACAAAAATATCAGGATTACCTAGAGTACAAAGCTCACCAGGTCAATAAAGTTGCTGGAAATTGGAATATAGATCTCAATTATAAATCTAGTTCTTGGTTTAGAACTGAAGACACATGTCTTATGATTATAATGAACTTGTAAATCATAGTTTATCTCACCTCACACTGACAAAAGCCAATGTAATACAGAACATTCCTGGCTAGTTTTTTGTCATTACTCTAACCATACACCTAAGTAAAGCAACTTAAGAAATAACATGCTTATTTTGGATCACAACTGGAAATGGTAGTACATTTTACAGCTTCATGGCAGAAGCAGGAGGTATCTGGTAACATTGTGTCCTAGATCCTCAAGAGGAAAGATCTGAAAGCAAGTGTCCAGCATGTCCTCTTTTTATTTAAACTGAAGTTTCAACTCTTAGAATGACACCATCCACATACAAGGTGGATATTTTTCACTCAAGCTTTTCTGGAAACATCCTCTTAGAGACACTTTGAAGTATGTGTACATGGTGATTTATAAATCAAGTCAATTCTATAATGAAGATTAACTATGGTAAATGGTGATGGTGTCATCTTTGGGAGGAAGATTGACTACAGTTGCCTCAAACTTTTTTTGTTGTTCTTGCTGTTGTTTTGTTTTTCTGTGCAGCTGAGGATCAAACCCAGAGCATTAAGCAGCTACTTAAGCATTCTGTCAGTGAGTTAAATCCTTGGACTCAGCTACTTCTCCTTTTAACAGAAATTCAGGTGGGAATGACAACTCTTTGTAGTCATAACTCAGTTAACATGAGACTCTCCTTGATCTCATGGGTCCAGTACTGTGTACCAACGATCAGGAATACGTAAGTTAGTTCCACATTAACTCTACCATCTCCAAGATTTTAGCTTACAGGATAGGGAGGAAATTATCACTAGGAAACCTAGGAAAAAGAGATAGTGTGGGGTGATGCATAAATGTCTCGAAAATGACACAAAATGACCCACCTCATTCTGATTTGGGATTCAGGTTCTGACATGGAGAGAAAATGACTTGAACAACATGTAGTTCTGCTTCTTTATCCGTCCAACTGAAGGATTCCTATTGGATTCCTGCTCTATTGGATGAAGAATCATCTTTAGAATTTTTCTTCATGCTGTATGTTGATGCAAGACTGAATTCACATGCCAGCCATAATTGTTTCTCCAAGATTTATCTTTGCATTTGAAGTTTTCCATTAGGATCCTTGTTTTATGAACTGAACACTACACAAGTGAGCTTTAAATTGGAAGTAATATGCTTGCTTTCTCTATCTAATGAAGTGATTTATAGATAATAGCCTTGTCTTTGTTTACTTTTGCTTTCCTAATCCAACTTTAACATGGTATAAAATGAAAGACAATCAAGATTAAATAGCTTATTATCTTCAGTTTCCAAGCAAGGAGTCATCTGAGTAATTAAAGAACAGTCCATGTTTGGATTACACGCTAATCTGTTTTTGAGAAAGCCCAAACTAAAATTGGATTTATTTTATTTTTTTATTAATATTGTTGTTATCATCATCACCATCATTATTATTTTAACTCATACATTCTCCAAAGTAACATAAGTCTAATAAAAACAAGCTATATTATATATTATATATTAAAATTTACATCATTGGAAGTTAGTTTAATATCAGACATGATTTTAAAAACTGTAAACTATTATTCTTTTGATAAGACTACAGTATATAAATAAAGTGAACTTAGTATAGCTTCCAAATCTCTTTGGTAATGCTTAGTAAACATACTGGAGTAGAGTTTCCAGAAGTCAATAAGGAAAATTTCATTAATGGAAACTGAAGGAAAAGGAGGATAAAGTTCATTGAAATAGAAAACAGAAGCTTTCAGTTATAGCTTATCAGAGTCTAAAGGATCATCTGTATGAGCCTAGCTAATCAAGTATTGAATCCACGTTACTATCTTGACCTATTTAACAATAAAATTATCATGGTTATTTCATGACCTAGTGTGCATATACACGTTTGCTTCTTTGTACATGGTCTCTTGTTTGCGAAACACTATAAATGTTAGAAACCAACAGAATGGACTAGGGATTTGCTTATATTACTGAGCTAACCACCTAGTAGACTCAATTTTTATTTTATAATTTGATGTAACTCTTCATGTATAGCATATCTACATATTTGAGGCTTATCAATTTCTTTTTCATAGCATTACACTGCCTATTTCAGAAAATTTTGCTATGGGAGTGAAAAGTTAATTAGCAACTACAGAAAGATTAGATGGGGCAAAGGGTCCTCTAGCTCAAAACAGGGAAAACTCTTTTCCTGTATAAACAGGAAGTGAACCATGACTAAAGATATGAAAGATATGCGCACACCAGGCTCATGATTAAATCGTGTACATGTGTGTTAAACTAGAGGAAAGAAAGGCCAGCTGCTTTCAGGGGATTAGTTTAATCATTTTTGAATAATTACATTATTTTAATTTATTTTTGATACTGATTAAATGTGATGATGTGTTTTCTTTCAGGTTCTGTCTGAAAACATAAGTTCATTATTTCTGTGTCTCACATATTTATCATGCAATGTTTTTTGGTCCAACTTATTAGAGATATGTTGGATGTTATAAACATTCCCAGAAGCTCTGTGGTGTGAATAACACCTTCCAATTGATCCTAATCTCACCTCTTATTTTATTGGCTCCAAATTTATATTTATATAGTCTTCTAAGTCTCTGATTCATCATATTATAGCTATACTCTAGTAGAGAGAATATTCTGATATATTTGAAGATAAATGTTAAATTTGGAGAATTTCAACAAGCATATAGCACTCTCAAAGCATTTACCTAGAATCAAATGATTCATTTTCAAACAGAGGAAAAGAAACAATTATAGAAGTTGGTATACTGACAGAGGCTGCCTCTCTGGCTCAGGGAAAGTTTCTTGCAATGGGTTTTGAATGTTTGTAAATTACAAGAAACAGTAATGAAGCAGATCACTAATACATTTAAGAAATACATAAAGGTAGGCTTATCTTTGGAGGAGAAATGCACTAGAAAACTTCCTTTATCTCACTACAAGTCTAGAGCTGTGGATTATAATTCAGGTCCTCATGCTTGCACATCAATCATTCATAATGAGTGAACCATCTCTAGTCCACAAGGAAAATTTTAAGTGTTCTAATGTTTTCATAGCATCCATTGAATGTCAGTTTAGTTTTAACTATAAATACAGCAAAAAAATCTTGGTTATATTACACCTCTAAAGGACATTATCATCGCTATTTAGGAGAACTAATTAGTGATATATATTTTCCAACAACACAAAACTATTGTCAGTGGAAGTATCAGAACTCTTGACAACACTTATCCAAGCAAACAATAAAAGAAAAGCTAGAAATATTCGAAAAGAATGTGCTATGTAGTTTACCTTTGTCAAATGTTAATTAAATGCAGTAATGGCAGCACAGAAGTGGTAGATAGAAGACTTCATCAATGGGCAAGAATCAAAAACCATGAAAAGCACCAATCTGTATACAGTGACCTGCCCAGGAATGGGACTAAAATTATTCCATAGCTTAAGCAGGGACTATTGACAACTTCTCATGGAAACTAGCTATTCATTATAAATATTTATAAGATACATTCTTAACTAACTCATATTCTACAAGAGGATAAAATAAAAGATAAACCTAGGGTCTGGAAAGACGACTTACCAGCAAAAAGCAATGCTTTTCTAGAGCTCCAGGGTTCATTTATCAGCGTCAACATTGAGGCTCACAACCATCTTAATTATATCTACAGATGATCAAAAGTTTTCCTTTTGCATCTCCAGGCACCAGAAACTCGTGTGTCACACAGAATAACATGTAAGCCAAACATGAATATACATAAAAAATAGATCTAGACATAAATCTGGCTATTGGAGGGGGTTATATACATGTATGATGAAACTGTTAATTTCTTTCTTGTTTGAAAGCATAGTTAACCACCTCCCCCTCCATGAAAATTAGGATAATGCTGGGGCTACTGATTGTTTATTTCAAACTGATGATAAGACCTTATTTCTGAAGAAAATATTTAGATAAATCATTGAACATGGAGAAGCTGAGGTGGTGCCTGCCTAGAGCCTCCACCCCTGCATTCTAACATGTTTGTTACAGGAATGTACTTTGTATGCTACCAAAAGACAAATTCAAATGTCAATCCAGCCACACACCCTTTGATCTACAATTGTGTGTGGTCTGCAGGATATCCTAGTGCAACAGAAACACAAATATCTGATTGGATTTAAGGCCCACTCCATGATAAAAAACATCTTCCACACTGCTTGTGTAGCCAATTAACTAAGGCTAGATATGTAATGGACCTAGTTAAAATACAAGTACTACTGATCTGCCAAAGGAATTTAATAACAAAATGACACCTAATGCTATTTTGCTATACTCATAGTTCAATGTCTTGTTCGGCCATCATAGGGAAGCTTTCTCTTACAATAGATGGGAATAAATGCAGAGACCCACAGCTAGCCAATGTGTAGAATGACAGATCTTGGAATACTGCTTCCTGAATGGAACATTTCCATCAATTTCCTCTCCTCATGAGTCAGAAAACTATTTGGAAAAGAAGGAAGAGAGATTAGAAGAGTCAGAGAGTATGAAAGATACCAATACAGAAGGCCATTTAAACATAGCAGGACCTATTTACATTTGAACTCACAGAATCTTTGGCAGCATTCACAGGGCTTTCACAAGTCTGGGCCTGATGATGTTCTCACACTGATAGTGGAAGTATAAACAAGCCCATATTCCTAACACAGAAGTTATCTCCAAATGATAACCACTCATAAACAAAAAATTAATTATCTCACTGGGAGTCTCGCTGGGTATATAAACTACTCTTATAGACAGGATCCATGCCTAGCTGTAGATGGCCAACATAAAATGAACTCAGTGGTATTTTTGGAAGGGTTTTGTTTTGCTTTGTGTAACTTTTTGTCTCATAATGTTTTGTCTGGGCATTTAAAATTTGTTCTTTATTGTACAGGTCTTTTGATTATATACTGTGAGTTTTAGAGAATTTCTCCATCTGCCTCTTTGTCTTTACATCTGTATGAATTTCTTCTGCTTTTCTTTGACTCTTAGGTTTTTCTGTTCATTTGTTTTCTGTTGTTTAGCTAGTTGGTTTTTCTCTTACTCGGCTTTGCTTGTCTTTATCTTATTTTTATATATTTTTTCTTTTTCTCTTAGATGTCTTTTTTTCCATAATTTGAAAATAGTTTTTTTTTTTCACATTTATCCTGATTGTGGTTTTTTCTCCTTCCACTATTCCCAGATCCTTTTTACCTTTTGTCCCAAACTGATACACTCACCTTCTCTCTCTCATTAGAAAAAAACTAAGTTTCTAAGGGAAATAATAAAATAAAACTAAAATATAAGAAGTTAAAACAAAACCAACACATTGGAATTAAACAAAACAAAAGGAAAAGCAAAAGGAAGGCACACACATACACACACAAAACCCAGATACCCACTCATGTACACACTTAGTAATCCCATAGAAACACTAAACTGGGAACCATAATACATACACAAAGAACATAGTGCAGACCTTTGCAGGCCCTGCGCATGCTGACTCAATCTCTGTCAGTTCCTATGAGCTTTGAGCACATTGATTTATAGGGCCTTGTTTTCTTGGTCTTCTCCAGTCCCTCTGGCTCTTACACTTTTTCTGCCTTCTCTTCTGCAAAGTTACCTGATCACTGAGGGGAAGAATTTGATAGAGACATCCCTTTTGGGCTGAACATTCCAAAGTATCTAATTTCCTATATTTATGTTTTCTAATGAGTGAGCACAAGAAAAGATGTGAATTTTGGTGAGTGGGGAAGTTGGGAAGATCTTGGAGGAATTAGGGGAGGGAGTCATTATCAGACTATATTTCAACAAAAAAAATCCATTTTCAATAACATGTAGTTTGAAAAATATAGTTAAATATTAAAACATAATGATTTTGAAATAAAAACATTTAGGGCATTTGAAGAAGGAAATTTTTTTAGCTGAACCATAGTAAGGACACATTAAAAAATTAATGTAATGAGCTGGATAGACGGTTCAACTGTTAATGGGTAGGCTCACAACCAAAACGTCAAGAAGTTAATGATCCTGATATCATTAAAATTCAATAAGTTTAGCCAAACAGTTGTAGCACAAACTATTAATACCAGTACTTAGGAAGCAGAGGCAGAGACAGACAGATCTTTGTGCTCCAGGCCAGCCTGACCTACAGAGTGAGTTCCAGAACAGCCAGGACTACACAGAGGAATCCTACTTCTGAAAACAAAAGAAAACAGAACACTATAAAGAACAACAAAAAAGTCAGAAGTTCTATGTAATGCAAATGCAATTGTCAAACTGAAAAAAATAGACCATTACCTGAGGAGAATATAATTTATGATTTATATAAGCAAAGAAAATATAATTACAAAAATACTGAACTCTCAAATATAAAGAGGAAGCAATGTAGACAAAAGGAAAAGAGATGAAAATAAGATTCAGAATAAAATAAGAAATTCTAATCTGCTCATAAAAGTGGTGAGCATCTTTATCACAGAAATAAATACAAATAAGTCATAATAACACACAATGCAATACTAATCAATATATAGGACCAGACGACTGAGTCTTATAGGAGGAGGCTGCTTCTTCATCCTGGCTTCCCAGAACTGAAATAACCACACAGAAACTGTATTAATTAGATCACTGCTTGGTCCGTTAGCTCTAAGTTCTTATTGGCTAACTCTTACATCTTAATTTAACCCATTTCTATTAGTCTGTGTATCACCATGAGGTTGTGGCCTACCAGCAAAGTTCTAGCACATCTATCTCTGGCCGCAGATCCATGGCATCTCTCTGACTCTGTTTTCTTCCTCCCAGAATTCAGTTCCATCTTCCCTGCCTACCTAAATTCTGCCCTATCAACAGGCCAAGGCTCTTTATTCATTAATGAAAGCAACACATAGACAGAAGGACCTCCTACACTAGAGTCCAATATCACCTTTTTCATAAAGATATAGAAAGCAGTATTGCAGTTTGAAGTAAAAGTTATTGTAATAACCACAGATAGAAATTTCACAACACATTGTAAATGTTAAAATGCAAATTTTCAATATAAACTTTCACTTAATTTAACTACAGAATGAGAAGGAAACCCCACACAAGTTCACTAATTTGTACCTGTAAAACTTTTTCCTCACAGAATCACACAAAAGGTAGCAATGTAAAAAATAGCTAATTCACAGGTAACATATAAAATATTGGTTTATTTATAAAGTAACTAAAATCAATGAAATTATCTATATGTACACTTATCAATTCCAGAGATTTGAAATATAATGGAAAGACAAAGCTGCAAATTATGTGGATAAGGAGATAATAGGCATTCAAATTGTCAACAGTGCATTACACAATAGCTTTGGTTGTGTGTCTAGGTACAAAAATTGAAGAATAATCACCTGAAGATTAAAATTGTTGTTCAGATTAGTGGCTTCTTTGAGTATGCAATGGAGAGAAGGATAAAGCCAAGCTTTATCTGCTTGTTTTTAGACTCAGTTCTTAAGAGACAGATAAAGAAAGAAACAGATGGACAGAGGAAAGAAACTGTGCACACTTGAAGGAGGAGTGAAGCAAATCGCTGACATGCATTCAGTCTAAGGGAGCAACCCATAAACATGTCTCCTTTTATTTTCTGCACTTGGGATGTTGGAAATGCTTTAGTAATCATGGATGTATGTGCTAGATTTCTATCAATATATTCAGAATAACAAAAAATGTAACGTTGTAGGTACATACTGCCCTAGGAATAAGTGCAATGGAATGTATTTTTTTGTGTTAATTATAAAATGAACATCCTAAAATACAAGTTTCTAGATTATCATGAGCAAAATTTAATATAAAGTAACAACCTGATATTAGGGAAATGCTGGTAGTAACACAAAGGATTGTGGAATGTTATTATAATCATTTTAAGATATGCATTTGCTATTATTCTTCATAATGTGTGCCTGGGGAGGGTTTTCTTGAAAATTGGAATAAGAAAAAATATATAAAACCCAGATGAATATTAAGGAAATATTGTTTAAAGCAACACATTGCAATCTTCAAAAAGTATACTTGAAATAACAAAAAATGTGTTTGGATTTGGTTTAAGTGTACTGAATTAATCATAATTAAAGATTTACCAAGAGAAAAATTTATTTATTGACTCTAGTGACATACATGATATGTATATCTAAATGAAAGCGAGAAAGCGGGCAGGATGTTGGAGGAACTAAAGGGAGGATTTAAATGAATATACACTGGATTGCATTTACAAGATCTGTTTTCTAGTGTGTCAGATTACAGACAATTAGTGCCATCACACCCTGATGAGAAACCATGAATCCCAAAAGGTAGGAGGCAGTGAGGCAAACAGGTGAGGTTGAAAGTGTAAGAAGATTCCTGGAAATTTAGACTAGGGGCTTGTGCCAAGTGGGTCCTATCCTCTAAGCAATAAAAATGCCTAAAATGTTCCATTTTAATGTGTGAACAAATCAGGAAATTATTGATTTTTAGGTCTTAGAACTGATTGCTTCAGAGTGCCACTTTAAATTTTCCTTCTCTAGTGAAAGGAGTTAAAACACATACGTTATGTAACTCCAAATGGGAAAAACAATTTTAATACATCTCTGTCTTACGTGAGAAATCGGGTTAGACACCTGGAATGTCTAGTCACGCATTCTCTGATGACTTCCAAAGTGTCAGTCCACTATATATAAACTGACAAATTGACTGCTCCATGGTATAGTTAAGGGACAAACGTTTATTGTAGTTATGGTGACAGAACAGCCAGAGGCATCTGGAAGACTCCAGAGCAGAAAGGAATAGACCAAATATGGCCAGCAACTGGATCTGGACATGAGAGACAGAGAGAAAGAGGAAGAGAAAGATATGAATACAAAGAAATCATGGCATAAGAGAGATCAAAGAAGAGGGCGTAGGTGAAATAGCAGGGTTATAATGAGAAAGGAGTAGTTTTGGAAAGGAAAACTGTGAACTGGAGAAGTTTCGGGTAGAGGAAGAGGCAAGAATAGCCAAGAAGAGCCAGGATGCCATAATGAACTCTGAAATGTGGTCCAGGTGCTTATGGTGCTGAGGGATCCTGGAGGTTGGCATGTGATTTTGAATGGTAATCGGAATGATAGTAGGCACCACGGAGAGTCGTTTGTCCCTACTGCTACTGATAAGGGAAATAGCTTCTTTAATAGAGGGGACCTGGCTTCTTAAGTCAGAGGGATGCTAGTTTCTGTCTAACTACAAGAATTTGGTGAAATGAGGCTTCCTTCAGACGTGACACACTAGAGAGTTTTGACATAATCAAACAAAAGAACGAATTTAGGTGCAGTTGGGCTGTTTCTGTCTCACCAGCAAGCTCCAAAATAACCCCACAGATATATCGTATTAATTATTAGAGTTCAGTTATAGCTTACACTTGCCACTAGTTAGCCCCTACAACTTAAATTAACCCATATCTTTTAATCTACATTCTTTCGTGTGACCTTGTTACTTTTACTCTGTACTTTCCATGCTGCTTTCTCTTCATCTGGCTGGTGACTCTCTGAGTCTTCACCTTTCTTCATTACAGCATCTACTCTAACCCCCAAATCTTGCCTAGCTATTGGCTGTTAGTTATTTATTAAACCAATCTACGTGACAAATCTTTACAGTATGTAAAAAAGTTATTCCACCACGTTTAGGTGGTATGAAATTATGGTTAAAAATGTAGGCATAGGGGTTGGAAAGAAGGCTCAGCAGTTTAGGGGGCACTTTCAGAGGACCAGGTTTTGGTTACTAATACTCACATGATAACTTGCAACTCTCTGTAACTCTAGTTCTAGGGATTCAATGCTCTTTTTTGATCTCCATGGGTACAGCATATATGTAGTAAAAAGATACTTATGCATACATAACACCCATACACATAAAATACAAAATAATACAAAATTAAAATTATATTGGCAATGCCAATACATTTAGGATAATCAAACAGATATGAAAAAATATTTACAGATAGAAAATTGAATCGATTAATTGAATGTAAAACTTGATGTATATACAAACTTAAGTAAGGTTAATGAACTGATAAGTGTATCTGAAAATGAAAAATATTCATAGAATGTAAATAGAGCATAAGAATTAAACTGGGGATATAAAAGACAGATGCAGAGCTGTGAATGACAGGCTGGCGATACCTAACATAAATCCAGTTGGGCCGAAGAATTGAGACTTTAAGATACACCCAATGAGCATTATTTGAAGTGAAATTCAAATGGGTAATAATAAATTTCTTATTTCTATGTCTTAAAGATCACATATCATCTGTGAATGTCCTAAAAGGAAAAAAGGCAGATCTCTAATCTTAGGCAGCTAAGTGGAGAGTCTTCTCAAAATTCTGAAAATATGTAATGAAGACTTAAATAATTTTAATAGTATGGAAAAAATCCATTGATTTCAAATAGCAACAGGCTTCTTTCCATCTCTGACCCTGTCATTTACTTTAGAAACTTTTACACAATACATCAGGAAAAAGAAAGATGATTTCAGAGAAAAGATGCCTGCAATGGACATATACAAGCAAAGACACTGAGAATTGTGTAAATACTCTGAAGTCCACAGCCACTTTGAGACAAGACAAGGCTTAGTTTGTGACATAAAATACCGTCACCAGATATGTAGATAGAGGGATGTAAGTTGAGAAGGATGATCACAGGTATACTGGCATCGTTCCTGTGCTACTTGAGAACATGGTAGAAAGAACACATGTTTTCACTGTATTAAGTAAAATTTTCAGGTAAAATATTCTGGGGGAATAATACATAGAATATTTATACTTTATAAAATAATAAATGACAAAACTGGAAACAGAAATGAGACTCATCATCCAAAGTTTATTTGCTTATTTTAAATTCATAAACAACACAACGCTACAAGCTTTTCTGTCTACCATTGTCTTTAGCACCTTTGTCATTACAATGTGAGTAGAAAATGAGTATATATTTTTATGAAATCTCCAATAAACCTATGTAATAAATCTAATTTAATTCAAGATGTCTAATGAAGATTATAGATTTTTATGAAAAAACAAAATTATTACGCAAAAAATTCAGGGTCCATTTGTTACCACAGATGTTCTTGTTAAATCTTTATTCAAAATGTCAAGAGTGGGCAAGACTGTATTTCTAAAATACAGTGGTAACCATAGAGCATCTTGTTTAATTTTCCTTTGAAGTCATATCTCTTGTCTGTAAATTTTGCCAGTATGATATATTTGCAAGTTATAAATATGCTCAAGATTAAAGCAGTACAATGACAAATCTAGAAAATTTGTTATAAAATAGTAATAAGAGTAAAAGTAACAAACCAGAGCCGTAAAAATAAATTTTTAATAATTTTATAATATACAGTAACTTCAATGAGTTCAAGATTCAATATTTAGGCATGTATACATGTATATGCATATGAATATATGCATATATGTGTGAGCATGGGTGCATTCTAAAATGCGTGTATCAAGATCAGAAGACAACATTCAAGTGCTAGCCCAGTTTTCTACTCTGTAGAAAAGGCTTCTGCCTACCATTTTACCATATGACTGTTGAGATTATTATATCTAGTTTAAAGTGGGTTCTGGATACTCATACACTGGTCCTGAAGCTTGTACAGAAAGTTCTCGAGCCACAGAGCCAACACCTTATTCTTTAAAACAAAATTCTTCTTTTGATGGTGTTTATTTTTGAGAATATAATTTAATTATATTTCTTCCTTCCCAGTATTCCCTCCAGACCCTTCTGTATACCCCTCCCTTATCTTCTTCAAATTCTTGGCTTTTCTTTTGGTTAAATGTCTTTGAATATGCAGATTTATATTCATATGTATATATATGTATTTACACATATACACATATACATATATATTGCTAAATATAACCTGTTGAGTACATAAAATGTTACTTGTATGTCTGTTTCAGGACTGGCTATTTGTCACAAGACAAGCATTTGGTGTGCATTTTTCAGGATGGTAAAAGAACTTTACTGTATTCAAGAATAGATTGGATAGTATAGCATATGAGAAACTCAATTAGGACCTACATTTTACTAGGTCAAGATGGGGGATACTAAAAGTTACCATCTATTTCTCTATAAATTTGATGATCTACTGAGGAAACAAGGTGATAAATAGTTTCTTTACAATGATCTAAAAGATATCACTCAGCTCAGCATTAATAATTCTCTTATCAGATTAGAACCAATACATGATAAATGCTAATCTTTGATGACATCAGTCAGAATCAGAGCCTGAAAGGAGTAGATTATTGACTGGTATTTTCATTTCTGGTCAGAGATTAGTAGTTGCTTTTCAAGCAACAAGAATCTGTGGCAAGAAGTGATAGAAAGGAAAGTGGAAATTAAGGTTCATCTCCTCTATTCAGTAGGGGAGCATCCACAAACAGAAGAGCTCCATTTCTATGTCTGAGTTCTCACTCTAGTGTATATTGATGATGAGAATTTAAATCAATTTTAATATGAAAAGACCAACCAGGACATGAATCCATGCATTTTCAATGGCACAGCAATGCAGGCATATAAAATGGAACATGCTGAGTCAGTGTGGACTTGTCATGCCTGAATTTAGGGTACTGCAAATATTCTTTGCTGTCTCAAATATCTTATTAACCAGATGGATGTGCATATTATTATACACTGGTGCTGTGTAATCAAAGCATCTCTAAACAGAGCTACATATCTTAGTCGTCAGCATGGCACTGGAAATATTTCAAAGACTGAATGGAGACTAGTTACCCACAGCTGGCAAGACTCGTCCTCCTCCCTGTCAGTATCAAAAGGCAGCAAAACTTCCTAGATCATATTAATGCACAGAATTACAGATGGAATTAAAAATAATGGTAAGTTACAACAGAAAAGGAAAACTGTTTTTATGATATTTAACAATCTATGTGCCCATGTATGCTTAATCAACGTATATCATGAAGCTCAGTCATCCTTAAGGAAACAGACTTCAGTACTGTACTGAGTTCCACCACAACCTACTGGAGAGCTAGGAATAAATATATAAAACTGCAATATAAGGAATGCAAAGAAAACTACACAAAGACTGATAAATGGGGGACATGATTATGCTGACAAGTACCTTAAAAGGCTTTTTCAGTTCAGATGTTGTGGATGCATGGCATCTACATTCAGATGGAAGGAAGACACACAATCTTTGAGTAAAAAAAACAGTTTTCCATGTGTTGTTATTTTTAAACAGGGGCATTTTTATATAACTTTGTGCTATTTAAACCATAGAGACCTTGTGCTTGAGAAAAGCTTTCTGTTAGCAGCTAAATGGAGCAGAATGTATAGGGAGTTTTCAAAAGTTATCCTTTGGGTCCGTGTATGTAAAACCTCCACCAGATACAGATTCTGAAACCAGAACATTGTACTTGCTACAGTCAATTGATCGCATTTGTACATAATTATTAACCAGTCATTTGCCTCTGCAAGGATTCACTGACCATAGTGTCATGCAGTAGAGTTGCATTGTTCTCATAATCCTTTGTGTTTTGAGTGCTCACCACCCTATCAATTACAGCAACCACTGATACATTACTGTGCCTATAGTTTTGCCTTTTCAAGTTATCCTGTTTTGGGAGTTCATAAGAAGCATGCTACATGCTTCTCAAATGGAGTATTCTTTTATGTTTTAGCATGTCTTTCACTTTGCATCCTGAAATTTTTAGTTTAATCAGTCATTTCTCTTTAGCACTAATTATTATTACTATTATTATTATTTAACATTGTATTTTTATTTGCTATCTCAAACATCCCTTAGTTGTTTGAAGTACTGCTTCAAAATTCTGTTTATGTGTATGTGTGTATGCATGTGTCTATGTGTGTCTCTGTGTGTGCATGTGTATGTGTGTGCATGCATGTGTCTATGTGTGTCTCTGTGTGTGTGTGTGTGTATGTGTGTGTATGCATGTGTCTCTGTGTGTCTGTGTGCGCATGTGTATGTGCATATTTTAAGGTAATTTTAGGAATTGCCAAAGAACACGATGCATGGAGCACAAGGCTAATAAGCATTTAGTTTTATAAAGCTGCTATATAGTTTTCCAAAGTGACTGCATTGTTTTGGAATCCTACAGGAAGTAAATGGCATCTTCTATCATTACATATCTTCTCCAGGTTTTATTGTTTTGAAACACAATGTACTATTCATATATTTCTTTGCAGTTTCTACCAATGATCATTCTATTACTATCTCACTGGAAATATGTATGCACACTTGATCTTACAGTCTGATTCAAATATACTAAACTGGTTGTTCAATATCAAATTATCAGCCCTGAAAACATCTATTAAAAGTAATATCATATAGATTGAGAGAGAGAGAGAGAGAGAGAGAGAGAGAGAGAGAGAGAGAGAGAGAGAGAAATGAAATTTTATGTAGCTCAGGCTGGACTCAAATTCCTATGTCTTCTATCTCCACAACATAAGTACTGAAATAATACGTCTGCCACCACTTAGTCTCAAAAATATTTTTAAATATATTGGCCAACTTCATGACAATTGCTACATATAATTTACCAGCTGAGACGTAGTTTTAAAAGTGGTTCTCTAGTGGTGCCACTCCTGTCTTGTGTTTGCTCAGGCAAACCATCCCCCACCCAAGCTTGTGAAAGCAACAGCAAATGATACTCAGTGGGCTGTAAGTAAACAATGACAAAACAAACCAGCCAATAAAGGATGCTCCAAATAGAGGTTCCAATGTTGTCCGAAGAAAATGTTAAGAAAAAGAGATTTTTTAAATACTATGTATGAATGGACTTACACTCTACATAATATAAATAAGCTTTTTTCTGACACTGATGCATGTTGCCTTTACTTTGTCCTCTATTAGTTTTATATTAAACACGTGTATAATCTTGCATTCTTGTTTCACTGACCACACAGTTTCACTAACTTGTGCCATGATTTCAGAAAGGACACAATCCTATCCATCTATTACTTCGTATTATAATCCTATACATCTATTACCTCGTATTATTTAGCCTGGATTCAAAAACGTTTGGTTAATCTTCTAATTACAATGTATTTTGTACATTTTCAATACAATATGGCTTCTGCACTCAATTAAAAAAAAAAACAAGCAAACAAAAAAACCGAGAGGCATAAGAATTCCCACCGGTACATTTTATGTAAAGGTCCTACTTCTATGGCAAAATCAGCTTCTTGGTATGAAAATGACTAAAATATCAATATAGAGCATCATTATGCTACAAAATAGGCATAGAGTGGCACAGGATAAGATATGGATACAGTTTTCCGAGCAGAAGAGTCATTGCTCTTCTGCAACTCACATACATTAGTAGTGCTTCAGAATACAAATCAGAGGAAGATGTGAATGGCAGATAGGTCAGAGCCAAGACAGAATGCAAGGAGAGGACAGTAAGTGATTTCTGGTAAGAGGAAATTGCAAGCAGATTCTTACAGAGTATGTTAGCTGGACACCGTGAATTGAAACACAAGAGGTCGTTTTAGCTATCTACTCATTGCTGAAAGAGAGGAGTGGTATTCTGTATTGCATATGACTTTAGTCTTTGTGAAGAATAGAGGTAATGATGCCCAGTTCTGCTTCTAGCATTTTATAAGTGAACCAAATCACTTCATCAAAACTAAGCTGTATAGGTTCCCAAATTATATAATGAAAGAAAGAGTGAATAAGTGAAGTGACTGAACAAATTAATGGAAGGTCTACCTTAATTCCAAAGAATGTGTCCATTTCTCATATTACAGTCACCAGAATTCTTATCTATTTGTTTTCATCCTAATAGGTGTTAGAGGAAATAAACATATATGTAGGCTGAAATAGGTCTTAGATTTCAACAGTTAGAAAGGTGAGGAAAAACTGTAATGAACCTACCATTCAAAGCATGTTATAAATCATTTAATTACCAACCCATCTCTAAGTTTTAAAATATAAACATCTCTTTACTGCAAATGAGTTCTTCATTTCTACTGCTTTTGTGTTAATTAAACTAGGCTTCATATATACCTAGACTTTTATCCTCCCTCCAAGAATGTACAGAGTCATTTGAAATGTTCAGGTGGATCTGTTTTTGACTACCCAAACACTGATCAATCATTCAAGAACAAGTAAATTGGTTTACCTCTTTTGGATATAGTTTTATCTTATCTAACATCCAGACAGTCAAACCGGCAAGTGGCATCTGTTTTCTTCTAGCCATTCAATCTTCATCTCTCTTTTTTTTCTATTTATAGCCACCTTGTTATCTGGAACACACCTTCCTGGTCTGAAGACCCAGTATCTAAGTATCCATAAGATTGTGGGTTTATGTCAATTTTCATAGCTCTAAACATCTGATAGAAGAGGCCAAAAATGTTTTCTGGTGTCTAAGAATGGTAGAGGCTATGAAAATCAAAGTTATGAGAGTAAACTTTGTTCTCCTGGTTCTCAGTAATGTGCAGTCTTTCTTGTCAACACTATCATTATTTTTTTCCACACTGTCCAAAGTGTCTCAAATGGAATGACATGATACACTCAACTTTTGTAGATTTTGAAGTGTAAGCCCAGAATCTTGTTGAGAAGTGTGTGTCCTTCCTGGCTGCTGGTCATAGAGACAACCGTCCAGATACCTGCAGTGATGTCCCATGATATTACAGTATAGATGAAATAAATGGAAGAATCAAGGAAAAGTCAGATTTAAAGAGAAGATGGCTCATTCAGTAGTAGACACTGAACTGTGTAACATGATGGGACCGGGCCTGCTTGTTTGTGTTTTCTGTCCTACCCGGTACCCCCAGCTGTTTAGTCCCAGAGAAATATCAATCACACAGGTCTCTGTAAGTTATAAAACTGATTGGCCCTTTAGGTCAGGCTTCTTACTGGCTAACTCTCACATCTTGATTAACCCATTTTTCTGATCTATGTTAGCCATGTGGCTCTGTACCTTTTCCAGTGGGGCAGCTCACATCCTGCTGCTTCGGTGATCTGGGCAGGAGTGGGAGGAATCAACTTCCTCCTCCCTAGAATTCCTCCTGCTCTCCTTGCATCATTTCCACTTCCTGTCTGGTTTTCCTACCTACACCTCCTGCCTGGCCAATCAGCATTTATTTAAAACATGATTGACAGAATACAGACAATTCTCCCACACCAGAACTGATACATTGTGATTATTCATTTTATCACCTATGAAAATTCACTCTCAGGCAAGAAAGTGCCAAAACCCTCAAATATCTTGTTTCATGGTACCACCCTATATCTGAGAGAAGTGAATTTGATTCTGGTTATTTTTCTTGTCTGAGTTTCCTAGGGTGTTATATTTCTTAGAATATATAAATATGTTTTCCACAACTTAAACTATTCTTTTCAGTTTTGCTTTAGGTCCTGTAGAAAAAGATTTCTAGATAACTGTCTGAACTTTGTCCTTTGCTAACAAAAATATTCTACTAGATTTAATATTTACAAAAATAAAGTAAAATCCACTGTTTGATGTCAAAATATAAAATGCTTGATTTTATTTTCACATTTTAAAATCTATACTTTCTATACTTCAGTCTATCTATAGTCAAGAAAAAGAAATGTTGAGGAGAGAGACTAGGTTAAACTAACAAAACGTTTTTATGAAATGCACACACAGTGAACAATTTGACTACGGCCAACAGATTATGAACATCAGGAATCCTCTGTAATAAAATATACAGTGGGCTTTTGCAATATCACCAGATTAGTGAGAAAGAATATTTGGCCTCACCTCTAAGTCTGGTGAAAACCACAAAGAAGACAGGCATCTGTGTCTAATTCTTCAGCATCTCATGCTGGGAACAGAATTCAGATCAAATCCATTCAGTCATATCTACAGAGCAGACAGCCAATGAAATACAACTCCAAAGCAGCCAGGTCCCAGACCTCTGAAGGCTTTAAAGATAATTACCAGCACCTTTTTATGATGAGCAGAACCATAGCAGAAGCTAGTAAACTTCATTTATTGCTCGGCATTGCTCTTCTGCTTAGATTACATAATTGAATAAGACAGTTTTGGAAATTCCAAGTTAATAAAATGTGTTCATATATTGATATCTTTGCCCAAGAGAAAGATTTAAGTAGCTGTATCTTTGAATATTAAAGATAGTATTTGCAAACCTTCTTTATATACTCTTCCATATGGAAGAGATGTTTAACAGCAGAGAAAATGTGTTATATGTTCAAAAATAAAGCCACAAAAAGAAAAAAAACGAGAAATGTCTAAGTCAGGACAACAGTAGCGTAGAAAGAAGGAAGTTAAGACAAATAAATTAGCATGTTTAATACACAATGAAAATGTTATAAAACAGTATCTGACATAATGTATTTATTAAACTTGAACATCTGTGAAGTATTATTTAAAAAGCAACTTAAAATTTGCATGGAATACTACTAATTCTGGTCTCAGTCATTAATATCTATATAAAACTAAAAGTAATAAAAGAAAATTATCTAGAATTATTTGAATGATTTTTCTAACGTTTTTATGGTATCATTGCCTTATACATTTTCTCATGTTAATTATTATATTTCAGTTTATAAACAATACTGGAATTATACTTTAATTTGTTTCACAAGTTAACGTCCCTCAAACTGGGGTAACATGGTATTAAAATCTACTATCTTACAAAATACAAAGGTTATTGTAAACATATACTCAAGTATTAAGGGGTCAAGAATACATTAACATTATCCTCTTTGTTTTATAATATAGTTTATTCATTTATGCTTTGAGAACTCCATACATGTGTGCAGTGTATTTCTACCACAGTAATTCCATACTCTCACCTCCCCCTTCTAAAGCCCATTCCCATAGTCATGTCTACAAACAGTATGTGTTTTTTCCTCTCTCTCTCTCTTTTTTTTATTTAAATATCACTGAGTTGGGCAGTGGTTGTGCATGTCTTTTTTTTTTTAGAATATTTACTTATTTTATTTATTTATTTATTATGTATACAATATTCTGTGAGTATGCCTACGAACCAGAAGAGGGCACCAAACCCCATTACAGATGGTTGTGAGCCACCATGTGGTTGCTGGGAACTGAACTCAGGACCTCTGGAAGAGCAGGCAATGCTCTTAACCTCTGAGCCATCTCTCCAGCCCTGGTTGTGCATGTCTTTCAGCACTCAATAGGCAGAGGCATGAAGATCTCTGTGAGTTCAAGGCCAGTCTAGTTTACAAGAGCTAGTTGAGTTAGTTCCAGGACAGGCTCCAAAACTCCAGAGAAACCTTGTCAAAAAAAAAAGAAAGAAAGAAAGAAAGGAAGGAAGGAAGGAAGGAAGGAAGGAAGGAAGGAAGGAAGGAAGAAAGAAAGAAAGAAAGAAAGAAAGAAAGAAACACTCACTGATTCCCTTATACGTTGTATAGGTTGTTCATAGTCATACACTTGAGGATGGTAGTAACCTACCAGGGAGAAAATCCCTAAGGAAAACTGTCCCCTCATAATTGTCCCGTCCTTCTCCAGGTTTTGGTCAATAGTTACGCAGCTAGGATTTCTTTTCCAGATAAAGCAGACAGGGTTTCACTCTCTAGAATAGTCTGGTCTTGAAATCATTCCAATCCTCTTGCTCAGCCGATTGAATTCTGAAATTGAAGGCATGAGCAACTCCAGCTGTTGTTAAAATACAGTAATTTAAAGATTCCACAACATGTGGTTGCTACAGCTATTTATTCGTGAGCTTTACATGGGAGTTGTTTTGTTTCTGTAGCTAATTAAGCTGGCAATGATCATAACAACTGCAGGTCAAGGCAAGGGATTTTATGAGGATAAGGAATAAATCCATGTGAAGGGCCATGATGTAATGTAAACTGCAAAGTACAAGTTAAAAAAAAACTTTGACTCACTAAGTTCTTATTTTGGTGTAAATTATATGTTTCTAAGCTGGCTAAAAAGAAAAGGACACACAAAAATCAGTGTCAGCAAGCATGGGAAGCAACTGGAACACTTGTGCGTTGATGGAAAAGCTAAGATTCATCACACGGAAGTTTCACTACAGATATGTGTCTAACAGATGTGAGTGCTTGTTATCTGCCTAAATTCATGTTCAAGCAGCATTGCTTATCAGTTTGGTTCATTTGTTATAATAGTTCATTAACTTTGCTTTGGGTTCCAGTGTAGAAACAATATAAATGTTCATTGTAAATACAAAGCACATATAAACTGTTGTACATACGTGTATCATGGAAACTAACACAGTAGGGGGAAAACAATGTCAACCCAACTGAAAAAGCCTCAGTATCTAAAGAAGGGGAAAATATAGTCAGATACAAGAGTTCCCATCACCCTGACCTCGGTTATCCATTAAGAGATTGCGTAAGAAAGACTGATATGTTCTTGAGTCCTGTGGCAGGTTGTTAATTACACAGACTTGGAAACATACTTGCAATTTTAAGCTTCATGTCCTATAAACAGTTATAATCCAGTCAATATATCTCCACATGAATAAAATAAGTGATGTGCAAAGTAAATAAAAAAAAGTCTTGGCCATTATCTCTATTTCACAGAACTGCATCTGGGGTTCACTTCCTTCGCTCTACTTTTCTAAAGTTCTTAATTGGATATGCAGTAGGTATGTAACCAGGGGCAGCCAGTCACCAGGCAGAAAAGACAGAAGTTTCCAGAGTCATAGAAACAGAAGCATCATTAACAGAATCTACATTTTATCCACTTTATAAAGTTGATTAATTAATTTCTTATGCTTTACTCTTTTTTAATTTGATGAGATTTAGGTTTTGTTTTGTGTAAAGTAATTGTTTTCAAAATAAAGCAACCTTTTGGTAGAATAAGTTATCTTTCTGTTGGAGGGGTTTTGCAAATAGAAAACATTTACTAAAACTAAAATTCAAAGATTTAACTCTTTGGATTTAGAGAAGGGATGTAGTCGCTGAAGAGGCAAAGGGCTGTTCTGTTGTTCTGTACGTCAGTGTGGTCTGTTAAATTGAAAACATCTGTGCAGAGGAAATGGCTCTCTAATTAGAACAATGTGCTCGGCATACCAAGTGGGGCTTGGCTGGTGATGTGCAGTGCTTGGTGATGCCCTTAGCCTCTCAGGTTAAGTTTTGTTTACAGCTGATAGTGGGTACCCATCTGTCTCCCGACTAGGTATTAACTTGGTTCAGAACAATTGCTTCGCCACTTCACATGTGCCTCCTGAAAAGAGAAAACTTGACTTAGTCAATTCTATTGTTCTCATTTTTAACTGAGCAGTTTATTGAGAAAACTGCAGCTTGACATGAAATTGTAAGGAATATGGTCTATTGCTAATGATTGGTAAAGTGATGATATATTATAATCATTGTTCTGGTATTAATACAAACCGTACATTATTTTTCTACGTCATTTAGATTTTGCTTCTATTTGTATGAGTTGTGTTTATGCTCGTGTAGTTTTACATGATAAGTTTCTACCCCAATCGCCACAGATCAGATAAAATGTAGCTCAGCCAGAACGCCAGCTAATTTGCTTATCTGAATGGTTCTGCAGAAATTTACCATGATTGGTAGCGAAGTTGCTGTGTCACAAGTCCTAAAATACATCAGCCTTTATGTCCTTCAAACTGGTTTTAGTATCACAATGTTGGGAAGCAAATTCATAAGCTTTTAATTAAAAATTCACTAATTATATAAACTTAATCTTGAAAAAGTTAGAAAATTGTCCATTTTTGAAGCATTTTGACAAAAGATCTCAGGGCAAGGATACAATTGAAGAGGACTTCAAATGTAAGAAATGAACAGATATTAGCTTCGTCTCACTAACAAAACAATAATCCCAAAAATGTTTTTGAGAGATGAAGAGAGAGAGACAGAGACAGAGACAGAGACAGAGAAGTAATGAAGTTGCATAGACAAAAATATGGGAAGGATCTGGAAGGAGTTGGGTGAGGGGAAAGAATTTGATCTGAGTATATTGTGAAAGATATTTATAAATAAATAATGAAATTAGCTCAATATCCCAGAAATATTCCCAGTAGTTATTCAATAATTATCTGTACTACCATTTTTACTTCCCTATCAATATTTGGGAACTATTCTTTTCCATTTGATCAAAGAGATGCCCTTGAGAATTCCCAAATCACTGCTTTGTGTTATTGGCTCATTTTTTATGATGTGTACTTTGTAATCTCATTATTTTATTTGTTGAAATTCTTTGGAACCATGCCAGTTAGGGGCTACTAGAAATAAAAGTGATTTTTTTTAGTATTTATAGGTGCTTATCTGAGAAATAAGTTTTGTCTCTCACATATATATGAGCCATAGTAGATTTACTAGTCCTTCTGATAATTATGTGCTTTATTAAATAAACAGTTGGAAATTTCTTAGTGACTGGACCATTTTGCAGTACATACTGCAAGATGTAAAACAATCCAGTTTGCTGCTTCTTTTCTCGTGCTTAGTTCTGTCAGCAATGGTTGTTGTTATTTTTCTTTTCATCCTGCTTTAATTTCATAAGTTAGCCAAAGAGATCAGATGTTTGGCTATCTGATGTATATTCATGCAAAATCAAACTCAGTGAGGTGCGTTACTATTTCTATCCAGGAGGTCACATTTGAGGTGGTTTTTATGCTACCCTCTGTAAACAGAGACTGCTCATTCATATCCTGGCCGCCAATGCCCAAAGAATCACACTGAAACTATATTAATTACAATACTGCTTGGCCAATGACCAAAGAGTAAATCTAGTTAGTTCTTACATCTTAAAGTAACACATTTCTATTAATCTGTGTATGCAACAAGGCTGTGACCTACCAGTAAGATTTCAGTGACATATTTTTCCTTTGGCAGCTACAAGGCATGTCCCTGACTCTGCCTACACTCTCTCTCGCTGAATCTCTTCCAACTGGTTATAATCTAATACATCATTGGCTAAAATTACTTTATTTATTAGCCAATAAAAGCAATGAATATACAGAAGGATATGCCACAACAACCCTCCCCCAAAAACAGTGATTAGTGAAGGGATTCACTGATATTCCATTCATTCATGAGATTTTAAGCTTTCTATTATTTTCCGTAGGAAAAGCATTCTCATTGACTAAATTTTTAAGATAAAATTGATATCTTCCCGTATCATAATATCTTATCTTGTATATCTTAACCCATACTAATAATGCAACTGTAAGTGATTGAGAGGGGTTATGTTTCAGAAAGGTCAAATCTCTTAAAAGTTCTAAGAGTTATGGTGAAATAGCCTCCTTTTTATGAAATTTGACTTTGCAATAGCTTCCTTTCTATATTGCTAACTAAAGGTATCCAATTGATCAAATCTTTTTATGATGGTTTATGAAAGTATAGAGCCAATTAATTAATAATACTCACAAGTTTCTCTTGCTCCAAACATCACAGCAGGCCCAAAAATAATTGTAACATAATCTACAACTCAAGAATATTATTATCTCTGGTACAATTAGTTAGAAAACTGGTTGAAGTGGAGTTGAACATCACATTGCTGGAGTTTTGGGTGTTTTATTTACTTTTTTCTATAGGAGTTTCAGAACTTAAAGTCTGAAAGTCTTAAAGTCTAAGAAGTACACATTAAAAAGCTCACCTCTCTCATTAAATGTACATGTGTATATTTGAGTGTGTATATGTTTGTAGCATGTATGTGTGCATATACACATAAAAATGCTTCTGTAGAAGCAGCTAAGAAAATATATTCTGATTCTTTTTCAAATTTTATGTGTGTATGCATGTGCGTGTGTGTGTGTGTGTGTGCGTGTGTGTGTGTGTGTGCGTGTGTGTGTGTGTGTGTGTGCGTGTGTGTGTGTGCGTGTGTGCCTGTGTGTGCATATTTATATATGTGTCTGTATTTGTGTTTGATGTTTGTTTCGGGGAGGAATGTCTGTACATTTGTGTACGCTAGATGTGTATGTTTTTGTGTGCATGTAAGGGTCAGAAAGAAAATATGGCATCTAGCTCTGTCACTTCTTACTTATGTTGGAGGTGGGCTTGCAACTACCTCTGCTCCAATAGCCCTAGGGTTACAGGTGCATATGGCCATGTTTGTTTTCTTGCATTGGTGTCAAGTATTTGAACTCTGGTTTCAATGTTTGAGACAAGTGCTTGTGCCAAAGAAATCAAATTTCAAGTCCTGAAAGAATGCTTTTGATAGTTTAAAATTTTCATCAGAATTCAAAGCAGCTGACTTGCCACTGGTCTGTTCAGGTTTCCTAATCTGTGGTGATTCATTCTTAGTGAGGTTTATACAACTAGATAATTATTTCAATTAAAGAATCAGAGAACTGAACGCAACCTGCTCCAAAAAGCAGAATATGACTGTGGGAATTACAAGACAAAGGAGACTAATGGAAATTCGGTCCAAATTCTGATCTTTCCTCTGTCTGAATCCCTGGGTGTCTCATGGATTACACATTGAAGCTCAAAGCACCAAAGCAAGGCCCAAAATTATTAAAGAGATATTTCAGCTCTTGTCGATCTCAGAGGAGGCAGCGCTTAATTTTCTTTAGAGGCACATAACAATTATAGTGTCTACTATATATTACTGACAGCATGCAGGATAAAAGATTACCAGGTTTACACAGAAAAAGAAAAATGGGAGCCACACTAAGTAAGGAAGAAATCAATAGGGATGAACTAGATATGTGTGGAGGCCTCCTATCGAGGAGTTGCAAGGTTGATGATAAAGGCTATAAAGGAATTTAGACACACAAAGAATACCAAAATACTAATAACATATATAGATAGAAAGGTGAAATTTTCAGATGACAGAAAACACACACACACACACACACACACACACAGTCCCAAATATGTCATCACATAATTTGGAAACCTTTATAGTATCGACACATGTTTTTTAACTGGTTGTTATAATGTACAAGTCATTGTTTTGGCACAGACATTGAAAACTCTACCAAGTAGTAAATGCTAATATCTGAGATTTTCCATCATTTCATTTTAGGACAAAAGGAACTCAGAAGAAATGTGTTTGTCAATAAACTTTAATATCTTTTTCCCTAGAGCAAAGATTACAGAATTAAATTTCAGAGACATACAGAGGTACATACATGCAGCAATTCAAAATTTGTCAGATCTTACTAATTTGGTCAAAGCCAGAAATTTAAAAGTAGGAAAGATAAGTTTCTGTTGAATATCATTTTGTGCCGTATGTTAGAAATTTGTAAAACTGTCTCTTGCTGGCTCACAGATAGTGAAATAACAATGAATACAGCTCCAGGCTAGATGCTTTTCAGGCAGACCTGTCAGGAGAAAGACAGAAATTTCATAGTAATTCATTCTTGCCACTGGGTCTCAAGTGACTTGTAAAGGAATCTGGCATTTCTAAAATATAAATAGCACTAACTTACAGCAATAAATGGAAAACGTTTTTTTCCCCGTCAGTTTATTGAGTGGCAAAAGATGAGTAGCAAGAGAGGAAATTCAGTGATGGTAGTTAATGGCAATGAGAAAAAAAAGAGGAATTTTTATCAGCAAAGGTTTCCACGGAATAAACTTTATTGCGTTCATAGGTAATAACTCGATTCTGGTGTTTCCTATTGTTCCTCAAAATTATGTGTGTGTGTGTGTGTGTGTGTGTGTGTGTGTGTGTGTGTGTGTGTCTGTGTGTCTGTCTGTCTGTCTACAGTGTGTATTAATGATAGATTATTTTAAAAGAAACAAAATTAAATATGATTATATAAAAAGAAGAAAACTAGAAATAAATGAGGCAAGCTTGAAGCTCTATTCACCGCTTTTTATTTTTTTGCTCATTAATTCAGCATGCAACTCACATTCCAATAACAGCAGAAAAGGTTGAGCCCACAATCAAACTGTCACTGAATTCTAAAGTGAACCTGAAGCCTGGACTTCTCCTCATTAGGCCCTGCTGGCAGCCCCACACAATGAAAGGACACGCTGTGAGCGGGCAGTGATTTTCTTTACTCTCAGAGTTCCTGTGTGGAAGGGAAATCTGAGAGCTGCATGGCAGTAAATGCTATGACTCCAAGAAGTCTTCTGATGCAATTCATAAATCACTGGTTATATTTATAACACCCTTCTACTGTAGAATTAAAAGTTTAGAAGACAAAAATTAAACCTCATATTTAAAAACATGCCTGTTTTCTCCTCTTTTTCTTTGTCTGTTAATTCATTCAATTTTGTATTGTGAGATGCATGGCATTGATATGTGTTAGAACTTTTCATTTTTATTAAAATCAAAATTTATTTTGGGGAGTCTATTTAAGGAAAAAATATCACCTTGTCTACATGTTTCTTTGTCTATGGGAAAGTTTAACAAGACACACAAGCCATGATGTCAATTTAACACCTACTATTCATAAACAGATGTAGGCAAAGCTCAATGTTGTCTTTGTCTATCACAATTTATTTTCCAGATAATGTCATATGAACAAAACAGTGCATATAATCACAATTCCAGGTTCAATGAAAACTGACTTGGAATATTCAACCAGGGAAAATACACAAATCCATGCCTTAAGCCAACTTTGCTGGAGTCCAACCACCATGGGAGGACATTGATAATCCCCTTTCTTGGATAAGAGAACCCTGATGATCTTATCATGGTTGTGAATCTGGGTACTTAAAATCTGTTCCTTATGAACCTTGTGACACACATTATTTAAATGTAAAACATGAATTTGTTATCTTCTCAATGCCTATTTCTATTTTAAAGCATAATCCGCAGTCTCTAACTATAGAGGCACAAAAAGGCTCTGCTGTGGAATGATTTCCGTGAGTATGACATGGGTCAGATAGTGTCATGTTCACTCTTATTTACCCTCACTATATTCATGACACATGACAGGTAAAAGTCCTACTCTCTCCCTTGGGATCTCATAAAAGGCTTTCCTGTCTGGCAGTGACTCTTGGCATTAACTGTCTGCCTTCCCTATGTATGAGAGAGATGTCAGCATATGGTCAACAGCTATGTTCATAGGGCAACTTCTTTACCAATGCATAAAGATGGTTTGATTTATGGCTCTACTGACTGTGGATGAGACCCATAACTGAGTGAAATTGCATTCCGTAGACTTGAATAAATTTAGTTTAGGGGCTTGGTTTAATAGAGTTGGCTTACATATGGCATTCATCTCTGCATCCTTTATGTTCTAATCCTCTAAGCTTTATTCCAGGCTTGCAGAGTCATAACTGATAGTCTTTATATTGAAACATGTGAAAACGCGACCAAAATAGAGGTTTCCTGTCATAACCTCCAGAGCAGGGCAGTTTCTCTTACTTTAAGGTGAATCCATTCAAGGTTCTCAATTAGGTTACTCTTTATTAACCACACACGGTGTTCCTCATAGTCATGGGAGTTAAAAGAAGTAAATGTCCACCAACAGAACAGACTGTGAAAAGGTGACATGTGAACAGAATGTAACTTTATTCAGATGTCCTTAAAAAGGTAACTGGGGAGTCCTTAAAAGTATATTAAGTGGTATGATAGGGCATCTCTTGGGTATATTCCCAAGAGTGGAATTGCTGGGTCCTGAGGGAGGTTGACTCCCAGTTTCCTGAGAAACAGCCACACTGATTTCCACAGTTGCTGCACAAGTTCGCATTCCCACCAACAAAGGATGAGTGTTCCCCTCACTCCACATCCACTCCAGCACAGGCTATCATTGGTGTTTTTGAGGTTGGCTATTCTGAGAGGTGTAAGATGGTATCTCAAAGTTATTTTGATTTGCATTTCCCTGATCGCCTGGGAGGTTGAGCATGACCTTAAGTGTCTTTTGGCCATTCGAAGTTCATCTGTTGTGAATTCTCTGGTCAGTTCAGTACCCTATTTTTAAATTGGGTTAATTAGAGTTTTAGTGTCTAGTTTCTTGAGTTCTTTGTATATTTTGGAGATCAGACCTTTGTCTGATGAGGGGTTGGTGAAGATCTTCTCCCAGTCGGAAGGTAGCCTTTTTGTCTTACTGACAGTGTCCTTTGCTTTACAGAAGCTTCTCAGTTTCAGGAGATCCCATTTATTCATTGATTCTCTTATTGTCTGTGCTACTGGGGTTCTACTTAGGAAGTGGTCTCCTGTGCCTATATCTTGTAGACTACTTCCCACTTTCTCTTCTATCAGGTTCAAAGTGGTTGGATTAATGTCTTTAATCCATTTAGACTTGAGTTTTGTGCATGGTGATAGATATGGATCTACTTTCATTCTTCTACAGGTTGACATCCAGTTATGCCAGCACCATTTGTTAAAGACGCTTTCCTTCTTCCAATGTATACCTTTAGCTCCCTTGTCGAAAATCAGGTGTTCATAGGTTTGTGGGTTAATATCCGGGTCTTCTATTCGATTCCATAGGTGGACTTCTCTGTTCTGCTGCTAATACCAAGCTGTTTTCAATACTGTAGCTCTGTAATAGAGTTTGAAGTCAGGGATGGTAATGCCTCCAGAAGTTCCTTTATTGTATAAGATTGTTTTGGCTATCCTGGGTTTTTTGTGTTGCCATATAAACTTGATTATTGTTCTCTTAAGGTCTGTGAAGAAGTTTGATGGGATTTTGATGGGGATTGCATTGAATCTATAGATTGCTTTTGGTAGAATTGCCATTTTTACTATGTTGATTCTCCCAATCAAAGAGAAGGGGAGGTCTTTCCATTTTCTGGTAACCTCTTCAATTTCTTTCTTCAAAGACTTAAAGTTCTTGTCAAATAGGTCTTTCACTTTCTTGGTTAGAGTTACCCCAAGATATTTTATGCTATTGGTGGCTATCATGAAAGGTGATGTTTCTCTGATTTCCCTCTCTGCTTCTTTATCCTTTGTGTATAGGAGGGCAACCGATTTTTTGGAGTTGGTCTTGCATCCTGCCACATTACTAAAGGTGTTTATCAGCTATAGGAGTTCTTTGGTAGAGTTTTTTGGGTCGCTTATGTACACTATCATATCGTCAGCAAATAACGAAAGTTTAACTTCATTCTTTCCAATTCGAATCCCCTTGATTCCCTTATGTTGTCTTATTGCTATTGCTAGAACTTGAAGCACTATATTGAAGAGGTATGGAGAGAGTGGACAGCTTTGTGGTGTTCCTGATTTTAATGGAAAGGCTTTGAGTTTCTCTCCATTCAATTTGGTGTTAGCTGTCGGCTTGCTATATATTGCTTTTATTATGTATAGGTATGATCCTTGTATCCCCAATCTCTCCAACACCTTTATCATAAAGGGGTGTTGAATTTTGTCAAACGCTTTTTCAGCATCCAATGAAATGATCATATGTTTTTTTTTCTTTCAGTTTGATCGAATGAGAGCTCACCAAGGCCAGCTGGACTGGGACTGAACGAGCATGTGGTCAAACTGGAGTCTCTGAATGTGACTGATATGTGGGCTTACTGAGAAGCCATTGACAATGGCACTGGGTCTTGTTTTGTCTGCATGTACTGGATTTCTTGGGATCCTAGTCTGGTTGGATGCTCACCTTCCAAGACTTGGAGGGAGAGGGGAGAAACTTGAACTTCCCACAGGGCAGAAAACCCTGACTGCTCATAGTACTGGAGAGAAAGGAGGAGAGGGAGTGGGGGGAAAGAGGAGAGGGAGTGGGGGGAATGGGAGGGTATGGGGTGGAGGGGAGGAAGTGGAAATTTTTATAAACAAACAAATAAATAAATAAATATTTTTAAAAAAGAAAATACTTACACATTAAACTCAATGTGCAATATATTTTTTTTTAAAATGAAGTCCTTTTCTGCATTGGTACAATAGTCTTGAACCCTGTAAAGATTTGTTACTTGTTTTGGTTTAATAAAATGTTGATTAGCCAGTAGCAAGGCAGAAAACATAGTAGGAGCCACAAGAAGTGGAGAATGCTGGAAAGAGGAAAGTCTCAATCTGCAGTCATTACCCAGATGCAGAGGACACAAGATGAGAATTACAAAGTGATAAAAGGTACCAAGCCATGTGACTAGCTAAGAGACGAATTATGGCTAATGTAAAATGTAAGAATTAATAAGAAGCCTGAGATAATAGGTCAACCAGTTTATAATTAATGTAAACCTCTGTGTGTTTCTTTGGGACTGAATGGATGCAGGACTGGGCGGATCCAAAAACTCTGTCAACACTTTCCTTTGGGATGAGTATTTTGAGTCTATGTGATTGTGATATTAATGATAACTTGAGGTTAAAGTGATATTAGCATGAGCTAATCCTAGCTACTCCATCTCATGTAATTGCCATGATGTCTGTTCCCTTCAAATACTAAGTCTGAAACTTATTTGGATGCTTCAAATATTTCTCCTTAAAATAATATTAAAGTATATGCATTTCTTGCATTGAGAAATTATACATATAAAGTAAATACATTATAAAATAGTTATTAACTTTTTTATTTTTCACTGTATTTTGGTTTTTTAAATAGAATACAGAATATTTACTTTCTCAATAAACTCTCTTTCTGCTGCTGAAAAAAAAAGTATATTAAGTGATTGATCCAGTCTCAGAAAGACAAAAATGGCCTGCTTTCTTTCACATCTGCATTCTAATTTCCAAAGTTTGTATATATGTTACTAAGGGTTTGAAAGTCGACAGAGACAATAAAACTAGATAGAAAACAAGAGGAGGAGAAAAAAAGAACTTCATAAAGGGGAGGACACTGCTACATGAAAGAAGACTGACAGGTGACAAAGAGAGCTGTGGAAAAATAGCGGATATCATGTTGTTGGTACAGTTAGTGGTAATTTTGGCTCAAAAAAGAATGTGAGTGTCCCATTTATTGTTATAGCTGAGTTATAGAACAGAAGTAATAGAGGCATAAAGCTCATTCCTTATAACTTGTTCAATTTATTGAGTACTCACAAGGCATATTACAAAATGCTAGAACATTTATGTATGATCTCCACCTTACTGTGTTGCACATTTCCTGCTTTATATATATCACCCATCTTGTAGTTAAGTCAGCCAAATGAAATGGATAAATAACTTGTCCGTTATATTTAAACCTGTGTGACCCCTAACCTTTCCATTGTGTACTGTCTCCTGTATCTTTTTTCTTCTGTTTCTAAGAATGGTGCATCTGTGGATGGATTATAGTATCATTACTTCCCCAGAAGTTTAGAGAATATACTTTTCCATTTACTTACAAGTATCTCTCATGTGACAGTGGATGGATGAGGCTACATTGAGAGCTAGGAACACTAGGAAGATTTCCTTCATGCTCTTTGTTAGAAAGGATGAGGTTTACCATCCCTCTCTCTTAGTTAGGGTTTCTATTGCTTTAAAACAACACCACGACCGTAGCAAATCTTATAAAGAAAACATTTAATTGGGGTGGCTTACAGTTTCAGGAGGTTAACCGTTATCATCATGGCAAATGGAGTGCAGGCATAGACAGTATATAGAAATAGATATTTCTCAGAAATATCAGAGAAAGAGCTGATATTTCTCCATCTTGATCCACAAGCAACAGGAAGTGAACTGTGTCTGTAACTGAGCATAGCTTAAGCAAAGGAGACCCAAAATCCCACCTCCACAATGACACACTTCCTCCAACAAGGCCATACCTACTCCAACAATGCCAACCCTTCTAACAGTGCCATTCCCTATGAGATTATGGGGGTCAATTACATTCAAACCACCACACACTCTAAGACTCTCCTGAAGGGGAATACTACAAATATACACACTGATTGAAAGCCTGTGGTTAAACACAAATCTGAATTCACGAAGGCAGTTCTTTGGCTACAATAAAGATGGAAATATTTTCTCTTTTAAATGTTCAAGCCTAGATGTATTTGGAGCAGTACACTTTTAACTGTGCTGTTAAATATGATTCCCTCATCACCTTCATTCACAATAAAGGCTGTTATAGATTTTATGTTATGAATAAATTGCCAAAATTAAATATTTTGAATATATTTTTATGATGTGGGAGTTCTCTCTGTGTGCTGTGATTACTATTAATGAATAAAGAAACTGCTTTGGCTTGATAGTGTAGAACTTAGGTAGGTGGAAAAAATGGACTGAATGCTGGGAGAAGGAAGACTGAGAGTGAGACGCTATGGAGCCACTGCCAGAGTCAGACATACAGAACCTTTGCCAGTAAGCCACTGCCATGTGGCAATATACAGATTAATAGAAATGGGTTAAATTAATATAAGAGTTAGCCAATATGAAGCTAGAGTTAATGGGTCAAGCAGTGTTTTAATTAATACAGTTTCTGTGTGGTTATTTCTGTTCTGGGTGCCCGGAATGAACAAGCAGGCCCTCCTCCCACATTTTTAATTAAATTCTTAGAAAGACTTACATGATTGCTTATATTTTGATTTATTCTACATTGGTGCTGAGAGTGAGTGTGAGATAACACAGAAACACTGTACCCATATGGACAGCACCAATCTCAGAATCTCAAGCACTGTCGGGCATCTGAAATATTTATTGGGGGGAATTTCTGGTATTACTAAATGTCCTCAGTAAATTTTATTACAATAAATGACATATGATAAAATGATTTGCTTATTTAATCATTTTATATTGTGTGCTTCATTGATTTCTTTTCAATTATTTATTCAGATTAATATTCATGAAATAAACACCATTTGACTTTAGTACACAGTTTTTCATATGTTGAATTAAACTTGTTAATGCATGATTAATATTTTGAGTCTGTTTTCAAAAGAGATACTCACCAAATTAATATTATTTTCTGGTAAATGTATTTTTGTACTAAGGTAATATTAACCATACAAAATGTAACAGAAAATTTTCTCTTCGTCCTTTTTTTTTGGGAATTTATGTCATTTGAAGAACAATAATTCTGCCTCAGGATGCAGTTGTAAACTGCTGAAAAAGAATATTTTTTTGTTGAAAATTGATTATGGTGATTGATTAGTTTCCATTGTAGAGAAACTGAATTTGGGACCATTTTGGATGCGCATCTATGGGAAGGTTTGCAAGGATTACTCCAGAGAACTTTAAATGAGGAGAGAAATCCACTGTGAATGAGGGTGGTATCAGTTCATGGACTGGAAAACCAGGAGAGACAAACTGAGCATCAACATTCGTGTTTTTGCTTCTTGGCTGCAGGCATGCGAGTACTGTCTTCACTCCCCTGCCCGTATAGCTAGAATCATTCTCATCAACATGCCTGCTCCACCGTTGTAGACTATGCCCTCAGTCTTGAGTTAAACAAACCTACTTTCCTTAAAGTACTTTTGTCAAGTGTTTCGCTGTAGGAAAAAATGAAAAACAGCTAACACATTACCTATTGACCCCATCTAGTACAAATAGAGCCAGATGTATTATATACTTCTCTTTATATTAGCTTTTGATAGTGCTTCTGAGTCAAGAAATTTCTCCACTTCATCTAAAGAATATGGTTTGTGGACATAGAATTATTTATAGCACTCCTTTGTTTTTACTTAATTCTATATGGAAAGATTATTAACTTTAGTTCCTGTTGAATCTAATGTCAATGAACTGAAATCTCTCAGAATGAACTAAAACCCTTCCTCGTTTAGACTGATTTACTTCTATAGCTCTGTCACAATATTGGGAAGCTGACCCAACTCTGATATTAGTGTAGTGGAATAGGAGGAAAAGGGTCATGTTATATAACTTTCCAATCACTGTCAATGATTTAGGAGCCAATATCTCATATTTGTGAAAAACATTAATTATTTCTCCAAGATCCTAGCTTCTATTTCCCAAGTCTCCCTTCCATGGTGTCATTATTCCAAATCAATTTCCTTGAAAAATTCACCCTTGTTTTACTTTTTAAAAAAGTGATGTACCTATCTCATTAGGCACATATCTGGAGATATATTTCTGCCTGGTGTGTGAGTCATTATGGACAAAGCACTGTTTGCAGTGATTACTGTTTCTTTTACCAGGCAGAGCTAAGAGGCAATGATTCCTTTTTATTGTGAGGATCCGTCACATTACTGGCATCAATGCAGATTCACAACCATTTCCTCAGTTAAGGAAACAGCCATTAATTATCCAGCCCAAGAGTATGCCAAGAATGTGGGAGACTTTATAAAGCACCATCTTGCTTACCTATAGCCAATGGGATCTTAAAAATATTTTTCTTTATTCTTTGAGAATGTTAAATAAGATACTTTGATCATTTTCACCCCTGCGGTGAACCCCTTGACCAGCAAGGAAGAATGACCACGAGTCGAGGATTCTTCTCACATCACACTTTATTGGAGCCTCTTGGTTGAAGGGAGAGCGGGAAGCGAGAGAGAGCGAAAGCCAAGCAGCATCTGCTTATATAGGGTGAAGGGACTCGGGTACTGTCCTGATTGGTGAATACCAGTCTACTGATCCCCAGAGCCTCGGGATTGGCCAGGGACAAGGCTCAATTGCACATGTGCAGGCAAAGGGCGCTCAGCCCCACACGGCAATACCAAATAATGACTTGTTTACCTCCAAGCTGCAGGACCACCGGCACCATCTTGTAATGGTGATTTTCTCCGGGCGGCTCCCTACACACCCCTATGTCCTCCCTGGCCTCCCTAGCTTACCCCCCTCAACTATATTTAAAAATATTTTATTTATCCAATTGTATGCATGTTTATACATACCACAACCAAATACATACTTGGTTTGTATATTCATGCATATTTGATCATTCAGTTGGGTGACTACTTACCAAAGATTACACTCCCGAAGAACCTTGACCCTTCCCTCTCAGGAACCATCCACTTACAACAGTGCCTTAACCAAATGGGTAACAAAACAAATTCAAATGGTTGTGCAGTTGAGATTTTCATAGTTAAACACTCTATAATCTAATATTAGGAAGAACTTCATACGTTGATTTTTGAAAAAAAAGTAATAAAATCAAATAAACAACAGAAGCAGCAACAACAAAAAAGCCAATAACCTTGGCATTGTATACTGCAAGAAGCACTCCCTTTAAGTGAGCTTCATTTGTATTCAGATCTATTTATTTTTAACACTCAGATTCTTTGAGTCAATCAACACACTTTCTGCCTTCAGCTATACGTTGAAATCTCATACATTTACTTCATGAAGATGTTGTTAAAGCTATCTTACATGTGTTAGGTTTAAGGAAATATTCAGCACTTCCCCTGGGAGACAGCTTTATCTTTGAGGTCAAGAAGGATAGCTCAAGAATCTCTATATTATCAATATTCAGCATGTCCTTGTGCTTTGCACTGCACAGTAATTATTTGGTATGTTTAATGTTTCTCCTCCTCTGATTATTGTAAAAAATGTTAGTAAGTGCTCTCAAACTTACTTTTCTTTAGCTAATATGAAATAATGTATTTACAATTCTGAATTACACAAAATGCCATAGCAGCTTCAAAAGAGTAAAATTAATATTATGAAAGAATAAAATCTTAAAATTTAATCCTATACACTGACATCGTTTTTTTTTAAAAAAAAATTGTGTGTCGGTGGTGACACAAAGCCAGGTGGTGATGGTACAAAGCTGGACAGTAGTGGTGCATGCCTTTAATCCCAGCACTCCAGAGTCAGAGGCAGCTGGATCTCTGAGTCTGAGGCCAGCCTGGTCTACAAAGTGAGTATCTAGAGTTCCAGGACTGCTGAGGCTACACAGAGAAACCCTGACTGGAAAAACAAAGCAAAACAAAAAAACAAATTAATGAAAAAGGAGCTGGCTCTTTATATATATATATATATATGCCAGGACGCCAGGCATGGCCTTTAATCTCAGCACTCATGAGTCAGAAGCAGGCATATTTCTGTGTGTTTGAGGCCAGTTTAGTCTATAAATCAAATTCAGTTCAGTCAAGGCTGTTACACAGACAAACACTGTCTACAACAACAACTACTGCTGTCTGTGTGCTTGTGTTTGTGTGTTTGTGTGTGTGTGTGTGTGTGTGTGTGAGAGAGAGAGAGAGAGAGAGAGAGAGAGAGAGAGAGAGAGAGAAAGAGAGAGAGAGAGAGAGAGAGAGAAGCAGAGAAACAGAGAAAGAGATATGTGTATACAGAGGAAAGAAGGCAACCTTGAGTGTCAACACTCAGGACATTTGCTTTTGGGGCAGTTTTTATTAGCCTGGATTACAAATTTAAACTAAATTAGTTGAACAGTATCTTAGTTTGGACTTCTCTTGCTGTGATAGACCACTATGACCAAAAGCAATATGGGAAGGAAAGGGCTTATTTCAACTCACAGTTTCACATCACTGTTCATCAGTGAGGAAAGGAAAGGTAGGAACAGGGCAGGAAGAGGGAGACACGAGCTGATGCAGAGGCCATGGAGGAGTACTGTTTACTGACTTGCTCTCACAGCTCCTTAAGTTTGCTTTCCTGTAGCACTCGCAACTAGTAGCCCAGAGGTGGCACTGTGGACAGAGAGTTGTATTCTCACACATCAGTGATAAATAGAGAGAATGCACCACAGACTTGCCAACAGACCTGCCTAGAAAAACATTTTCTCAGTTACGGTTCCCTCTTTCCAAATGATTCTAGTTTGTGTCAATTTGGCATAAAACTAGCCAGCCCAGCTAATGAGCCCCAAGGGATTTTCTGTCTCCGTATTGCTTAATATTTTAAATGGATTCTGGATATCAAACTCAGATCCTCATACTGGTGTGCTAAACATTTTATTACTGATGAATTCTCCACAAACATAGGCTTATTAATAAAGTAAAATAAAATATAAAGTATCAAATAAGTAGAGAAGATCTTTCAATAAAATCTATGACAAAACAACATAACAAAGATACACAGGCCCACTGAAGTGAAAATTTGGAGTCTTGAACTCACAAAACTGGAACAGGTGAAAACAAAACAAAACAACAAAATAACACTGACTTCATGTTCATGATTGTAGCATCCTCATGTACCTCTCAGTTTGGCTGCATCTACGTGATTTTTATTCTTTGCTTTTTGGTCAGCTCTGGTTATCTGTATCAGTCTGTTGCCATGACACCCAGACTAGAAGAATGGAGAACCTTTATACTTGAAATAGTCCTTAGGTTTAATTCACCTTATTTCCTGGTTTCTCATTATATTCTAATGCTATAGTGATTACAGACTAGAGGCATTGACTATTGCTAAAGGGTTTTCCCAGATCAATGTTTTTTCTGCATCTTGGATAGAGATTTTATGTCCCTGCGAGAATATTAATGAGCATGTGCTTTGAGGTGTTTAATGTGTATTTAATTCATTTGGAGATGTTCGAAGTACAGATCTAGACACAGAGGGTGGGAGATGCAAACTGAGATTCTCCATTTCTAACCAGGTACAGTGTGACACAGACTACCAGGAGGAGCAAGAGCCTGTGCTGACCATGAGTGAACATGGAAAGCATCCCCAAGACATAACTGGGTGGTAACATTTGCTAATGCTGAGGATTGAACCCCAGTCAAGCAACATGCTAGTTGAATATTCTACCATTGAGCTATATATTCAGAGATTTTTGATATACAAATCTGGTCTGTATGGGCAGTAGTAGAAATAAGAAATGTTTAAAATAAAATAATATAAAGAATTGATTACAAAAATGCTGGGCATTTCTTGTGTAACATGCACAGGCTCACATGTTTGTTTGATCATATGGTCCCAACCTATGACTCTATGTTCAAGTTTTATAGATCTTAAGGAGGTTGATACATAAAGGAAGATGGATAGGTCTGGTTGGGGGAGGACTCCACTTTCTGTGTGCACTATACTTCCTGACATCATCTGCAATGTGATCAGCTATCACGTGCTCTGGTCACAATACCTTCCATACAGTGATGCATTGTATCCTCTCTTAAACCATGATCGCAGACAAACCTTTTTTCTTTGACTTACTCTTGTCAGGTATTTTGTCATAACAGTGAGGAGAGACTAATACAAATAGCTTTACTATGTTAAGGGAGATCCATAGCTTTCACTCCATTGAAAAGTACAGAACCTAGAGTCAGACAGCATGGCAGGAAACTCAGGCCTGCCACTCACTACCAGGGAAGTAACCCAACTACTCCATGTCAACATTTCTTCCACTATAACACTTAAATAATGTAGCTCTAAAGATCTCACTGTATTAATGAGTTATGACTTTTAAAATATATAGAATTTCACTGTGCATGGGAAATGTTCTCTCTAATTTTCTAAACTGAAAGTCAATAAATTAAATGTAAAATAAGTAATAACTGGAAATAGTGTTTGTAAAGCTAATACCAATAGCCTGGAAGTAGCATATCTCAGATTGTGCACTATATTAGAACTATTCGGAAGTCTTGTTAGATACAAAAGGAGGGGGATAGGTTAAAAAATACAATAAGGATATCTGAAAAGGTTATAAGAAGATACAATTAACTATCTTTTAAAAAGTCTTGTAATAATGTAATTCTATACAAAAGCAGTTTCAATGAACTTTTCTCACCTGAACTCACAATACTCCTTTCAAGAGACAAGGACCACTTAACAAAAACTCCATAAGGACAAAAATAGCCCCTTATTGCTGAAGACACTCTAGACATCAGAAACAGGGCCCAGAGATTCCTAGAAGGAAACTGGCTTGTATGACACTTCCTTAAGGAATAATTTTAATGATACCAGAAGGTGCTGTGCATGCTTTCCAAAAGGGAGGCAACCAACAGTCATACCCAAATATAATGCCCATGAATCACATTAACAAGCATGGCATGGGGTGTGCATATCTTGAAGATAACCAACAGCTCTCTAATACCTGATCAAAAAAAGGAATAACGTGCTAAGCACTGAACCTTAGCTAATACTCAATGGTAGTGAACTCATGGCTTTTAGAGGAGAACTAACAACCTCTACTTTCCTAAAACAACAAACTGCAAATGACAATCTAAACATGCGTCCTTATGTGTACAGTTAAAGACAGTCTTCACCCTCTAAAGGAAACTTATTTTTTTCAACCAGTTGAGACTACTCCAGAACATTACAACCAATCAATGTGCAAAGTTGTTGAGCGAGATCCCAATAGATATATCTATAAAAACTCCCTCATTAAAAGTTAGAGAGCATTGCAGAAGAGAGATGGACAGACTGTAAGAGGAAGAGGATTTGGGAGTTTGCTGTAAGTGTGATTCTCCTAGCAATGTCAGATGTTCCATCCATAATGTGTCACCAACAGGAGTTCCTAAGCGTAAGCTGAGCAAGGACAACAATGAACATGTAAATATGGATGGGGAAAGAAACCTATTAAGTATCAGTCATACATGAAGAAATACAGGCAACTAAGAAATGTTGAGAGCAGAAGAAATTGTCTTCCCCAATGAAAACCATACCAATGATTATCTAATATTAATAGTCAGGCACGAAAAGAATATATATATATATATGTGTGTGTGTGTGTGTGCATGTGTGTGTGTTATATCATACAGATTGAGATGATTTTGTTTAGAAATAAAAATTATTTTAATATATTATAATTATAATATATAGTCATAATGTATATTAATATTATTCCTAAAATATTTATCAGTATGTATTTTTGTGTGTGTGTGTGTGAATGTGTGTGTTTGTATATAACAACAAATAAGGCAAAAAAGAGGTCATGAATTTGAAAGAGATCAGGAAGGAGTATAAAGAAATGTTTGAGGGGAGAAAATAAAAAGAAGAAATGCAATTATATTATAATTTCAAAAATAAACTAAAACAAACAGAATTTATGGGTTTTTTATTGTCTTTGAATGAACTTGTTTCATGATGTATCAGAAATATTTTCTCTCTAATAAGTTTTCAAATGATGTTCATTCAACATTTATCATCTAGAGACTATACTTTGTGACCATCTGGGCTTCTACTCCCAAATCTGAGTACCAAGATGAGTGTAAGACTGGAAGAATCATCAGCTACATAAAATGAAGAAGGTTTAAATTTAATATCATGATACTCATTCTGGATAGCTAAGGAAAAGTAGTTATGTGATAATTTTTACTTATTTCTATGGGTCAGCTGCTGTACAGAGTGGTAGGAGTGGAGAACATGACAAGGATGTAAAATTACCACATTGCTGTTATTGGTGCTTTAATTCTTTTCAGCTTTTAAATTCAAGAAATGACTCTTCCAGAGCTGGGAGGCTTTCTCATTAGGTAAAGAGTTTGCTGGGAAAACATTAGGTCAGAAGGAACTCTCTAACCACCATGCAAAAATCAGAGGCTGCTTTGTATGCATACATAGGACACATGCCTAAAAGAACTGTAATTTCTCTTGAGCTAACATTGCAATGTTATTTACCTTTATTCTTGCTTTTCCTAATATTTACCAATGGCCTGTAAACTCTTGGAGCATAGTCGCTATCTAAGTTTCTTTTTTCTAAAATTTCATAGAAGAGTAAACAGTGCACTACATATAATATCTACTTATTTCTTCTTTTCAGAAAGTTTTCTTTGTGGCTTTTTCATGCTATGTCTCCCATGCAGAAGATACAGGTTGTTTTGGAATAATCTATACATTTTATATAGACATAAAATGATGATATATATTTTTGGTTGGTGATCTTGGACAAAGGATAATTTCGGCTTTTCTTTCCCCTGATTGTTCTTAAGGGGCTTTAAACATTTTTCTTCAATTATAAAAAATTTGAGTTTTGTTTTATAATCAAGTTCTTGGCTGAAAGGGCACCATGGGAACCTCAAAACTATTGCTAAGCCTATTGGCTATTCTTCACAACTGATGTTAAGCTGAAGACAACACCCATACAACACTAAGAAGAGGAATTGGTGCCTACCTAGAGCCTTCACCCGCTACAGACTAATGGTACTGACAATGGTTCATGGTTTTTGGAAAGTACTCTTCAACCTACCAAAAGAGAATCATAAACACCAACCCTTCAGTCTGCAATAATGACCTATATACAAGGTACAATGTGGTAATATATACAATAGTTTAACGGTGGTACAAAACTTATGGGAAATAACCAGTCAATATCTGACTGGATTTCAGGTCCATTTAATGAGATGGAACCCATCTCCGACACTTCCTGGGTGACCCAGAAATGAGACTAAACAGGCCATGGGACCAGGTGAAAATCCAATATTACTCTTCTACTAAATAAATGAAACAACAGCATGAATCTTAATGAGATTATATTTTACTCATAGATCAGTGTCTTCTTCAGCCATCATCAGAGAACCCTCCCCTTTCAGAAAACAGAAATGGATACAAGATCTACATAGGGACTTGGGCAAAAAGTAGGAGTCCTTGAAACACTCATTTCTAAATGGTGTGTCTTCATCCATTCCCTAACCTTGTGGCTCAGAGAGACCTGCAGAAGAGGAGGCAGAAAGACTGAAAAGGAGGGGGATCAACAGCACAAAGGAAAAAGGCCTTCTAAACACATTGGGTCCTATGTACATATGAATTCACAAAGACAATGGCCATATGCACAGGGCCTGCACAGATCTGAGCCTCAAGGGCTTGCAACACAGAGAATGGAGGTGAACACAAGCACACATCCTTATCCAAAATCTATCTCTAATTTATAACCACACACAAGTTAGTTTTCTAATTTAAGCATGCAAACTACTCTTGGTCTCATGCCCAGCGTAAGATGGGCAATACCAAATAAACTCAATGGTATTTTTGGAGGCCTATGTGTGAAACTCTCAACTTTTATGTGGTGTGTGTGTGTGTGGTGTGCTTTTTCTTTGGCACTTTTTTATGTGTTTGTTTGTCCTAGAGTTAGTAATTTTTACTTGGTCTCTTAATTTTCAGATTCCTCTTTGTTTTCTAATTAGAGACAGAATAAAACAACGTGGATTTGGGTTTAGAAGTAGGTGGGAAGGAACTGGAAGGAGTTGGAAAAGAGGCATCCATAATTAAAACATATTGTATAAAATATACTTTTAATTAAAAATTCAAAAATGGCTTCTGTAATCCCCGTTAATGTGAGGAAGGGTTCTCCTATGCAAATGGGATAAAGCATAATTGAATTATCAAAGCAGGAAAGTTTTACAGGATTAATTTAATAAAGAGTGGGTTATATGAGAGCATAGTATAAGAATATATTAATGTGTGGCAGGAGCACATTCATCAAGAAAGTTATTTGTGAATAGGCCATGAATTGTCTTGCAGGGAAGATTAAGGACATTGGCTTTAGCTTTGTAGGCATTGACTCTGAAACATAGACATTGAGTGGTCTGTACAACCTGAATATTGAATGGTTCTTTCCCTTGAATAATTCTTAATTAGTATGCTTAAATATTTACAATGATAAAGAAACAGAAATACGCTAACAATAGCTCATCATGAATCCTAGGTAGCTTTCAGGACATTCCCAGACAAAGAGCAAACAGGAACTAAAGTCATAATTTAAAACCTTTTCAATCTACCTCAATTACCAAGGCCATTAAGATTTTTCTACTTGACCTCAGAGAAAACATTTCTGTGCAACAGAGATTCTTTCCAACAGTGCACACAATGGCCGTGAATCATTTGCCTGAGTGCACAAGCTTTGAAGTACTTTGGATTCTGCAGCTAACTTGGCTTTAGATTCACAGTGTAGTGCTGGTAAATGCATTTGCAGCCCTTTTCCCCATTACTTTATCAGTAAAATGGTGTTAATAAAAGTCATCATGGCTATGCCTTCCAGGGATATTGTGAAGATAAACTCATATCCACAGAGAAGCATGCAGCTAGTAGAATTTTCAATGGTAACTATATTAATAACTATAACAGCAGTAAGGCAGAATTATCCTGCTGAGAATACTGTAATTTACTGGCATAGGGGCTCACAGCAATGTTTGAGATTATTGAAATCTGTGGGGAGTTCCAATGGTGGTGCAGACTTTGGAGAATTCTTTTGTGTTTTTGTTTCTGTTTGTCTGTCTTCTTAGCTTTTCCATAGAAATTAGAAATATGTATCTATATTTGGAAAGTGATAGAGAGCTTATTTTACTCTAGTAGCTTGGAATTTAATAATAAATAATGATAGCACTCTACTTTTTCCTGTGATACAATGAAATGTGGGTTTAAAACATCTAATGCACTAGGATTGCCTTCTTGTCTCAGCTGTATGTCCTTTTAACTGATGACAGAAAGTCACATGGTTTGTCAATAGGCTTGATACACTCAGCAGGCCAATAGGTAACTTCAGAGATGTTGTTCCTGATGGCCAACATGTCTTCCTTTGGTTCTCTTTTATCTGCAGAACTCATTCAGATATTGCATTGAGAAAGTAAGAAGGAAAGTTTGCATGAGAGGAGTTGGAGGAGCATGAAGAGAAGCAAACTATGCAATTATATTTTAACTTCTAGAAATGAAATAAGAACATTTCATTTTATTATTACACTTTATTCATTCATTCAGTCAGTCATGTGTGTTGCTGGAGTGTATGAGGGTTGTGAGTGCCACATCTTACATGTGAAAATGACAGTACAATTGTGGGAGTTGCCTCGTTCCTTCTACAGTGTAGGTCCTGAGAAAGAACTCAAATCATCAGACTTGGTGGCTAGCACATTTGCCCACCAAGCAAGTTTGCTGTTCCATCAGATATATTCCTTAGTGGTAAAGGCATTGTCCATAAAGGGCTAACACACTAACAGGATGTTCTTAACTAACAAATTTGATTATTGAGTAGGACAAAGATGGCTAGAGAAGATTAAGACACATTACCCTATTCTGCCTGTAATGGTCAGAGAGTAACTGACATAGTGGAAGACAGTGAAACCTGTTCTTCTCAGCAAAGGGAAGTTCCAATCTGCTCACTTACACCTGACTGCAAAACATTATTTGTGAGGTTTCTGTAGGATCCTGGACCCCACTACAAGATGGCTCTGTTATCCTTTGACATCATAGGACTTCATTCCATTTTTTAAATAAAGAAAAGACATTTTGAGGAAAAAAGAGAGGTCCAGACCATATGGCAATAATATAGTTTACTTACAAGAACCTAAACAGTATATTGGCTACCTATGCATTTCTCTAACAAAACAAAGTAAAACTACTTGTGGAAGCAAGGGTTGAATTTACCTTGTATATAGAAGGAGTCAACCACATTTCCTGAAATCAGGAAGTCAAGAGAGAGAGATTCTGATGTTCAACTTTCTCTCTTAGCTTTATTTAGTTCAAGTATGCCACCCAGAAGATGCTGTTTCCCATTCCTGTGGTGGTTCTTCTCTCCTGTGTTACACTTCTCACAGATACTGTCAGAGCTTTATCTCCTAAGATGAGTTCAAATCGTATCAAGTTCACAGTGAAGATTAAGCATCACACCTGCTCACCTCTATAGCAAAAGAGACTAGAATATGCAACTTGCCTGGTGTCAAAAGTAAAGGAAATCCTATAACACACCAAAAGCTCCTACAAGACAGCAAGAGTTTTAATGAAATTAAAATCAGTAAACAATGTTTCTTCTGGTGATGCAGTCAACCTGGTGGTCTTAAATAAGTCATTTGCTATGTTAAAGAACACATTTTCAAGTATACACATCTGTCTCTCTGTTTCTGCTTTTCTTCCTCTGTCAGGGTCTTTGTCTCTCTCTATCCACCTTCCTTTTTCACTGTCATACATTTCCATTTTCAGAATTTATGATGCCCAGCTGTATTCTGCTTCTCCTATGTACGTGGGTATACATGCCCCAAGAAATCTAAGTCTGTTCAAAGGAACTGCCTGCATATTTTATAATAGTTAAGATACGGAATCAGCTAGATGTTGATCAATAGGTGAACAAACAAAGAATGTGCTATAAACACAAGGAATTTTATTAAGACACAAATAATGAAACTGTAATGTTCTCGGGAAAGTGAGTGGAAACAGAGATCAAGCTAAACAAAATTAAGCCAGGATTAGAAAGAAAATAACAGTTTTTCCTTCATATAGGGAAACTAGATTTATATTTAAACACCACATACAGAGAGAGAGAGAGAGAGAGAGAGAGAGAGAGAGAGAGAGAGAGAGAGAGACCTGAATGTGGACATGTGAATTATTTCTAGAAAGGAAGAGGTCCAGAAATAGAGATAGAAGGGGGTGATAGAGATCAGAGAAGGTAGGATAACACTGAATAAGAACATCTATGTGGTACATATGATGAAAATTTTACCATTATGAAAACCGTTACTTTGCATGCTAACTGAAAAAGTTAAAATAATTAGAGCCAAGATTTCTTGTCTTTTTAAAATCTTCCCCATTGGACAATAATCAGAATCACATTAAATAAAGTTTTAACTGTGTATAGATTCTATTATCCACTAGGATTTTAAGAACTCATTAATTCTCATTGTCATTGTAGACATTGAAAATGATCAGTAGATGTATCACATGTCGGTTACAGGCACTTGCATGTCTCTCATATCATTCAAGCCAGAGACCAAGGAGAAAATTTTAAGTATTTAGTGCATCAGGTAATGAGGTGTTTTCTGTCTGTTCTTTCCTTATTTCTAAGTTCCTGAAAGTAGAAATAACAGGAAATTAGGACTGAACGATACCCCTGGGGTTATAGTATACTTCAGATATTCAATTTCCTCTCCAAATGTTTTTCAAAAACTGTCAGTAGGACTCTTTAAAAATAATAAGCTTCGGAATGTCCTGGCATATTTTGGATTTGAGTTGTGTATGCTCTTTGGCTATTCTGTCTGCATTAATTGAACTAGTTAAATCAAGTTACAGGTCTAATGATGAGTTCTGAAAGGACTTGTTATTCTTTTGCTATAAGATAAATCATAATGATTAGAAGATAATTCTTCTTAATGTGTTTGGCTTCAGGATCCAAGGAAAGGAAAAACAATAGGAGAGAAAACAAGATCCCTTTGAAAGGGAGAGAGGTATGACTTGGCACGCAGGATGTGTGTGGAAGTTGCTACTAGAGTCTAGTTAAAGAATGGTTATCATCCTCCAATTTTCATTCAGGATTTTATACCCCTTTGAATGCATTAAAATTGAACTACTGTTCTACCAGTTGGTGATTTACTCTAATGTTACAGCATTTAAAGTTTTCTGAACAGATAGTAAGTAAGTAAAAGACTGTTTGGAAAAAACAGATTCTCACAGAAATTTAACATTGTATATGCCATCTTTAAAAATGGATCTGTCCATTCCAAAAATCCACATACTGAAGCTTTCTGCATTTTAGACTGCCTACCATCCTAATAAAAATACTGAAAGATAAAAGAATGTGATGCTTGGCAATCTTGTCTACCTCCAATATCCAGGAGGATAACTATATGATTTTCTTCAGGTTCACCTTCTTATTTAGCTTCTCTAGGATCACGAATTATAGGCTCAATGTCCTTTAATTATGGCTAGAATCCACTTATGAGTAAGTAAGTACATACCATATTTCTCTTTTTGGGTCTGGCTTACCTCACTCAGTAAAGCGTTTTCTATTTCCATCCATTTGAATGCAAAATTCAAGATGTCATTGTATTTCACCAATACAATGTGAAACTCCAATGTGTATATGTTCCACACCTTCTTTAACCACTCTTCTATTGAGGGACACCTAGGTGGTTTCCAGGTTCTGGCTATTACAAATAGTGCTGCTATGAACAAAGTTGAACAAATGCTTTTGTGGTATGATAGGGCATCTCTTGGGTATATTCCCAAAAATGGAATTCCTGGGTCCTGAGGTAGGTTGACTCCCAGTTTCCTGAGAAACCGCCACACTGATTTCCACAGTGGCTGCACAAGTTTGCATTCCCACCAATATTGGATGAGTGTTTCCCTTACTCCATATCTTCTCCAGCATAGGCTATCTTTGGTGTTTTTGATTTTAGCTATTCTGACAGGTGGATGTAAGGGGAGATGGGTAGAGAGAAGGGAGAAGGGAGGATTTGGGAGAGCATGGAGAAATGGGATGGGTGGGATGAAGGAAGGGTGGGTTGGGAACAGGGAAGTAAATATCTTAATTAAGGGAGCCATTTTAGGGTTGGCAAGAGACTTGACTCTAGAGGGGTTCCCAGGTCCAAGGAGAGGTCTCGAGATTGTTCCTTGGGCAGCAGAGGAGAGGATGCTTGAACTGGCCTTGTCCCATAGCCACACTGATGAATATCTTGGATATCACCATAGAATCTTCATCTGGCAATGGATGGAGATAGAGACAGAGACCCACAATGGAGCACTGGACTTAGCTCCCAAGGTCCAAATGAGGAGCAGAAGGAGGGAGAACATGAGCAAGGAAGTCAGAACCACAAGGGGTGCATCCACCCCCTTAGATGGTGGGACTGATCTGATGGGAGCTCACCAAGGCCAGCTGGACTGGGAGTGATGGAGCATGTGATCAAACTGGACACTCTGAATGTGGCTGGCAATGAAGGCTGACTGAGAAGCCAAGGACAATGGCACTGGGTTTTGATTCTACTGCATGGACTGACTTTGTGGGAGCCTAATTTGTTTGGATGCTCACCTTTATAGGCCTGGATGGAGCAGGGAGGACGTTGGACTTTCCATGAGGCAGGGAACCCTAACTGCTCTTATAACTAGAGAGGAAGGGGAAGGTGGGGAGGGGGAGGGAAAAGGGAGGCAGGGAGGAGGTGGAAATTTTTAATAAGTAATAATAATGATAATAATAATAATAATAAGAAGAAGAATGTGATGCTGATAAACCTAGTTTTGAGGCCAGCTGAAAGGTACTTGGGCTATTCCATAGCCTTTTAAACAGTGCAAATAATATAAATTATGCATCCTGGAAATGGATCAAGAAAAAGAATTGGAGGTGTGATTTGATATTGACTAGTTCTATCTTTTTGTAACTTTTGACCATTATTGACAGACATGAGGGAAGAAAGTCACATATTAATTATAACTTGGCGAAGCTGAAGCATGAAACTAATATAATAAATTCCATTGTTCAGTTAATTTCCATGTACACACCTGAACAAATACATGCTTTATCTCCACAGTTTTAATATTATGGTTTGTAGACTTTCTTATTATTTAACATGAAACATAATAATAAAAAGAAATTAGATTTTTCTTCAAAGATATTAATGCTGATAGGATTGAATATTCCATATCTTAACGGTAGAATACAAGCTAAAAATAAATTTCCATATAAAAGTCAGCAGCCAGTGTTCTGAAAGCAAAATTAATATTGTTTCACATACTAAAGAAACATGGAAAATATATAAAACACATTTTTAGGTAATTACCGTTTCGAAGCTTATAGGTTTTCAACTGTGCCTTAAACCATGTTTGTAAAGCTTTTCTTAGCAAAAGGCCAATGGCACAAGTGGCACAAGGAGGAAATTTTCCAATGAAAGTTAATCCCCAGGCTTTATCAGATTAAACTTCATAAAATGAATCCACTGGATTCTGGGCCTTTAGCTCTGAATTAATTTCATCATACCCATCAGAAACTATTGAAAAGCACCAGGAAAAGCAATGCTGGGCAATTGTGTCTTCTGCAGACAACATTGGAATAAAGATCATTTTAACTGAGGCATATGATTCTATCTTTCTGCTGTAGATGATGGAACTGTATTGTAAAGACGTCCTTTGTTACATTTTATAAATATTTATAAGACAGAGTATTAATGGCATCACGCTTGGTTGCTACAAGCTTGTACAGGTGGAGGATGGCAATGGATTCCCAAGTCTAACATAGAGGGAGTGTTAAATGCCCAATCATATACAAAACCAGAATCAAATTCTTATCTCACAATTTTACATGTAAAGAATAATAACACACTTAACAACAACAATAAAAAAGCAAATACTCAGAGAAATGCTTCACCAAACATCTAGATATCCTGTAGACCATTTAACATAAAACTAATGGGCACATCTTTTCCATAACTAAATTGGAAACAGAAATACAGCTGAAAGGGTAAGGGGGCAATATATATGGAGTGTATATAAACTGAGTTTCTAGCAAATAATATTTTAATTTACTTTATATGTTGAGTTATTTAGTCATATGTATATGCTCCAGTTTTCATTTATACTTTTAATATATTCATCTACCAACAATAATATATAAGTAGCAACAAATAAATATTTATTGTTAGGTGAGTCACATAGAGGTAATTCTTTCATTTACATTTTATCTACAAAAGATGAATGGTTGGGATACAGTTCAGTTGAAATACTGGGCAAGTGTAAACCACCCATCTGACTTAAAACATTATTACTACCCATAGCAGTAAACATCTATAATTTTTCTCTTCCTGGCAACCTATGAGAGTCTTCTACAGAAGAATTAGCACCAGTCATATACCACATGTGAAGGACAGCTCAGGACTAAAGATTAATATGGCAAACAACCCAATTCGAAGAAGTATTAAACAAATGAAAGTGGCAATAGAAAAATCTGAATTTTAGATATATTATAGCTGCCATAGAAAAATAACTTTATATATATTTTTATCAAAATATAATAAGTATTTAATTTGGGATTTACTTGTGATTGGAATTTGTTTATCCTTTGTATCATGTTGAGCATTGTTACTTTTAGATTTTAATCTTAATTCTCAACTCTTACGTATTTAGCCCTTTTCACATCTTTTCTGTTGTGGAGTACAAAAGAAAGATGTCTAAAAAAAATTGAATAAAGGTAAACTAGAGGATATATTTTAAACTGAATCTTAAGGTTTATACTGCTGAAACGTTTTGTGTTTAATTACCCAATAGAACAGAACAGGTCTTGAGTCCCTTGTTAAATTTTTTTAAAGTTAGAGTTTTATTCATAAATTTGGAAAACTAAAGATGATTTCAATTCATAATAGAATAAAACATTTTGAGCACACTTAATATGTAAGACACATAAACCGGAGAGGAAAGGACTCTGATTACATGGTTGGCTTCAGAAACCTAATTGAGTTGCTTGAGGATATTTAAGTTGATCAAAACATTTTTTGTGGCTTTAACAGCCCAATATAGCTGAAACATAGTCCTTTAAACTGCAAAGTGATTAATTGGAAACAACTGATTCTTGATTCATTTATCTAAGATAAAGGTAATGGTGTGAGTTCTAGCTATAAATTAAAATTTAAAATTATGAATTCCTATGTAGAATTACCTAGAAAAAATTCTATATAGTAACTAAACTCAATGAAAATAAATTCATAATATTGAAATTAGAATGTTTAAATGATCTCAACCTGTTTTCACTGGTAAAAATTTTGATCAATAATCATGTCACATAAAAAACTCAAATGAGAGTCACTATCATTCTAAATAAGAATGTTAGAACACTGAGTTTTCCAGAGAAAATATCACTTTTATAGATTAGGAAAAAGCATGATAGATATTAATCCATAAACAAATATATTATCTCTATTTGATTTAAGAAATTGTACTCTGTGTGAATGAGTGGGTCTCTGTTTGTTCTGTGTATTTATTTTGTCCTACACCAATGAGATAGTTTTTCCTTCTCATTATGTTTTACTTTGTTATATTCTATTGCTATCTTTTAGAAACCTTTTTGCTTTCTAATGAGACTGAACGTGAGTGGATCCAGATGGGAAGGGAGGTGGGAAAAAAAGAGGGAGGACTAGAGGAAGAAGAAACCCTAACCAGGATAAATTATGTGAGAAAATGGCTATGTTCCATAAAAAAGGAAAAAAAAATCAAAGAAATTGCACTCTGAAAATGGCATCTACCACTGTGACATTGTGAGTTACAACATGGGTAGATTTTGACACCTGTGTGAAACAAATGAATCTCCTACCAGATCCAATTGCAAAAACCAACTTCAAACACAGCAACACTGGAGGACAGAGTGAAGTGGAAAGATCCTGGTTGCTAGTCACATTTTCTAAACAGGAATGGAGGTCAGGATGTCAATGTACTCCTGTTTTTTTGGCGAGTATCCATGTGCATGGTGGTACAATGACACAGGAAAGAACCACAAGACTTCTCCCTAAGGAAACCTGAAAAGTGGAGCAGGTAAATACCAGGTGCTAAAAAAAATAAGTAGAGTGAGTTCCCATGAAGAGACAGGAAAGGAGACCATACCGTACTAACCCCCTACCTCCAGCCCTGCACACTTTATGTCTAGTTGGCTTCTGAGTTTGCTGGCTAACTATCCCAGCTGAAGATCTGACCAGAGATAAGGCAGGACAACCATTAATTATAGCTGATTTTAAAATAAGTTGAAACATCATTTCAATTAATAGAAATAGCAAAGACTGAGGGAAAAAAAAGAAAAACCTATAATGTACACTTTGGTTTCAGTCCAGCAGTAAAACACTTGACTACCATGTCTAAGATCATGGGTTGGACTATAATATAACACTTACGTAAAAGTAAAACTAAATAGAATCAGATCAGAAGTCTATGATTGAAAGAAATATGGAATACCTAAACTCAAATATTCAAACATGATAGAATAGCTAAAATTAAAAGGCTCGTTAGTGCTAAATACCAATCAGAAAATGGGGCTAATACTTTACTAGAACAGAGGGTTTTGGAAGTTTCCCAGGTTTAACATATGCTCAGCTGAACAACTTAACAAATGCCATCCCTCAGAATTTCTTAAAGAAAAATAAAAATTATCAGTAAGGACTGGAAGGCAGTGACTTTTCAGTAGCTTTATACTATACCTAATAAAGAATTAAAACCTAATATATTTCAACCAAAGACTAAAGCATCCTGGATACCTTCTAAGAGAGGAATGAACTGTAGCATGGGATTGATCTTAGAACCATAAATATAAATTAAAACTCTAAAGCTAGAAAAACTCTTGTATGTTTACCGATGTTTGAGAATAACAGATTTGGGTCTTGGTATGAGGGAGTGAGACACAGGCACAGGGAGACAGAATGATTTGAGCATGAAATAAATCTTCTAGATCGTCAAAGATATTGTATTTTAAAAATCATATATATTTCAGTGTGTACATGTGCGTGCGCATGCTGTTTGCATGTCAGCGTGCCAGTGTGCTACAGGATGCATATGGCAGTATCAAGAATGACTTTGAGAAGCTGATTCTCCCCTTCCACCATGTTGTTCTCAAGCATCAAACTCAGACTACCAGGATTGAGGACAATTCTTTTACCCCAAGTTCAAAGCAGAACACCATAACAGGTGTTTATGTTTAGAGTTTACATAGAAATCTTTCTACTTTTAAACAGGAATGGAATGTTTACAGTAAAGGAAAGGTTTTCAGTTTAATAGTACTGAAAAATACACATACAAGTAATATTATGCGTGTTTAACAGTGTTAACTTACATATTTAGGACTATGTATATTTTCCAGAATTCCAGAATTCCAGAAGGACATAACTACTTAGCTATGTATAAATCCCTGTGGGTGTTTAGACATTGCAACACATGTAACCAATATGTAAACTACTTATGTATTTACAAATACATAAAATATATGCATTTATTTATATATATACAAAATGAAAAAGAAAGAAGCCATGAATTTGAAAGAGTAAAAACGGATATGTGGAGGGGTTTTGATGGTAGAAAAGGAAGTAAAAATTATGTAATTATAGTGTAATCAAAAAAATAATGTTTTAAAAATAATGTTTAAATATTGTCTAAGGCTTTTTTTCTATGCACATGTGAATATATAAACTCTTTTTTAGTCTTATGACTTGTTCACATCAAGGACTCTTGAACTCTTCCTTAGTGAGTATTGAAAGACAATGGAACAAAGATGCTAACTGTAATCCTCTTGCTTCCTTGTAAAAGCAATAATAGGAACATAAACATCTCTATTATGAAGCACTTACTGCTAAGTGCAATAAAAGCATTAGAAATAGGCTAGACCTGTTCACAGTGTGTCTTTCATGTCATTCTTTAAATGCAGCCTAAACACAAAAGATGGAGACCTTCTCAGCTGAAAGTTTCCCTGCGAACTTTTTTATTGATATGAACCATATTTGGTGAAAATGGTAACACTTTCTTAGTATATTTAGATTTTTGAGAGAATTTCACTAAGACACACATACCACAAGAGTTTGACATGTATAATTGTAGGAATTCCAGAAGTAAATAAATGCTTAGCTATGTAAAAATGTCTATGGGTACGTGGACATTGAAATACATGTAACCAATATGTAAAATTCTGTGTAAGCTCTGTGTGACAAAGAAAACTGAGGGGAGATTAGTTTGCATATTTTTGAGTTTAGCAGTGCAGAATACAGTCTAAAGGACAGACAGACCTGTTTTATCTTTTCTTCTATCTCCGTAAAGTTTTCAAACAACATTGGTTTATTTGAACAACTAATTTTTAAATTATCAGTTTTCAACCAGTTGAATATGTAGAGTATCCTTCAGCACCTTATATCTCAAGACCTCTTGTAACCCTTGCTTTTTAGCTTTATAAATATTTATCATTATTTGAATTTTATGCAAACCAATACTGATATGCTGAGGTGTCTTTTTCCTTGCACATAATTTTAACATGTTGCTATTGATATGACTTTGTAGCTTAACATTGCTAATACTTCCTGTGACTGACCCACTGACTGATGATGTTAAATAATATTGTTTCCGTAAACACACGCTTATCCCTTTAATACTTAGTTCACACGCACAAATTTAAAATTCTTTCTCTTATTATACTTTACCACTCCCACAAGAGCCCAGTCTCCTGAGTTAAACTATAGGCAGAACCAGTCTCAGGCAGTTTGATGTCCCTGGAGAAATTCCCTAGACCCAAGGATGCTTCTGACTCATTTTCCACTTGAAAAGGATGCGATGCCTGGGGAACTGAAGATGCTACTCCAGGTCTTGACAAAATCAAAAGAAAGCGTCCTTTAGAAGAATGCCATGAAATATCACACAACCTCCTAAAATTCTGACTTTTTGGAAAACACTCAAGAAGGGATAAAAAAAATTGCCCATATCCAAAAGACAGTGGAAAGACAGAGACTCAGAGCTATCCCACAGCTGCAGCAAGACTCTGAACACAGCTAAGTTTCCCCAGGGAAATAACTAACTTTCTTTTCACCTGTGCCTCTTGTCCTGCCTTCCAGGCTCTGGTTCTGAATCAAGTCTGTCTTTGGCCAAGGAGTCACAGAGATCACACTACTGAAGATGTCCAGAGGGGTTTGGAGTAGACTTACCACTTCAGGGTATTATTTCTTATTAACATTTAATTTATTCCCTTCTTTCATAACATGCATGGAAGAAAGAAGTGGAGTTTATCTGCTTTCATATTCTCTGCATAGCTAGCTACCTAAGTACTGCAAATGGACAAAGACTCTACATTTATGCAAATGTGTAACCCCTAAGTTTGTATAGCACCCAGGGTTTCCTGTTAGTCCTTTATCTCATATGATTAACAAAGACTCAATCATGAAGCTTGTATAGGACCTTTTAAATATACAGAGTAAACACAATGCATTTGTATATAGGAGATGCAGTTGGTTATCTTAATCATATATATGAGAACTTTTAGCCCTCAGTAAAGACAAAACAAGTATAAATGTGTTTTTGCTTTTGCTTCTGCTGCTAGAGTACAATATTCTATAATGACTCTAACTTACTTTGTCATATTTATTTTATTTTAATTTAGAGTGTTATTCTAAATTTTGGATTTTGGATTGTAGTAATCATAGTAAGCGAATTATCAGAATATCTGAATATCAAAGTACATGTAAAAAATTACTTCTATTACTTTCCAGAGGATTTATTGTGATCCTACTTGCCAAAGGGGAAAATTCTCTCCCAAGTCCATCTTTCTTTTCTAAATTTGGTTGTCCAAAACCACTAAATTTACTGCAATTAGTAAAGGTCCATGACAAGGCATGAGAGTATTCATGCTTCAAGCTGCAGAAACTCTCTCGTACAGACTCAGAATGACACTAAATTAATAAGAAGGAGGAAAGGACAAATTAATTAGTATTTGATATGGATATTTAGATGTTGATTTATTAGTCAGGATCAACATTGGCTGAGTTTACTTTACGAACCTCAAATCAAATCCTTCCAGGTTAGTTCTTGTCACCACCATAAATTGCCTGTCTACTAACTGATAGCAATTTGTCAAAAACAAGCACAAGAAGCTCTTAGGCAGTGAGAGAATGATACATGTGTAGGTGTGAGTAGTTTTTCTTATTACCATGGTGAGAGCAACCAGGTATGGTTGTTTCAGCATAAAGAAATAAAGGAGAGTGCTCACCACAAACAACTAAACCAGGAACATGGAAAGAGCATAGGTCATTTATTTCCAGTTAAGAGGAGAGATTAAATTAGCCAGGGGGTCACGACTATGACTGGAAAACCTACAGAGACAGTTGACCCAAACTCGAGGGAGCTCACGGACCCTAGACCAGCAGATGAGGATCCTGCATGGGACCAAATCAGGTCCTCTGCATGTGGAGGACAGTTTTGTAACCTGGTCTGTTTTTGAGAACCCTGCGAATGAGACCAGGATCTACCACTACTTCGTGAACTGGCTTTTTGAAGCCCATTCCTTATGGCAGGATGCCTTGCTCATCTTTGATGGGGGTGGTGGGCTTGGTCCTGCCTCAACTGAACCTGCCAGTCTTTGTTCATTCCCCAAGGGAGGACTCATAATTTCTGTGGAGTGGATGGGGGTAAAATGGGAGAAGGTAGAGGTGGGAGGGGAGGGAGGGGGAACTGTGGTTGGCATGTAAAATGAAATAAAATGGTAGTGATCAAGGCCATTAATTTTTAAAAATAATAAAGACTATAATGCCTGTGAATGTTCTACTGCTGGTTACACTAGCTTAAATTTGATAAAAGATGTCCTGAATGAGGAAATGGACACAAGCTCTGGCCCTTAACCTAGTAGCTATTTGCAATTGATACTTGATGGCAAAGGCAAGGCAAGGAAAGTAAAAAAAAATAATTTTCTACATTGGAATCTCACTAAGAGTATCGACAACACTTTGGGATAGGTCCAATGCCCAAGAGGAGTTGACCAATACAAAAGGAATTCAATGGTACTTTGTGGCACTCCTCCCCACCCCATTTTGTTTTGTTTGGGCATTTATTTTTTATGTGGTAGGGTTTTTTTGTTCTTTTGCTTCTATATTTTGTTTTCTAGTTTTGTGTTTCTCTGGGAAGTTTTGGGTGTGTGCATGTTATTTCTTAGATTTTGAAGGTTTTGTTCATAAAGAAAGAGAGAACATAAAGTTGAGTGGGTAGCAAGTTGGGAAGAATCTGGGAAGAAAGGGGGATGAAAAACGTGATCAAAATATACTCCATGAAAAAATTTATAAGAAATCATGTTTCCTATAGAATAAAATAAACCAAATAAAGTAAGTTTCTGTTTAATACTCTTGTGCATCTAATACGAATATCCTAATGTCTTTTCTTCTGCTTTTTTAAAACTTAATGAAAGTTAAAGAAAGACATGGTTATAGCTTGAAATGCTTTGAAACAAAGAAATTGTGTGTAATTATTTATTCACTGCGCATTTACAACATTTTAAAATCTATTTAAAGACACAGAACAGTGGGTTTGTTACAATACCCAATGATGTAAGTAGAAATTTATTTCCTCATTATTTGCAGACATTTATTGGCTCAATAAAATTAACAAATTTGAGAAAGAATATAAAGGACTATTCTAAAAATGCATAAAAATTGTGGGGCAAAATATTTAGAAATGAGGAAAATGTGAATTAATTTGAGCACAGAAATAATAATAATAAACTATGATCTATAAAACATGACAAGATAAATGTGACTTTTCTGACATAATTAAATGATGATAAGGGAAGCAAACACATACACTATAACTCCAACTACAAACGGAGAAGCAGTGATGAAGATAGAAAACAAAATTTTTAGGTATAACAATGAAATTAGTTATAGACAAGAATGGTTTCAGTTGCTATAGTGACTGGGGAAAATCTTGATTAGCAAGGAACTTTCCATAACCTTTAAATATGTCTTCACAAGAAACATCAAAACAATGTAAGATATAAAGCTTTATCCAAAATTAAAATCATCAATGATGAAAAATACTAACACAATTTACCTCAACATAACATGGACTCAAGACAGAAAACATCCCATCCACAAATTAATAACACAAATGAATAACCTCAATTCAATGAGAAAGAGCCACCTGGTAAACTGAAACTAAGGGACAATAGAGAAAACAAATGGCCAGTACAATTCAAATGTCAAGGTCCTAGAGAACAAATAAATATGGATACAAATACAGATGGACACGCTGCTTCTGCTCCTGGTGGAAGACACTGGAGACTCAGGAGGACTAGAGAGAAGAGGTCAAGAGTAATCTCTTAGAAGAGAATAAACAATACTCACACAATTACAGAATTTAGATTGATTTTGTCTACAGATTACTGGACAGTAATTTATTAACATTAATTTCCTGAGTTTTTATAAGAAAGTGAAATGAAGAGGTTTTTTTGATTTTTTTTCCTAGATTTTGTTAGTTGAAATTGTTTAAAACTAGAAAGATATTTTTAGAAAAGGAAATTAAAGCCAGTCATAGTGGCACAATCTTTAGTCCCAGCATTGGGGAGACAGGGGTAGGCATGTGTACTACTTCAAGGCAGCCTTGTCTACAGAGTTCCAGGACAGCTAGGCTACACAGAGAAACCCTGTCTCAAAAAACCAAGAGAAAGAGAGAGAGCAGGAGAAAGAGAGAAAGAGAGAGAGAGAGAGAGAGAGAGAGAGAGAGAGAGAGAGAGAGAGGGAGAATGAAAGATATCATGACAAATATAGAATACTTTAAATACTGTTTTCTAGTTTTGAAAATCACAGATTTATCAGGCTACACAAACATGAAGATTTTAATTCCTGAGGGTGAGTCAGCAGTCATGATGCCTACCCTGAGTCCCACGGCCCTCCTCCTGTGCTCTTGTTGCTCATCTCCAGCAGAAGCTCCTGTGGATCAGCTTCAGAACTCCCTCACCCCAGAGCTACTAGATCCAATAATGTTTTTCTGTCTGTCTTTTTATTTTGTCTTTCTGTCTTCCTTCCTTCCTTCCTCCCTCCCTCTCTTTCTCTTTCTTTTTCTTTTTCCTTCTTTCTACTTCTCTCACCTTTCCTTCTTCTTTCTCTCTCTTTTTCTAAGATTTATTTATTTCATGTGTGAGTGCTTTATCTGCATATATGCTTGCATAACAGAAGAGGGCATCAGATACCATCATAGATGGTTGTGAGGCACCATGTGGTTGCAGGGAGTTGATCTCAAGACCTCTGGAAGAGGAGTTAAAGATTTTAAACACTTGCATGCAAAATTCAAGATGTCATTGCTTTTTTATCGCTGAGTAAAACTCTAATGTGTATATGTTCCACACCTTTTTTTAACCATTCTTCTATTGAGGGGCACCTAGGTTGTTTCCATGTTCTGGCTATTACAAATAGTGCTGCTATGAACATAGTAGAACAAATACTTTTGTAGTATGATAGGGAATCTCTTGGGTATATTCCCAAGAGTGGAATTGCTGGGTCCTGAGGGAGGTTGACTCCCAGCTTCCTGAGAAACAGCCACACTGATTTCCACAGCGGCTGCACAAGTTTGCATTCCCACCAACAATGGATGAGTGTTCCCCTCCATCCACATCCTCTCCAGCATAGGCTATCATTGGTGTTTTTGAGTTTAGCTATTCTGACAGGTGTAAGATGGTATCTCAAAGTGGTTATGATTTGCATTTCCCTGATCGCTAAGGAGGTTGAGCATGTCCTTAAGTGGCTTCTGGCCATTCGAAGTTCATCTGTTGGGAATTCTCTGTTCAGTTCAGTACCCCATTTTTTAATTGGGTTAATTAGAGATTTAGTGTCTAGTTTCTTGAGTTCTTTGTATATTTTGGAGATCAGACCTTTCATATAGTTATCCTCCTGGATATTAGAAGTAGGCAAGATTGCCAGGCAAACTTGGGTGCATGGGGGGTGGGGGGTGGAAGTAAGGGAAGATGGTTAGGGAGAGGGGAGAGGGGGAGGATTGGGGATGGCTTGGGGGAATGGGAGGGGGGGAGGGAGGAAGGATGGTTATGGGAGCAGGGAAGTTTATATCTCAACTAAGGGAACCATTTTAGGGTTTGCAAGAGACTTGATTCTGGAGGGGTTCCCAGGCCCAAGGAGAGGTACCCAGATTGTACTCTGGGCAGCAGAGGAGAGGGTGCCTGAACTGGCCTTGGCCCATAACCATACTGATGAATATTTTGCATGTCACCACAGAACCTTCATATGGCGATGGATGGAGATAGAGACGGAGACACATATTGGAACACTGGACTTAACTCCCTAGGTCCAAATGAGAAGCAGAGGGAGGGAGATCGTGAGCAAGGAAAGCAAAATCAGAGGGGGCCTTCATTCGACGATGGATGGAAATAGAGACGGAGACCCACATTGGAGCACTGGAAGTCAGGACCGCGAAGGGAGCATTCACCCACTGATACAAGGGGACTGATCGAATAAGGGCTCACCAAGGCCAGCTGGACTGGGACTGAACAAGCATGTGATCAAACTGGATTCTCTGAATGTGGATGACATGGGGGCTGACTGAGCCCCCAAGGTCCAAATGAAAACTGAGAAGCCATTGACAATGGCACTGGGTCTTGTTTCGTCTGCATATACTGGAGTTTTGGGATCCTGGCCTGTTTGAATGCTCACCATCCTGGACCTCGAGGGAGGGGGGAGGAACTTGAACTTCCCACAGGGCAGGAAACCCTGACTGCTCTTGGGAATGGTGAGGGAGGAGGAGAGGGAGTGGGGGGAGCAGGTGGGTATTGGGAGGAGGGGAGGAAGTGGAAAGAGTGTTTTCGGATACTTGAATAAACAAGTCTAAAGGGAAAAAAAAGATTATAAACACTGAGTCATCCAACCAATCATGATTTTCTTAAGAAAGCACATTTCTGAGGACCTGTGAGAAGCATAAATTTTAAAATGCCATACAAAGATAAATTCTAGTGTTAGTGATGTTTAATATAAATAATATGACACAGAATTATAGCTAAGGATTGGGTACTTTAAATAATAGCATCCTAGCGCATGAGAGGTTGAGGCAAGAGTGTCTCATAGTGACTCCCTCATTGTAAGCTGCAGGCCAGCTTGGACTACAGAGTCATACTCTGTCCTACCGTTCCACATTACACATTTATATTGTGTATATACACAGTATATATGGGAAGGAAACAGCAAAAATGCTTTGTTTTCTCAAAGAATGACGATGAATGGTTTTTAGATTTTGTTGTATTTCTCAATTTTTTTCTGCACCAAATAACGTTGATTCTTTAAAGCAAGAACTAGATCTTTAGGGTCATAAATTCTGAATGCTTACAGCATCACATAACCTCCTTTAATAATTTCATGTAATGACAGCAGTACATAATCAGTAAAATACTCTCTTCTTCAATTAGTTGAGACGTTAATATAATTATATCATTTCCTGCTTCCTGTTCCTTGATCCAAACCCTCCAATGTGTCATTTTGACCATTCACTGCTAGTGGGTTCTACGGTCACTGTGATTCAGAAAACGGGATGCCACTTTGATCCTGAATGTGGGAATAAGAGTCAAGTTTCAAGTACTATCAGCACCCATGGAGAAGAGTGTTATTATTTGAATCTATGACACTAGAGCAGAAATTCAAGGAATGTGATGGGAGAAAATAGTGTTTGTTTACTCTTCCTGAAAATCTCATCCCTTTTCAGCCCATTTGTAAGTGAAGTGCCTGTTGTCCATTGTCAATGCTCTCTTTTACTCTTTGGAAACACAGGGAAGAACAACCACGTGAGAAAGTCTCTGAAGCTCAGGGAAAGAATTCCTTAAAGATATGAGGGCAGCATTCGCGTGGGGAAATATGGAGGAAGCAAGCTGAGCACTGATGTTTTCTGATGTCTTCTTGACTGTGGCTGCAATGTGCAGAACTTCCTCGGACTCTTGCCAACATGAGTTCCTCACTAGTATTCTGTAACCACGAGCTAAAATAAACCTTGCCTTCCTAAAGTCACATTTGTGGGATGTCTTGTCACAACAGTAACAAAACTTACTTATGCCTGACTCCTCCCAGGTCCCATCCATAAACTTCATATACTTTTTCAGCCAACAAAAAAGGCAAAATGAAAAAAACAAACAAACAAACAAAACACACACACACACACACACACACACACACACTCTTCTCCTACCCCATCCCTGCTTTCAGCCAGGCACACCTTCCCTTCCTCTCTCCCTTTTTCGGGGCATAAAATCTTCCAACTCAGTCTGTGTGGGCGCCGCCGGGACAGGGCAGTGAGTGCAAATGGGAGGGAGTTCCTTTGTTTTAATATCCTGCTTGCAGCAAGGGAGGACTGCAGGCAAAATGATTCCTGGCCAGCAAGGGGCACTAATTCTGTAGCAGAAGACCCAGTGGAGGTAAGAGTCATTGGAGAGCATCTGAAGGAAGAGATGGGCAGGCAACAAGGCAAGAATTCCTCCAACAATCTGAAAAACAACATGAAAACACCAGATCCCAGTGATCTTACGACAGAAGGACTTGAACACCATATTCCGGAAAAATGGAAAACAGTGTCATTATGAAAGCAATAGAGTCTCTTAAACAGGGTATGAACAATTCACTTAAAGAAATAGAAGAGAAGTATAACAAAAGGATTGAAGAAACGAATAAAGAAATGGAAGAGAAATATAACAAAAAGTTTGAAGAAATGAGTAAATTCATAAATGATACCCTGGGAAACCAAGAAAAAATAATCAAATAGGTAATGAAATCTGTTCAAGAATTGAAAACTGAAATGGAGGGAATGAAAAAAACACAAACCGAGGGCTGGCTGGATATGGAAAATCTAGGTAAACAAACAGAGACTTCAGGAACAAGCATAACCAATAGAATACAAGAGATAGAAGAACGAATCTCAGATTATGAAGACACCATAGAGAAAATAAATGCTCTGACCAAAGAAAACAGCAAATCCAACAAATTCTCATCACAAAACATTCAGGAAATCTGGGGCATATTAAAAAAAAGCAAATCTAAGAATAATAGGGGTAGAAGAAGATGAAGAATTGCAGATCAAAGGTTCAGAAAATATATTCAACAAAATTATAGAAAAAAACTTTCCCAACCAAAAGAACGATATTCCTATGAAGGTTCAAGAAGCATACAGAACACCGAATAGACTGGATCAGAAAAAAACATCCCCTCACCATATAATAATCAAAACACAAAGCATTCAGATTAAAGAAAAGATATTAAGAGCTGCAAAGGAAAAAGGTCAAGTAACTCATAAAGATAAACTCATCAGACTTCTCTATGTAAACCATGAAAGCCAGAAGGTCCTGGATAGAGGAACTGAAAAAACTAAGAGACCATGGATGCAAGCCCAGACTACTATACCCAGCCAAGCTATTGTTCACTATCAACGGAGAAAACAAAATATTCCAGGATAAAAACAAATTTAAACAATATGTAGCTACAAATCCAGCCTTACAAAGAATATTAGAAGGAAAATCACAACCCAAGGAATCCAACATTCCCAACACTGCCTACAATAACTCAGACATCTAGCGGCACTTCACAAGCACAACTCAAAGAAGGAAAACACATAACTCTACTACCCCCCCTCAAAAAAAATGACCGGAGTCAACAACCACTGTTCATTAATATCACTTAATATCAATGGACTCAATTCACCTATAAAAAGGCACAGTCTTAGAGATTGGATACGAAACAGGATCCAACATTCTGCTGTTTACAAGAAACACATCTCAACCACAAAGACAGACACCTACTCAGAGTAAAGGGTTGGGAAAAGGTTTTCCAAGCAAATGGACCTAAGAAACAAGCGGGTGTGGCCATTCTAATATTTAACAAAATCAACTTCAAACAAAAATCAATCAGAAGAGATGGAGATGGACATTTCATACTCATAACAGGAACAATTCATCAGGAAGAAGTCTCAATCCTGAATATATATGCCCCTAATATAAAGGCACCACATATATAAAAGAAACTCTTTTGGAACTCAAGGCAGTCATCAACCCACACACACTAATAGTAGGAGACTTCAACACACCTCTCTCACCAATGAACAGATCAATCAGACAGAAACCTAAAAGAGAAATGAGAGAATTATTGGAGGTATTGAATCAAATGGACTTAACAGACATCTGTAGAACACACCACCCAAATAGAAAAGAATATACCTTCTTCACTGCAGCTCATGGAATCTTCTCAAAAATTGACCATATACTCGGTAGCAAAGCAAACTTCCACAGATACAAAAAAAATTAGTAACCACCTGTGTCTTGTCAGATCACCATGGAATAAACTTAGAATTCAACAACAATGCTACCCCCAGAAAGCCAACAAACTCATGGAAGTTGAACAGTCAACTAATAAATCACCCCTGGGTCAAGGAAGAAACAAAGAAAGAAATTAAAGTCTTCCTTGAATTTAATGAAAATAAAGACACAACATACTCAAACCTATGGGACACTATGAAAGCAGTGCTAAGAGGAAAGTTCATAGCACTAAGTGCCCAATTAAAGAAAACGGAGAAAACACACATTGGAGACTTAACAGCACACTTCAAAGATCTAGAAAAAAAAGAAGCTGATTCACCCAGGAGGTCTAGAAGACTGGAAATAATCAAACTGAGGGCTGAAATCAACAAAATAGAAACACAGTAAACAATCCAAAGAATCAATGAAACAAAAAGCTAGTTCTTGGAGAAAATCAACAAGATCGACAAACCCTTATCCAAACTAATCAAACAGCAGAGAGAGAACATGCAAATTAATAAGATCAGAAATGAAAAGGGGAACATAACCACAGACACAGAGGAAATTCAGAGAATCATTAAATCTTACTACGAAAGTTTATATGCCACAAAGTTGGAAAATGTAAAAGAAGTGGACATTTTTTTAGATAAGTATCATATACCAAAGTTGAACCAAGAACAGGTGAACAATATAAATAGACCTGTTAGTCACGAAGAATTAGAAACTGTTATCAAAAATCTCCCTACCAAAAAAAGCCCAGGACCAGATGGTTTCAATGCAGAATTCTACCAGAACTTCCAGGAAGAGCTAATACCTATCCTCCTTAATGTATTCCAAAATATAGAAACAGAAGAGTCATTGCCAAGCTCCTTTTATGAAGCTACTGTTACTCTGATATCAAAACACACAAAGACACAACCAAGAAAGAGAATTACAGGCCAATCTCACTCATGAACATCGACGCGAAAATTCTCAATAAAATACCGGCAAAGCAAATCCAAGAACACATTAGAAAAATTATCCATTATGATCAAGTAGACTTCATCCTAGAGATGCAGGGCTGGTTCAACATATGCAAATCTATCAATGTACTCCATCATATAAATAAACTGAAAGAAAAAACCATATGATCATTTCATTGGATGCTGAAAAAGCGTTTGACAAAATTCAACACCCCTTTATGATAAAGGTGTTGGAGAGACTGGGAATACAAGGATCATACCTATACATAATAAAAGCAATATACAGCAAGCCGACAGCTAATATCAAGTTGAATGGAGAGAAACTCAAGGCCTTTCCACTAAAATCAGGAACAGAACAAGGCTGTCTACTCTCTCCATACCTCTTCAATATAGTGCTTGAAGTTCTAGCAATAGCAATAAGACAACATAAGGGAATCAAGGGGATTCGAATTGGAAAGGATGAAGTTAAACTTTCGTTGTTTGCAGACGATATGATAGTGTACATAAGCGACCCCAAAAACTCTATCAAAGAACTCCTACAGCTGATAAACACCTTTAGTAATATGGCAGGATACAAGATCAACTCCAAAAAATCAGTTGCCCTCCTATACACAAAGAATAAAGAAGCAAAGAGGGAAATCAGAGAAACATCACCTTTCACGATAGCCACAAATAGCATAAAATATCTTGGGGTTACTCTAACCAAGGAAGTGAAAGACCTATTTGACAAGAACTTTAAGTCTTTGAAGAAAGAAATTGAGGATACCAGAAAATGGAAAGACCTCCCCTTCTCTTGGATTGGGAGAATCAACATAGTAAAAATGGCAATTCTACCAAAAGCAATCTATAGATTCAATGCAATCCCCATCAAAATCCCTTCAAACTTCTTCACAGACCTTGAGAGAACAATAATCAAATTTATATGGCAAAACAAAAAACCAAGGATAGAAAAACAATCTTATACAATAAAGGAACTTTGGGAGGCATTACCATCCCTGACTTCAAATTCTATTACAGAGCTACAGTATTGAAAACAGCTTGGTATTGGCATAAGAACAGAGAGAAGTCGACCTATGGAATCAAACAGAAGACCCAGATATTAACCCACAAACCTATGAACACCTAATTTTTGACAAGGGAGCTAAAGGTATACAATGAAAGAAGGAAAGCGTCTTTAACAAATGGTGCTGGCATAACTGGATGTCAACCTTTAGAAGAATGAAAGTAGATCCATATCTATCACCATGCACAAAACTCAAGTCTAAATGGATTAAAGACATTAATCTGACCACTTTGAACCTGATAGAAAGTGGGAAGTAGTCTACAAGATAAAGGCACAGGAGACCACTTCCAAAGTAGAACCCCAGTAGCACAGACAATAAGAGAAACAATGAATAAATGGGACCTCCTGAAACTGAGAAGCTTTTGTAAAGCAAAGGACACTGTCAGTAAGACAAAAAAGCTACCTTCGGACTGGGAGAAGATCTTCACCAACCCCTCATCAGACAAAGGTCTGATCTCCAAATATACAAAGAACTCAAGAAACTAGACGCTAAAACTCAAATTAATCCAATTAAAAAAATGGGGTACTGAACTGACCAGAGAATTCACAACAGATGAACTTCGAATGGACAAAAGACACTTAAGGTCTTGCTCAACCTCCTTAGCCATCAGGGAAATGCAAATCATAACCACTTTGAGATACCATCTTACACCTGTCAGAATAGCTAAACTCAAAAACACCAATGATAGCCTATGCTGGAGAGGATGTGGACGGAGGGGAACACTCATCCATTGTTGGTGATAATGCAAACTTTGTGCAGCCACTGTGGAAATCAGTGTGGCAGTTTCTCAGTCAACCTCCCTCAGGATCCAGCAATTCCACTCTTGGGAATATACCCAAGAGATTCCCTATCATACTACAAAAGTAGTATGATACATACTACTACTATGTATCATACATAGTATGATACTATGTATCAAAAGTAGTATGATACATAGTTGTTCAACTATGTTCATAGCTGCACTATTTGTAATAACCAGAACCTGGAAACAACCTAGGTGCCCCTCAATAGAAGAATGGTTAAAGAAGGTGTGGAACATATACACATTAGAGTTTTACTCAGCAGTAAAAAACAATGACATCTTGAATTTTGCATGCAAATGGATGGACATAGAAAACGCTTTACTGAGTGAGGTAACCCAGACCCCAAAAGAGGAATATGGTATGTACTCACTCATAAGTGGTTTCTAGCCATATTTAAAGGTCTTTGAGTCTATAATTCGTGATCCTAGAGAAGCTAAATAAGAAGGTGAACCTGAAGAAAATCATATAGTTATCCTCCTGGATATTAGAAGTAGACAAGATTGCCAGGCAAACTTGAGTGCATGGGGGTGGAGGGGTGGAAGTAAGGGAAGATGGTTAGGGAGAGGAGAGAGGGGGAGGATTGGGGATGGCTTTGGGGAATGGGAGGTGGGAGGGAGGAAGGATGGTTATGGGAGCAGGGACGTTTATATCTCAACTAAGGGAGCCATTTTAGGGTTTGCAAGAGACTTGATTCTGGAGGGGTTCCCAGGCCCAAGGAGAGGTCCCCGGATTGTTCCCTGGGCAGCAGAGGAGAGGGTGCCTGAAATGGCCTTGGCCCATAACCATACTGATGAATATTTTGCAAGTCACCACAGAACCGTCATATGGTGAAGGATGGAGATAGAGACAGAGACACATATTGGAACACTGAACTTAACTCCCTAGGTCCAAATGAGAAGCAGAGGGAGGAAGATCGTGAGTAAGGAAAGCAAAACGAGATGGAACCTTCATCCGACGATGGATGGAGGTAGAGACGGAGATCCACATTGGAGCACTGGACTGAGCCCCCAAGGTCCAAATGAAGAGCAGAAGGGAGGAGAACATGAAGAAGGAAGTCAGGACCGCGAAGGGTGCGTTCATCCACTGATACAAGGGGACTGATTGAATGAGAGCTCACCAAGGCCAGCTGGACTGGGACTGAACAAGCATGTGATCAAACCGGATTCTCTGAATGTGGATGACATGGGGGCTGACTGAGAAGCCTTTTACAATGGCACTGGGTCTTGTTTTGTCTGCATGGACTGACTTTTTGGGATCCTGGTCTGTTTGCATGCTCACCTTCCTGGAACTGGAGGGAGGGGGGAGGAACTTGGATTTCCTACAGGGCAGGAAACCCTGACTGCTCTTGGGAGTGGTGAGGGAGGAGGAGAGGGAGTGGGGGGAGTGGGAGGGTATTGGGAGGAAGGGAGGAAGTGGAAATTCTTTAAATAAATAAATAAGGAAAAAATGGATAAAAAACACACAAAAAACAAGTCTCACCCAAAATACCTGTCTCTAATGAGCTACATTTCCTGAGTCTATTTCTAGACTGTACTGTCCAATAACTAATATAATCTCTTCAGTTTCACATGCAAAGAATTAAGCGTTATAAGTAGTACTTGGATCAGGGTAGATCCCCAAAAGTTATATTAGGTTAGGTTCTTTATTTTTCTCCTAATATGTCACAAATCTCGATGATATTTTAATCTTAACTATAAATTTTAAGACCATTAATTTTATGGAGGAGCTGAATACCCTATCAAGTCATTTGACTATCCTCATGGGAGAGTAGCACTCTGCTGCCATGTTTCCAGATGGTGAGGTTTCTGTCACCCAGCTACCACTACTTTATTTTTCAACTCAACTAAGAACCAACAAGATAGTATCAATGAACATCCTAAGAATCACATATTTTTTTTTCTTTTATTCTTCTCTTAAAAATTATTCTGTCTGCAATTAGGAAATTGGCTCACACTAACATGTGCAGCACCAAGCAGTGAACTGATCTGCAAATGTCCCCATATTAATGATTTTTAATCTTTCTTTTGCCTGTGGTTGTTTCCCTCCCTCAGGTTCTGGAGACAGATTTGTTGCAGTAAACTGCACCTCTGAGAAATTCAAGCATTGGAGCTGGCATGGTGTTCTGGACTCTTGCTGTGGTATTACTGCCAGCAGTATGTTTCTTTATTTAAAAAAGTAGAGAGGTTCACTTGCCACCAGTTTAATAGCAAAACGATAAAATTGCCAGACACTTTGAAACATTGGGTTTATATAACACAAGGAATGAAATATAGATCAAATATTGAGGAAATGGCCCTGAAGTTCCAAGTATGTTGCGGATCATCCTGGCACAACTTGGTCTACACCATTGGCTTAACAATTCCATCTTGTTCCTGTGCAATTCAGACAGAAGTCTGTAGTGGCGCTGGGGATAGTATATGTTGACCCCAGCAGAGGATAATATATCTAGCTAGGACTGCAAGGCAACAAATGTGTAATAGGTTGACAGATACTGTCAAGGAGGACTAGGAACCCTTTTCAGTACATGACTTCTTTTTCTTATGCACACACCTTTGTTGTTGGTGAGAAAAAAAAGGCAACATAATAAGACATGCCTGATAAATTATTTTAGATATTATATTTTGTAGGATTAATCTGAATAAATGATTCAAGTCTATTTTTTATTCTTTGACATTTCATATATAAAAAAGTTTTACAATGATTAAATCAAGATCAGGTTAGTTTAGTTTCAGTCATTTGCAAGGGATTTGTTGACACTTGGCAACTCACGGTCTTTCTCTTTATTCTCTCTCATATGAGCTCCTGCTAGAATCAGATGTTTAAATTTATTGTCTACTTTTAATTGACTAAATCTCTAATTAGTGCACATTTCTCTTTCCCCTCTGTACCTCAGTCAAACTCAAAATACATATTGGAACGGAAATTTACCAAGTATAGTCCAAGGTTGCAATAAAATCCAGGATAGCTATGAGTGTGATCAAACATACTTAATAAACGTAGAAGTATACGGTTTTTATATATGTATCTCTAGATGACATCATGTCCCCTAATCACCCAATATATGTAATAAACAGGAGAGAAGAGGGCATAAGGGAGAATGTTTTTATGCTTAAGTTTTATTCTGTTGCTGTAACAAAATTCTGACCATGTCCATATCCTGAGGAAGCAGAGACATATATGGAGAGTAACAAGATATAAACAGGGTGATTTAAAAAAAATCTGGTTGTGTCCATTGTTACCAGTGGAGATAAAAATCTTCATATTCTGGTATCTATGGTATCCAAATAGGGTAAAGTCATGACCAGTTTCCCTACACAGTGTATCTTGGGCTCTAAATAACTGTTTCTAATGCTTTTTTCTTTATCTTATTATGTATATTTTAAGACTGAACATCTCATTAAAATCTTAGTCAAAGACATTTTATTCATCTTCTTATACTTTAATATTACTAGTAATAATAATATTTAATTTCCCTTTCTTTTTAATACTTTCAAATATGTATGTATGTATATATATATATATATATATATATATATATATATATATATATATCTTATGTAACACTTATTTCCCTTCCTTTCATATCTTCCCAATATATTTCCCTTCATGTAATTTTTGGTAGTTTATTTGTTTATTATTATTTTTCTATAAGCAAGGGTTTTCCTTGGATGTACATATTTGTGTCAAGTTTCCTGGTTCCATTGAAATATTATGAAATTGCCTCAAAATTAGAGGCTTCATGTACTGCAAAGCCTACTTTATCAGAGGAAAAATGAATGATCAAGGCAATTGAATCTCCCTTGACAGGTGTCCATGGTGGGTTTGTTCTAGAATCTTAGTCTAACCAGACATGAATACTAAAAGTCCATACTCTCCATGTTGTCTTACTCCTAAGAAAGAGTCATTAGGAAACAAACAGAAGGTGACATGGAAATCAATGTCTTAGGAAGGGCAGAAATTAGCAGTCATGGCATGGAAGCTAATAGACTGCTTTTATCTGAACTGAAACCTGTCTGTAACTGAGGCACAATTAGGCTGAATCACCAGTAAAAAAGAGGATAGACATTATATACTGGGACATATCAGTCAAGTGATAGAGACCCAGAAGCAGCCTCCCGCTGCTCCATTAGAACTGTCTGTTGATTCTCATTCCTATTTTAACCATCAATCTGACAGACGTTTTCACTTTCAACATAAGGATACTTCACTTAGAGGTTTTACCAAGTACAAGGGTGGGTATTAACAGTAACTTCACAAGACCTAAAAAGGCCTTAAAACATCTAAGATATGTGTGTGTGTGTGTGTGTGTGTCTGTGTGTGTGTGTGTGTGTCTGTGTGTGTATGAGAGAGAGAGATGGTGTGGGAGAATTGTCTGTATTCTGTCAATCATGTTTTAAATAAACGCTGATTAGCCAGGCAGGAGGTGTAGGTGGGAAAACCAGACAGGAAGTGGAAATGATGCAAAGAGAGCAGGAGAATTCTGGGGAAGAGGAATTTGATTCCTCCCACTCCTGCGCAGATCACCGAAGCAGCAGGATGTGAGCTGCCCCCACTGAAAAAGGTACTGAGCCACATGGCTAACACAGATTAGAAAAATGGGTTAATCAAGATGTGAGAGTTAGCCAGTAAGAAGCCTGACCTAATGGGTCAATCAGCTTTATAACTTATAGAGATCTCAGTGTGATTTTTCAATGCGGCTAAACAGGCTGGGGGAACCAGGTGGGGCAGAAACCCACAAACAAACCGGCCCAGCCCTTTCATGTTATACAGAGAGAGAGAGAGTGTGTATCTATATCTAGATCTAGACATATGTATGTATGTATGTATGTATATTGGTGGATTATGCCTTTTAACTATGAGCTAAGAAAAATCCTTTTTCTCTTTCCCTCTTACATTGCTGTGGTCAAATTATTTGATCACAGAAATGAAAATAGCAACCCAAAATCTTAACATCTAATGTTGGATTCTGACTGAACACAACCCTGATGGAAGAACACTCATAGGTACTTGTTAAACGTATCTTAGTCCAATAGTACTCTCTCCTATAAAGTTAGAATCTCAATTATAATACAAATGAAGCTATTAATTTTAAGAGTTGTCTTTGCAGAAATATTTTTGAAGAAATAATTGCTAAAAGATATTGAGACCTAAAATAAGCATACTATTGAAAAATGTCATTTGACTGTATTTTTATAAGTATGTTGCATTCTGGTGAGTCTCTGCCATTTAAACAATGTAGGCTTGAGAAATCTCTACTTGTTTTTATGTTGTAAAAGTGGCAACTGTTTTTGCCCAGTTCTTTTTGAAAGCTTATTTGTCATCTACAACTATTATTTTGTTTATAGGCACTATATTTTGAAGGGAGGTTATTTTTATTTATAAAATACATTGTCTCATAGTGAAATATGTTATCTCATTTATTTTTGCAGCTAGAATCAGCAGTGATTAATAACAGTTAGGACTTATGATTGTTGCGTTTGACTATTTAAATATGATATTATTTGTGTAATTCAGATTATGTGACCTGGGAGAGGAGAAGGCAAAGTCTATGTGAACATTTATGAGAACATAAATAAATGTATATGTTGCTGAAAATGTGTTTGCATTCATATAGACCATGATAGATGCATTTTTGTTCCATCTACTATCACATCTAACCACAAGAATATTTTGTGATATATCTTTCTTATATAGACAGCTACCAATATTTATTTTTATAGGTTAATATATTGGTTAATTCTTTAAAATGCCTTAGGGTGGCATTGTGAGAGTACCATGAGACTCATGCACTTAAGCGCAAGAGTAGGGAATTTATTTTACAGAATGTGCTAACATGAATTTGTGACATTCTGTGACAACATAGATATTTGCAATTTTTCTTCCTCGTCACTCTTCACATAAATATTTTATCTCAGCATTTTTAAGTAAAAAATCTCTAAGGGTCTGTTACAAATGTCAGATTGGTTCTGCCTGAGGCAAAAGAATCCACCTTATGCTCTGCTCTCATGGATTGGTCACATTTTCTACTCTATTGATTTATTGATTTCATTTTTTTTTCATTTCTAAATAGACTGGCCTGAAATTGAATCTGGCCAGTAATTTAAATGTAGTACATGCTCTATGGTCACTTACAAAAACTGACCCTTCAATCAAAGTATTTTCTTAATTTATGCTTTTGATGATGCATAATTCATCCATCTAAAAAAGTGTTCCTTTAGTGCCTGTTTCCACAAACCACCATAAAATCATATCCTTAGCAAATGAAGAAAATCAAATGTTGCTTTCAATAGACATTAAAATATCATTGCTAAACAAATATATCTATTAATATATACACAAAAAATAATAAATGACGAGATGAGTGCACAAAAGGGATATATGAGTGATAAGATATTCCCTGCCTTCAGCATTGCAGATTATAGGATCCTATGAGACTGACATATCTTAATTATCTTAGTGTTGCCTCTCTCTCTCTCTCTCTCTCTCTCTCTCTCTCTCTCTCCCCCTCTGTGTATGTATGTCAGCCTTTCTCTCTCTTTTTCTTTCTCTCTATAATATACATCCCAATAAAAAAAGGTTAAAAAATTACAACTGCCAAAGTTTAATAAGTTATGGGTTAATGACATATGTCTTTGTTCAGCCATTTTCTGAGTTTAGTTTACAATGGACAAAACCAAACTTAAACAGAAAATATAACTGTATTGTTAAAGTGATTTGCATTAATAGAACAGTCATTTGCACAGTGCTACAGTTCCTCGTGGTCATAGCTTGAATAAGTGTACAGTATTTCTTACAGAGGATCAGTTATTCAAACATGTTTCTCACATGCTTACCCACTGATTTCTTCTTTTATATAACATGTTTTGAAAAGACTAGTCATGATTGGAATTTTCAACCCCCACTTGATGGTACTCACTGAGAGAGGTCTCTAAAACTGAGACAAGTGCTGTGCACATTATTGATGAGGTTTCACTTTCAAGCTCTATTTCAGAACGGACATCAATCTTTAGCATCCCCTTTCCTTTTGAGGAAATAAAAGAAGGGGATTAGACACAGAAGCCCTCAGAGCACATGCTAACACCTGAGACGATCAATATTAGAATACAGATTCTGTTCACCAGAGAACATTTCTTCATATCGTTAAAGAAAACTTTGACAACAATGAACATTTTCTATGATTTAAAATTGCAACGTAAAAGAATATGCAACAAATTAACCTCACAGGAAACATAAAAAACACATTTGAGTGAAAGAACTATGTATGTGCATTTATTGACTATGCTTTTATTGGTTTATACCCAATCTTTTCATCTAATATCCTTCAAGCTCCCAATCTGGAATCTGTCCTACTGAAATAAATATTTTTGGCAGCATTGTATTATTACCGATTTCATAAACTTAGCACCTAACTCACTATACATGTTTTTGAAAACTCGATATGTCCAAGGAAAACTCCCAAGGGATGTCCACACATGTGAATGTGAATCCTGTGACATCTCCAGTGCCAAGATATTCACTCAACACACGGGTTCACATCTTATCAACTAAGTCTTGGTGAAATAATCCATTAGATTCTCTACTGACATCTCAGTAAACTATCTCTGAGTAATTCATTTTCTTTGTCTAAGCCAATCATTTTGTTCCTGTCAACAGTGCATTCTTAATAAAGATAAATTTGACCAGGGTCTACTCAATATAAACTAAATGCAGAAATGACATCAGAACTTCTGCAGAGTCCCAGCTGCCTTATTCCAGTCCTGTCCTCTTTCCAACACCTGGAAGTAACTGGCCAATTGCCACATCATTGTCACAAATTAGCCTGTAGCCAGCATCCTAGTATCAACTTTTAAGATCTCCCAAGGATATCAATTACTGAAAGGGAACATTGGCATAGTCTGCCATCAGGAGAAAGTAGACAGCATCTATAAGAAGACATAGAATTTTAGCAAAGGCAACATAATTTTGACATAAGGCTTTTCAAGCTACTGTGCCATTTTTTCTTTTTGTGTTTGACCTCATTTTCTTCCACTTTCTGAGTGACATCCTGTGGCCTTGTCACCATATATATATTCCATAATGTTCTAGACCTGACTATTTAAGTCATTTCTCCATAATCATGCCCAGAATTCTATGTACTGTCTCCAGAGTTGGCCTGGATTATGAATGCATCACAAGTCATATCTAAAACTATACTTGCCTATCATTGCCAGATATTCTTATTTCTGCACGTCAGTGTATCATGGTCCAGTTGACTCACAAAAACACATCTCTATTTTCTCTTATAACTTTTATTTTGTTCCTATAACCATTAATCAGTCTATCAACCTTTCCATTCTGAGGATTGTCTTATCTTTTTTTCTGATTTCCCCCTCATATTTTTGGCTAAGTTTATTTATATTCTGAATCATTTTTTAATCTAAATCTATGTCCAAAACTTTGAAAACATGAACTCAATATTCAAATCCCTTTTAAATATGTAAGAAAGGCTTACAGACATTAGTCTACATTCTCTCAATCACCAGATATGTGACAGTCAGATTTAAATGTATTTTCTGGCGACATTTCTATTTGGCAGTATTATCTGTCTTAGCAAATCAATAGAGAAATAATTCATTTTTATCAAATTATTCCAAATGCAAAAGCTTAACCATTTATAGAAGGGTCCAGAGAAAGAGTCCGTGATAGAAGTAATTGCTGTTTATTCACTATTAAGATTGTCAGTTCCAGTTAAGATTGTCTAAATAGAATAGATATTTGGCCAATGATTAATAATGTTTTGAATCTTATGTCTTTATACAAACCTGTATTAGATGAATCAAAGACATAAAGCTATAAAAAGATGTATCATGATATAACTGCAACCTGATACCGCTTTCAGCCTCCCATTTTATAGGCTGGAGCATGATAGTTTATACATTTATACATAAGTAAATAAATAGCCATTATTATGAATATATTTGTCATTATATATATGAACACATATGTTTTTAGTCACATATTTGTCTGGCAATGATAACAGATTACTAATACAACATTTTTCAATATTAAAATCTTTACTGAGTAGTTGTTTATATGCGTGCATGTTTGTGTATGTCTTCATTGCCAGTGTGTGTTCTTGTGTGTGGAAGATAAACTCAGTCTTAACTGCTTTTCCTCAAGTCCCAGTCACTGATTTTTGTGAGGATTTCTTACTGACCGGGACTAACTAGGTAGGCTGGCTGACCTCTGCCAGTCTCTGATGTCCCAGTACTGGGATCATTCTGTGTGTATGCACAATTAGCTTTCTTTCATGTGAATTACTGGAACTAAACATGGCAAGCATTTATCAGACAGAACCATTTCTTAGCCTCTGTTTATTTACTACATCTTTAAAACTGGTAACCCCAAAGGAATAATAAGAACTGCTTCTGACGAAGCTAACTATAAAGCCCCTGGAAGATATGATCCTCAGTATTCTTCTATGAACAAGATGACAGAAAATTGATAGCAATAATTTTGAAGCCAGAGGTTGAACTCTGTGTCAATACATTGGTCTTTTCTTTTTTATTTTAAAACATATTCATAATGAACAATATCTCTCTCAATTTCTTGCCAAATATGTTTCATTGCTTGTGGAATTTTAGATCAAAAGCCAGGGGATAGTAACAGTTACAGTGACATTGATTTGCCACTAAGGAGGCCATAAGTGAGTGTTATAGGTTTATAAGTTTATAAATATATTCATTTTACTATGCAATTTTATTATTCATCTCTCCCTTTGCATTCTTTGTACAGGTGTGTGTGTGTGTGTGTATGCACTATGCATCCTTTTATGCACATTTACATGTATATGCCACACTTGCATATATATTGTCTTTTACACAGGTGAAACTTATCAAAATCTCTTGCAAATGAAGAGCAAAAGATCTGTTCTCAACCACAAAAAAAATTAAACTTGTTCATAAAGCCTACTTCTTGAAATGTTTGCTTAACTTTTCATAGTTTTTTGAGAAAAATGTTTCCCAAGTGGTAGCAAAATGTTAGTGTATATGTAATACAGACATTTTAAATGCTATATTTCTTTGATTTGTTTTTTAGTTTGATGTAATTTTATTAATATACTTAATTTCCTGGGGCTGGAGAGATGACTCAGTGCTCTTGCACTACCTGCTGTTCCGAAGGCCCTGAGTATAATTCCCAGAAACCACATGGTGGCTCCTAACCATCTATAATGAAATCTGATGTCTTTTAGAGGAAGAAACCGGGTCATTTGTCCTCATCCATCTAAACTATGCAACCCAATATGAACAAGTTCAACAGAACCGCCGTATACAGGCTGCCCATGTATGCTTCAGTACTGCCAGGGCATAAAATGCATTCATTCATTTTTTTCACTTAATTTACTTATTTGCTTATGCCTTAGGCAAATCCTATTCTGTAGCTCAAACTGGCCTAGAACTCATTATGCCACCCAGACTAGCATCATACTGATAGTGATCATCTGCCTGGCCTCCCAAGTACTAGCCTTACAGGACTGCCACCATGCCTGGCTTCTAAGGTTCTTTTATATTTGTGGAAGTGTTTTAAGGAGAACACAAAGAATTCTCCTCTGGGAACATCATATGCCCCCATGGAGCTTCTGTTTCAGCTTCATCCTTCTATTGCTCTTGCACCTGAGAACATATTTTAGCTTTCTAATAATTTTGAAAAAGATGTTGCATAAAAAATGTCCCTATAGATCAACAAAAGATTTTCTTATAAAGGTGCAATTTAATACTCAGGAGATCAATGTTGGGGCAAGGTAGACTTATTATAAATTTTAGCAATTGCTCCTATAATATCACTTACACACACACACACACACACACACACACACACAGAGAGAGAGAGAGAGAGAGAGAGAATCAATCTGATTGATTTCTTTAGGCTTTCTGGCTTGTCTAATTTTTCTTAATTTAGTACAGTTTTAAATAATTTTATATTTGAGTATATTGATATATTAGAATAACATTTAACTCATAGCTTTTTGCATATTCTCAATGAGAATTTTAGATGCTGTTTTCTCACAAATAAATTTTAGTTTTAGGTGAGTTATCGAAATATCACAAACCTGAGCGTATTAGAAAGTTAATAACACAAGTTAATCGCCTTTCTACAGTGACAATATTCCAGTCATAATGGCAAACAAGAGTTTTATTAATCAGTGCTAAGCACCTAGCATTGTTTCAGAAGTTTATAATTACATGCTTCTTTTAAAATATGTCAACTTATTTTATGGTATGGATAGGAACATAAAACATATCAAAGCATATCAATACAAAGTATTGACATTATATTGTATTTTAAAATGTTTGTATTACCAAGAAACTAAAACAAATAAAATAGAAATATTACCACAATATCCCAATGAGGTTGTTTAGACATAAGAAATGAAGCTAAAAACTATATAGAACCTTATACATGCCCAGTATACATTTCTAAAGTTAGTAAATAAATGGAATCAATAAATAAATTGCAGTGTTAAGCATGTTTAGATGTTATTAAACAATAATTTTTCATGGACTGTAGCCAAGAAAACAGTCCATGAGAAGACACATTACAGAAAGAACACACTATGCTGACTTTTGCCAACTCACTAGACACAGATATCTCAATTTTTAATAAACTCTGATATATTCTTTCTAAGCATAAATGTTCTTCCATTTTATATTTACAGAAAAAAATGAAACATATCTGAGCTTTTTAGCTTCAGTAACAGTTATGGATGAGTATTTAGTTGGCTGAACACTCATACTAATAGAAAACGGTAGCATGTTAGACTTAGGTACTTAAGTTTTAAAAATTTTTATCATGGATTATTATCATCTTTAATATATTTTCTAGTGAGCTTCTTAAATTATCACAACATTAGGAAGAAACAGGTATTTTTTAAACCACTCATATACCAATATTTAAAATTAATTGAGTACTCTATGCTATTATCTATAGAACTGAATACTGAAATCACAAAATGGTCCTTCATTTGGGGGTAGAAATAATATCCTTGATTAACTTCTTTTTGCAGTACTGGGAAATGAGTGAAAATCATCCCCAATGCTAGTCAAGTGCAGGTTACAACCTCAGTACCATTAAATGTGCCTTAAAATATTTATTTAGGGGGACTGGAGGGAGAGTTTAGAAGATAATATTCTTGTTTTGCAAGCATTAGGAACTGAGTTAGGATGCCTTGCACCAAAGCAATAGCCCAGATGTGTCACAGTATACATATAATCCCAGCAACAATGAGGGGAAGACTGGAAAATTCCAGGGGCCAATCATTCCAGTCAAACAGGAGAGCTCCAGACACCGTGTGAGTCTTAAAAATTGAGGTGGAAACTCATAAAGCCACGTCTGCACAGAGAGAGTGGTCTTGAGCATCTCTGGGGGCAGGGTCATGATTTGGCAGTCTTGGTGAGTCTTGGAAATAGATGGATTAGGGGGCTTGGGGTGGAGCTTCCTTCTGAATATTCCAGACTCTCTTGGTATATGGATGCCAGGGTGTGGAGTGAAACTTCCACCTGAACATCCCAGACTCTTTGGGTATAGGGATTCCGTTTCAAATCCGGCTACTTTCTGTTAACATGGATCAATGTAGGGAGGACGGGAATTGAAAATTGGTGGGCTCATGCTCGGTAGGAGGTGTGGATGGAGAGGCATCCAGTTAACTGCCATCCTGTAGACCTCAGGAAACTGGTCCTTGAGAGAGCTGAGAAGGTGGGTTGCTAGGAGAAAAAAAAATAGATTGTTATCATTGCCCCTATGAACAGGGCAAGCCATGGGAAGGATGACAACTACCAGGATGAAAGGACCAGGGAAGTGCCCTGTTTGTCCAGGACAGGCAAGGGTAAAGGAGCAAGATGAGAGCAGATATGCCCCTTAAAATCAGATTTCAGTTACTGGGTAGGTACCCATTTGAGCCTGGAGAGGTGGTGCCAATGGTGAAGTTCCAGGAGCTGCTGTAGGTACTGGCCTTACCTGAAGAACCCTCTGCAGGTTGGTCTTGGCCCAGACAGCAGGAGTGACCTGTAAATATGGTCAAAAAATGGGTGGAGTCAAAATAGGCTCTAGAGACTGTTAGTGTTCATCAGGCCAAATTGCTTGATACAGTAACAGTACTTGCCCCAGGATCATCAGGTGTCTGTAAAACATATGGAATAGATTTACATCTTGGTGTCATAGAAAAAAGGTATGGTTTTAGGTTAAAAGGCATGAATATTTTTGAAGACAACCAGAGGAAAATTAATTTTTGAACCTCTGAAGTTAAGTCTGAAACCTGTTAATCCTGGACTACGAAGTCTGTGAAAGAGGCAACCTGTCTGTAGTTTCAGCAGAGAACTTAACTAATGAAATAATGTGCTTCTAGTACCCTCGGCATCAAATGCCATCAGACAGATCTGAGAGGGATAGGTAAATGAGCAGAAACAAGACAGTTTTTTCAAGCCATTGAGGCAATCCCAAATCTCTCCAGTGGTCTTTGGCAGGAGTGCAAAGAATAGAGGGTGACCAGGAGGAGGTGGGTTGTGTCTTGAAAGGGTAGCGAGGGGTGGTAGGAAATGGAAAAAAGCAAGGTGGCTAAGGAAGAAGTTGGCCCTTGACCTTTGTCCCAGAGTGGGAGGAAGGGTGGATAGGGAGAGGAATGAGAGGAATGTTGACCACTGACTGGAACGTGCGGCCTCTTAAGAGGTCTTTGGATAGGCAGGGTTGGGAGAGTGGGAGAGTGGCCAGTGTTTCTGGCAGCATGGTCAGGGCAAAACTTTTAGGGTCCCAATTCCCAGATAGGCTAGGCAGTACTCTGGGGATGCCATGACCCTAGCAAACAAGACCGGTGCTGTGAGACAGTGGCTACTGAGGGAAGGGCAGTAGTGCATGCCCAGAAACGGCTGGCACATGCAAATTCTGTGCACTTGTCCCCACGCTGACAAAAATGTTTAGGTGTTTAGGGAATATGGTGTTAGCCCCAATTTAAAGAGATTTTTGTAAAAGGCAGTCCAGGGTAATTTGGGGATCTGGCTTCAAATTGCAGGCGCCCATTTCACAAGTCTATGCTGGGACCGGAAGCCTAGTGCAATGCAACCACTGTGGTAGACTTTCGGTCAAAAAAACAGAAGGTGTGGGGTATTACCTTGAACAGAACATTTTCTGAAAAAAAGGGATTCCAAGGCACAAGGCAGATCCTTGTCCCAGTAACAAGTAGGGTGTCAGGCATGGCCCTGTCTTTGGCAGGACACCCCCAAAATTGCAGGGCCTCTGAGGTAATGACTTGGAAAAGACAACTTAATCTCTTAACATACAGAACTTTCTTTAGGGTCTAAACAATTATTTTTCACAGTGAAAGCCTTTAAAAAGTGTCTTTCTGATGTAGACTGTTCTGTTTTGTTTTGTTCTCTAATTTTCTGGCATATTTTTGCTCTTTAACCTTTTGTACTTGAGATCCCTTAACTTCAGTCAAACTGTACCAATCCAAATAATATTCCTATGTTAGTTATCTCCCGTTGAGTAATTATCTGCAGCTGCATGCTGGTGAGCTGTTTTATCACATTACCTCCTGTGCTCTGGAAGTCACAGTGTTCACAGCTCCTCTAGGGCTAGCTTCAGAGACTTAAAATTACACTAGAGAAGAAAATTACTTAATTTTCTCATTGTCATAATAACACATATTTACTGTTTTTATTAAACTGAAATCAATTGAAATAAATGCTTGCATCTTTCCAAATGTTGAGTTAATACACACACAAGTGAACACTCTTCTAACTCAAACTATCACTTTGCAATTACAAAGAATTGATAAATAGGATTTTAAAAAGTAGGATTATACTCAGTCTATTATGGCAGAAACTTTTTGGTTATTTAATTCAATGGAGGTTTTCCTGTTTTCTTGTTAGTTTCGGTAGAAGATCTATAGATAAGACTGACTTTGAGTTGCCTATCTATGAGTTGGAAAATAACCTATGAATGTCTAATCTCCTGCCCTTACCCCCAGAGTGCCAAAATTATATGTATGTGCCATTATACCTGCTTTTATGTAGTACTCAGGATAGAACCAAAGGCTTCTTGTATCCTAGACAAGCTCTCAACAAATTGGTTTGTATTGCATACCTCTGGATAAGTTTTGGAATTGGTATTCCTAGGCTTTGAATCAAACAAATGTCCTTTCTTAAAAGGCTGTGGTATCAGCTTATTCAGATAAAGGGAACTGGAGACAAAACAGAGATTACTTTAATCATTCATAAAATGAGTTATTTGAAAGACATTTTATCTTGCTTTTTTAGGATATTTTGATTTTTATTTTCAGATATCATTCATAGAACTACAAATCAAATGGTGTTTCAAGGGAGACAGTCTCTGAGTTTCTCTTTAGTCTCTTTGTAACTACCTCAGTAAGCAGCAGAACTAGGCGTTCATTCAGTCTCTATTTGGAGAGCTCATGAATGAGATTTTATTAAACTCCCTTAAGGCCCCCTTTTTTCCCTGTGTCAATGATGAAATTCTTCAGTGTAAAAAAAAATCTTTTTGGTAAAGTATATCATGCAAAACATAAGCACAATCTGTGCCTCTCCTAGGTTTATTTATAAGCATCCACTTTGAAAAGCCGTCGTTTACATTTTCAAGGAGTGTTCTGTCAGACATCTTTAGGCACACAGTTTTGATGTCTGCATTTGGATACGGCCATAAAATTTCTTTACACACACTCAAACGGCAATACCATCAGCTAATTGCTGCTTCAATCAGCCACCTGTGCTGCAGAGGCTGAGCCAGCACAGACAAATGGACGCTGGTAAATAAAACATGAAATTGTCAAAAGATCCGTGACAAATGGGAGACAACATCCCACACCCTGATCACGTGAGCAATCGGAGCACAGCACACCAATACAAAATTCATAATAATGCAATATTCATATAAAGACCAATTGCACTTCACAGCATGTCCACAGCCATGCCATTCCTTTTCTTTTTGCTGTTGTGTTCTACATGGTTTCAGTGTGTGCATCTATGTGCAGTGTTAACTTGCCCCTGCAGCCTCTGTTGAAGCCAGAGGTTAACATTAGATCATCCTTCTCTATCACTGTCTACATTGATTTTTGAGACAGTCTCTCTCACTGAAACAGGAGTTCATTGGTTTGTTTAGGCTGGCTGGACAGAAAAAAAAAAACAGAAATCACTTGTTTCTGACTTCTTGCACTAAGGTTCCAGCCCACACCCAGCTTCTTTCTATGTATGCTGACCATACAGACAGAAGGCCACATGCTTGTATGCCAAACACTTTACTACTATCTCCCTAGGTTATCATCATGTATTTCAATAGATACTACAAAGTATCATTGTTGATAATATGAACTATTATTTTTAAGTAAAATCCAAGTAGCAGTGAAGTGAGGGTAGCAGAATGGAGTTCAAAAATGAAAAAGAAAAAAGATTTTGGAAATATTATATTTGCATTTAGTAATGAACAAGTACCAGAATGCAGAATGAAATAAATAGCCAGTTTTCCACATGTAAAATTTGTTTCCTTCCCCTTCTAGTCCATGCTTAAAAGTGTAAAAACAGTATTTAATAAAGTAACATATGGTGAAAATTCACCATACTAGAGGCAACCTTGAGTTTAATAAAGTTCACTTTTGACTCTAAACTGTTTTTATTTTTTGTTTGTTTGTTTGTTTCCTGTGTGGTGACCTTAAACTGTAAACCAATTTAAGTTCCAATATGGCTTTTTCAAAATCTTATTGTTCATTGTTTATCTCCCAATCCTCTCATCTATTTTCTCTTCCCTTTTCACATCTCTCCGCACATAAACCTGTCACTCACATGTGTGTGACTGCACACACACACACACACACACACACACACACACACACAGTTTTCCATAGTTGTCCCCTATAGGTTGAGTTTCCAGTTGTTTCATGTACAATGGTCATAGACTTTGTAGTATTCAGTGGAACAAAAAATATAAATCACAGCCAATAGCGGTAAAAGTCAAAAGTTTTGACATTCTCTAATTTGGGTTTTATTTAAGAAGTATGTGTTAAAAGTATGTGAAAATACTTACAGGATATAATGTATAAAATATGAATTATAGTACAATATGGCATTTTAAAGCCCCAAATAGAGCTTCTCTCATAATGACAAGAATATCTACTTTCTCAAAATGAGTCACTCCTCCAAATGGCTTTCATTAGATAAACTTGGAAACATCAAAGCATTCATATGTAATAAGGATTAATATTATTTTCTTTCAAAGAGCTACCAAGTGAGGTACAAAAAAAAACCCAAAGATATTTATAAATGATTTAACATCTTCCTTTGAATTCAAAACAAGCAGTGTGGGCATAGTGGCTCTCGTCCTAGTTATAATGCTATGATGTCCACGATAAAGAAAACAGTCTTTATGACAAACTGTTGGATAAGGCTATGAGTATCAGAGTCCTCATTTTTTCCCATCGCTACTCTTCCTTTATGGGTCTTCTTATACTAATCCATGTAGCCTTACTTTGCAGTTCCTATTCTACCATAGATTTTGAAAGATCAAAGCATTTCAGAAATTCTGAAGCCCCATCAAAATGTAATCCCCTCTGAGAGGGATGGCCATAGCTGGCCAGAAAATTCGAGCAATCCTGCTGTGAAAAAATGAGAAATGATTACTTTGGACACGGGGGAAATGCCTTTAGCTCCAAGCCTAGGCTTCCTGTGTAGTATATATAAAACACAGATTAAACCCCCAGCTAATGTTCTATCCAAAAGAAGCACTTGTGTATATCCTCAGCTTTTCCACTTAGACAAGATGAAGAGCTAAGTGAATACAGCTGGAAGCTAAGCCATTTGTTCCAGATGGCGCAGATACTTCAAACTTGGTGCTCCTGAGGCTATAGAGACACAATGAATTTCATTCTAGCAGATTCAATAAAGTGTTTGCCATGTTTATTTCTCTAATATATGAAAGAGATGTGTGTCAACCAAAGTGACTATCAATGCCCACAAAACACAGTACAGAAATGAGGTAATTATCCATAAAACAAGATTTTAAATATGTCTTTGACTCACTGATATAATTATATTGAGTGCTTATGTTTGAGCTTTAGAAATCTTTTTTTTTTTTTGGGCTGGAGAGATGTTAGTAAAGCACATGCCATTCAAGTATGAATACAAAATTCAGATCCCCAGAAGACATGTAAGCCAGACACGCACATGTATGTTCACCCATACACATGCAAGCATTCATACGCACACCACAAACAAAGCATATATTAGATTTTATATAACATTTTAATTGATTATACCTTAATTATATTTCTATGTATATAAATCTCTAAGAAATTAGTTTTTATTCTCAAGAATGTATTTATAGATGTGTCCATATTTTATGTTTTGCTGAGGAATATAAATCGATGATGCGATTCAAGAATAAATCTTTATGCTCTAGATATTAGGCTTGTCAATCATTAAAGAGAGAGTCCAAGGTCTGCCATCAGACAGTTAAGATGCTCACTACCTCACTTTTTTTTCCTGGCTGCTGCTGTGACCAATGTAATTTCCTCTTGTGGTCACAGATGCATGGCTATCATAGTTGCTAAAATCTCACAGGCATCTTCTCTATGTATCCTTGTCATCTCCAAATCTTCCCCAGTCCTGCCTGTGCTGGACAGCTACCCCCACATGCTGTCCATGTGAAAGGACTTAGCATAACGTCAGTTTGCAGCATAACTGCATATCTCAGACTGCGTTGACATGTATTCTGAACCAAAACACCTGGAGAAGGGTTGGGAGCAACCTGTTGAGTCTTTCACCATAAAGCTTATCGTCTTGAAAAGAACATCTAAGATGTATTTATTCTGCATTCTGACCCCTGGTTTTCTTACTATCCAGCAACTGTAAAGTTGGCAGATGATGGTAACTCCACACAGGCATCTTCCAATTTTCATTTTTATAAAGAAAATTAAAAACACACATTTTACAATAAAAATTGTCAATTTAGCCAGTTAAAGTAGTACTTATACAGTATAAACATAATATATGCACCACACATCTCTACCTGCTTGAGGTATTCCCATGCATAGAGATGGAAGCTGACATTACTGATGTAGAAAAGAAAGCAATTTCAAGGAAAGGGAGAAGCCATTGCTATGTAGTAAATGTTTCTCTAACACTGAGATGAGAGGCAGTGGGTTTTTATTTTAATTGCAGGTCTATGATCACTTAGTTAAGTTATCACTGTACATGGTACCTTTGGTTCTCATTAAATGAGTCAGATCTGAGAAAGCTCTATGCTCAGTTCTCCAAAATGTTAAAAGACCCGAAAAATGAAGAGATATCATGTGTCTCTATTTCAGCTAGGTAGTGCACACAGGGATTCATTCATTCATGAACCCATTAAAAATTCATTCAATTTCTGCAACAAGAAGTGTTTCTTGGGTATCAAATGAATGTAATTGTGGATTCATTCCTTCGAGGAATGTAACAAAGCATCACCTCCTGAAAAGCTATGAAAATGTTCCAACTTAAACAGAATAACCAAGTATCTAAACCATAGATTAGATGTTCCCAGATTCTTCACAGGATCCTGTCTTCCAGGTTGTGTGTGCACGGCTGGGGGAGGTCACTTTCCCTACTCTACTAAACAGCTCCCTGTTTAGTTATCAAGGCTATCTCAGGGGCAATTTCCTGCTCAAAAATCTTCTCCATACTTTAATAAACTAGAATGCGTTAGTACTGAAGTCAAAGAAAGGGAGAATTCTCACAATACATGGGAAGTGTCATCAAAAAAGAGGCTTGGCAATGAACTAATGAATCGCCTGGTTTTGTGGAAAGCAAGGCAGTACTCCAGCTAGTCATTTGCAAGAAGAATGCATGGGTAGGAGGGAAATGTGTGGAAAACTGAGTTGAGTGTGGTTTAGCATTCTTGGGACCCCACTGAATATTGCACCTGAAGAAGATTTCAACAAAATGACAACCATTTACTAAGAAAGAACACTGAGCAAGCTAGGGCAGGACCCATATAGACTGACTCTGTGATTGCAGGGAAGGCGCTGAGATAAGCTGAGGCCTTTTGTATATATAGATGAAAAGATATTCTCAGAGGTCTGCCAAAAGGAATGGTCCACAGACCTCTGCCTCCACTTCAACACACATTTATTATATATGCATGTAAGTGGGGGGCACACACACACACACACACACACACACACACACTTGTGTATATGTGTATGTTCATCAAAGAACATGTGTAGAATTGACACAGAACATGTGTAGAGGTGAGAGGACAACTTTCCAAAGGGGTTCTCTCTATTAACTTTCTAAACTTCAGCCATCAAACTGGTGCTGTCAGACTTGGTGTCAAGCATGTGTATACACTGAACTGTCTCCCTAGGCCCACTTATCTTGTACACAGAGTCCCATTTGTTACAATGATAATAACTCACGGTATCATGTAAACCCGGATGCTTTTTCATTCTTACACATTTTTCTCTCAAGCGTGAAAGTGATCTCTCAACCCTATTTTCCCTCCAATACTTGTCAACAAGGATTGCACTTGGTTATATGTAACAGAATCTCAAAGCATAGTAAAGATTTTAAAGGGAAATCTTTTTTAAAGGGATGTTTTCATCTTTGAATGAATGAAGCCTGTCAGGTGGCATTTTACCCAAAGTGCTACAGTCACCCACATTTGACTTTCTTCCTTACCGTTCTTACACTGAGATAGCAATGCAGATGCTGCCTGTCAGTCATGGTGGAGGCATTGCAGGCGGTAGGATGTAAAAGCCATTGTTCTTTACAGTCTTTCTGGGATTTCCTTTTGTCACTGCATCCTACTGGCAGAAAGCATACATTTATTTAGATTGGTGCATACTCTACAGATCATTCACAGAAAAGTGAAAAAGGCCTTGAAGTTGAAACAGCTAATAATGCTTGTAGTATCCTATCTCCATGTTTATCTTTCCCTTATTAGTATGACCTGAGAAGGAATCAGATAATGGCCCTGCACTGTTTGCCAAACCTGGGCCCTTTAACATAAGAAGTTTTATTTTTGAATTTTTTAATTTCCCAACCTAACTTCAACTAGATTGGTCAGCTCTATGCTTCCTTCACTACTCATTCCAATCTATCGATATGAAAACAGCAACAATGGAGCTGCTTTCAGTTATAAAGATATTTGGACTTCTTATCAAGTAGTCTATAGTGAATGGTTCCCACACATTCCTATTTTACCTCATGCACTTTCCAATGATCCTATCCTCACCTTTAAGGCAAAATTTTCAGTGTGATACCTCTGCAATAAAAATTAAAGATTGTTCTGAATATGTCAAAGAAAAATCACAAAATACTTTCATTATAAAGGTCTTTGAGCCTATTATTCGTGATCCTAGAGAAGCTAAATAAGAAGGTGAACCTGAAGAAAATCATGGAGTTATTCTCCTGGAGATTGGAAGTAGACAAGAGTGCCAGGAAACCTCGGGTGCATGGGGAGGTGGGGGGATTGTTGGAAGGGGAGAGGGTTAGAGAGAAGGGAGTAGGGGAGGAATGGGGAAAGCTCGGGGGATTGGGATGGGAGGAGGGAGGAAGGATGGATATGGGATCAGGGAAGAATATATCTCAACTAAGGGAGTCATTTTAGGATTTACAAGAGACTTGATTATAAAGGGGATCCCAGGTCCAAGGAGATATCCCCAGATTGTTCTCTGGACAGAGGAGAGGGTGCCTGAACCGGCCTTGGCCCATAGCCATTCTGATGAATATTTTGCATATCACCATAGAAGCTTCATCTGGCGATGGATGGAGATAGAGACAGAGACCCACATCGGAACACTGGACTTAACTCCCTCGGTCCAAACGAGAAGAAGAAGGAAAGAGAATGTGAGCAAAGAAGGCAAGACCAGAGGGAACCCATTGATGGATGGAGATTGAGACAGAGAACCACATTGGAGCACCGGACTGAGCCCCCAAGGTCTAAACGAGGAGCAGAAGGAGGGAGAACATGAACAAGAAAGGTGGGACCGTGAGGAGTGCATTCACCCACTGATACAAGGGGACTGATCTAATGAGAGTTCACCAAGGCCAATTGGACTGGGACTGAACGAGCATGTGATTCAACCAGATTCTCTGAATGTGGCCGGATTTTCTGAATGTGGCTGGCACGGGGTCTTTCTGAAAAGCCATTGACAATGACACTGGGACTTGCTTCCTCTGCATATACTGGATTTTTGGGATCCAGTCTGTTTGGATGCTCACCTTCCTGGACCTGGAGGGAGGGGGGAGGAACTTGAACTTCCCACAGGGCAGGAAACCCTGACTGCTCTTAGGGATGGAGAGGGAGGAGGAGAAAGAGTGGGGGGAGTGGGAGGGTATTGGGAGGAGGGGCGGAAATGGAAACTTTTATAAATTAATAAACTTTTATAAAAAAGACTGGTTTTTGAAGAATACATTTTTTAAAGAAAAGGAAAGTATGTTTGACATTATGTTGATAAACATACTGCTACTAGGGATGGTTAAATGACAGCCAAAGGAACTTCTCTGAAGCAAAGCTATTATCACCAGAAAATGGATCCCCCTAACGTCCATAGTGAGACTGGAAACAGCAGTGAACACATTGTTGTTACAGTGTTGAGATGCCAGGATAATAACAGCTTAGAGATAGATAGAATTTAAGCACATAGATGAAAGGACATGTAAAGATTTTTGAACTCAAAAATCATGTTAAGCCTATTGCAAAGCTTTTTACATAAGCCAGATATTAAAGGAAAATAGCATTTTTATTGCAAATATATTCATATTTCTTTGTTTTTAAAGGTTAACTTTTATTTGGCTTACATGAAAAGCTGTGACAAATGTCTGGCATGTTTGTTCAGGTACCCAAAGAGTCCAGAAGAGGGTGTCAAAGCCCTTGAAAGAAGAGCAATTGTAGGCTGTCAACTGCCCAGCATGTGAGCTGGGACCTGAATTCTTGAAGAAGAACAAGTGTACTGAACTCCTAGCCATCTCTTCAGCCACCACACAATTCTTACTAATAGCTTTGTTGACATTTCAGTATATAATTAAGGTTTGTTAGGTTGTAACTCAACATCTTGTTTTATGTTTTATTGTGACATTTTTATGGGCAGTGCATATTCAGACAAGTCCCTGGATATCTATGTTCTTTATTTCTTTGAGAAGAGATACTTACATTCATTATGCTTTCTTTACCATTCACTTTCTTTTTAGTCAGTTCCCAAAGTTGCAGGTCATAATTGTTTTTTTCTCTTACTTGTTTATTTTGCATTCTAATTGCAGTCCTCCCTCCCTCCTCTGCTCCTTTTCCCTCTCCACCTCCCCTCCTTGAATGTCCCATCCACTCCTCAGAAAGGGTAAGGCCTCCCTTGGGGAATCAAAAAATCCTGGGGTATAGAATTGAGGCAGGACCAAGTCACTTCCTATTGCATCAAGGCTGAGCAAGATATCCCACTATAGAATATAGATTCCAAAAAACCTGTTCATGAACCAAGGATAAACCTTCATCCCACTGCCAGGGGTCTCACAAATATACCAAGTCATGCAACTTTCACCCACATACAGAGGGCCTAGTTCAGTCCAATGCAGGTTCCCCAGTTGTCAGCCCAGAGTCCATGAGTTCCCATTATCTCAGATCAGCTGTCTCTGTAGGTTATCACATCATGATCTTGTCCCCCACGTGCTGATATAATCCACCCTCCTTCACTTCTACTGGACTCCAGAAGCCCCCTTGCTCATATAATCAATCCCTCCTCTCTCTTTTCCACCAGACTCCAGGAGCTCAGCCCAGTGCCATCTGCCTCCATCAGTTACTGGGTGAAGGTTCTATGATGACAATTAGGGTAGTCACCGATCTAATTACAGAAGGCCGGTTCAGGCACTCTCTCCACTATTGTTAGGAGTCATAACTAGTGTCATTCTTGTGGATTCTTGGGAATTTTCCTAGCACCAGGTTTCTCCCTAACCCCATAATGTTTCCTTCTATTAAGTTGTCTCTTTCAGTGCTCTTCCTCTCTGTCCCTCCCACAACTTGACCATTGTGCTCCAAAAAATCATCTTGAGTGAAGTAACTGTGACCCAGAAAGAAAAACACAGTCTGTACTCATCAAAGGACAACCAAGCTGCAAGCCAAAGTCCCAGAGAAACTAGGTAACAAGGAGGACCCTAAGATGGACATGCATGGGTAGCCCTAGGAAAAAGAAATAGATAAGATCTTCTGGGTAAATAGATAGGGGAAAGAGGGGAGGGGATGGGGTTGAGAATATAAGGGGACCATGACATTTTTATGTATATACCATTATTAGCTATTAAAGTCCTAAAAATAGTGAGATTGCAGCTTAATACTTTAAAACAATGTTAATTTACCCCAAGAAACATGTTAGGATATTACTACCATATTTATTATATAAACAAACATTTACTTAAAAATTTTACCTTCAAAAGTTCAACTTACATACAAGTAGCATTATATGGATTGAGCAGGTTATATTTGGGTATATATATGTATGCATGTATGTCTGTATGTATTTAGATACACATGCAATAACAAGCAATGAAAAGCAGGTCATGAATATCAATGACATCAGGGAGAGGTATATGGGAGTGTTTGAGGGAAGGAAGGGAAGGGCAATGTTGCAATTCTCTTATAAGCTCACAAAGAAATTCATCTTATTACTCTCGATGCATTCATATTCCCAGGGCTCTTCTTTTCAATCTGTTTTATTCAAAAGCTATTGTGTTTACAGATATGAACTGTGGTCAGTCTTTCAGAGATTATCAATTGTAGTACCTCATTTTTGTTTAACAAAATATCAAATTTGTATGGGTGTAAGTGTGTTGGGGTGTATATGTACAAATGTATATATGTGTAATTTGTGTGTGTGTACAGTGTATGTATGAGTGTGTAATTCAAATTAAACAGTGCATTTTATAGCACTATTTTTCAATACATAGAATTCTATTTAAAACATTATGGGGAAGACATCTTATTGAAAAATGTAAGCTAAAAGCATTAATCGGTCTTTCCTCACAAATCCACAGTAAAATGGGGAGCGTAGCTTTTCCTCTTTCTCTGCTAGAGAGGACTGAGAAGTTGAAGCTCAATGTAATTGCTTGTCTGCTATCAAACTCTTCTCTATACCAACACTTTGCTGGCGAATATTGAATCATTCCTCCAATACCACAAATCTAAGTTAACCTGCAATACAACAGGGATTTGAGGAGTTACATCATGAGTCAGGAGAAGCAGAGTCCGAAAATTTCTCTATTTCAAGGAACCTTATCTTAATTATTTTTCTTATCAGTGTAAGCATAGCATTTTCAAACAATGGACGATAAGTGCAAGACTAAAATAGTTATCACCACACTGCTTCTGTCCGTGTAGCCACCACCATGAAATCCTAGACAGCCGCTGAATCCCTAGACCTTTGGGACAGGAAATGTGGCACTGTGTTTCAATGAATTCACTACTTTTACTACCAAAAAAAAATCTGCCTTTTCCTGCACAGTTTCTCCTTTAAAGGGAGTGCTGCATCTGCGTTGTGAAGACTAGCAATGGATTTTAACAAATAACCAAGTTTGCTGTTAGGTTAATTTGTGTGTGTGTGTGTGTGTGTGTGTGTGTGTATACAATGCATATGTGTGTGTGTGTGTGTGTGTGTGTAGTACCTATAGGAATGAAACGAAATAAAACAAAGCATAGGCTTACAAACTTTCTTAAGCAATCCACTTCTCTGCAAGCACAGTATCTGAGTTAGTAGAGACAGGTACTCAATTATATTCGGGAAAGAAGAAAAGTGCCAACCTGGTTACCTGATACACTGGTTAGATGAATAAACTTATTGTTATCTCCCTGTTTCCATGGACCCGCAGGAGTAGTCAGAAATCCCTAACACTCTGGTCTGAACATGGGGAATTGCTTTCTTCTTTCCAGTGCTTACTCTGGTGGGATCCAGATCAAACCATTACATGGCAATTTCTCCTCTATCTACAACCTGACTCTCTGTGATTCATGTGCAAAGACCTCTGAGCAGACCTTCCCTCAATAGAAGACAGAATGAGAGGCTCATCTTTGCTTATGTCCTTCGGTGAAATGAGAACTAGCAGGGACAGGAAGGCTCTATGGAATACTCAATCAAACTGGAAGTGGTGAATGAGCATAGAAGATGCTGGCGGTGGTAGTGACTACACTCCTGTCCTTTTGGCTTGAAGATTGCTGTATTCTCCTGGGGGAAATAAGAAAAGATCAGAAAAGTATTTCAACTTAACGACTAACAGAAGTATACGTATATACTTAAATATTTCAGTGGTGTTAGAGTCGCATGGTTTGTTGCTAAATATAATTTCAAGAAGACACAGAACAGTCTATAAAGAAACTGTACAAATTGGAGGATGTTGTTCAGCTGATACCATATATAAGAAAAATAAATAAAAATAAATTGTGAATCTGATAATAAATCAAACTGTTTCATTTTTATTTGGAAGATTGCAATTTTTTTCAATCTAATTTTAATCTCCACATCATCTAAGCAGATACAAAATAGATATTCCATGTATATTACCTGATTTAATATTTCTGCAGTGTGGTATGCTTCTTGTTCTGGGTGTAAAACTGTATTTAAAATATTTAGTTGGGACACCTTGCATAGCTCAGTCATTATATGATGAGACTCCCAAAATGTTGTTTAGTTTAATAAATTTAGCATGCTAAATAAATTCATTCCTCACCTGGAAAGTAAATAAACATGAAAAAGAGCAACCTTCTGTGTTTGTCCATGTTGTGACATTGATACTGCATCAGAATGGGCACAGGTCCTGGCAAACACCTCTCAGTTTGACATTACTTGGGATATCAGGGTGCCTGGGAACTGTATGCCAAGATGAAGCATCCATTGCCAGTAACTTCACCCTTGATAACTGGTTAAAGTGACTCCTCCTGCCTTCTCCCTGCAGGGTCACTGGTTTTAATTATGATGAACAAATTATAGAGAAGATAGACTCTGAGGGTCTAGAAATGGCCTCTCCTTAATTTTTTGCTCATTAGCTGTAGTAATTGAATTGATCCTGTTAGTAGTTACTAGGCCTGGGCTGCAGCAATGGAAATTTTATATGCTCACATTATTTCTGAAAGTATTTCTTGAGTTCTTTTGTTAGTAAGGTGTTTTTTACCTTCAGTTATTTGTTTCATTTATTAGTGTACGTATTCTTTGTTGTCTTTGAGTGATAATCCATGATCATAATTAAGAAATTGCCTGCTCGGATTCTTCTAGTTTCGGTGTCACTTGTTCTTCCCATTGAGACTGTGTCCCTTTTACATGCTTTAATTTTAGTTTTGTTTCCTTTATAGTTTTGGGGAAAAAAATCCTTTCAACAAAAGACTGTTCAGGCTCATGTCTCCTGTCTTGCCCTTAAAGTTTGCAGGGGAAAAGTTTGGTGCATTTTATAGAAAATCTTATTTGCAAACAAGGCATAGTCATTCATGAAGTGATTCATTATTGTTAAAAGATCGCCATTTTTAAGAACTTCATGTGTGTATATATGTGCATGTGTATGTGTGAGTATTAAAATAACCACACATATATCTCATTTGTGTATATGTATAATAATAAAGGATTATGTGCATATATTGTTTCTATTTACCTCTGTGCATGTGTATGTTAGTGCATATATACACACAAATATACTGGATATAATTGCACACATGCACACACACATAGATAGATAGATAGATAGATAGATAGATAGATAGAAAGATAGATAGGTAGATAGATAATAGATAGACATACACACATCAAACACATAGCTAAAATCATGCTGAAATTTCTTTTTCTTTTTTGGGGAGTGTAGAAGTATATTTTGTTAATTGTATAGAAATTAAAAGATTCAATTATGCATCTTTCAATGACAAAAGATTATACTTTACCCCCTTTGTATTAGTTGTCTTCAGTCCTTTCAGCATAATAATTAATGTTATAACTGGTCTATTTAATCGTGCATTATTCTCTTTATAGAACACAATTCACATTTTTGTTCTCTTTTAAAGAATTTTAACAGGAATTTTTACTATATTCTTGAAAATCTTTGTTCAGACCTCTAATAATTTCTTTTCTTTTTTTTCAAAGTTTATTAAATTATGAAAGTTTCCATTTTCGCCCCTCCTCCCAACACCCTCCCACTCCCCCCTCCCCCTCCTCCTCCCTCTCCATCCCTAAGAGCAGTCAGGGCTTCCAGCCCTGAGGGAAGTTCAAGTTTCTCCCCCCTCCCTCCAGGTCCAGGAAGGTGAGTATTCAAACAGACTGGATCCCAAAAATCCAGTATATGCAGAGGAAACAAGTCCCAGTGTCATTGTCAATGGCTTTTCAGAAAGACTCCAGGCCAGCCACATTCAGAGAATCCGGCCACATTCAGAAAATCTGGTTGGATCACATGCTCGTTCAGTCCCAGTCCAACTGGCCTTGGTGAACTTCTCATTAGATCAGTCCCCTTGTATCAGTGGCTGATCGCACCCCTCGCGGTCCTGAGTTTTTTTTTTCATGTTCTTCCTCCTTATGCTCCTCATTTGGACCATGGGGGGCTCAGTCCGGTGCTCCAATGTGGGTCTCCGTCTGTATTGCCATCCATAGTCGGATGAAGGATCTATGGAGATAAGCAAAAACTTCATCAGTATGGTTATAGGCCAAGGCCAGTTCAGGCACCCTCTCCTCTGTCCAGAAACAATCTGGGGATCTCTCCTTGGACCTGGGATCCCATTCATAAACAAGTCTCTTGGAAATCCTAAAATGACTCCCTTAGTTGAGATATATTCTTCCCTGATCCCATATCCATCCTTCCTCCCTCCCCCCATCTCAGTCCCCCGAGTTTTCCCCATTCCTCCCCTACTCCATTCTCTCTAACCCTCTCCCCTTTCAACAACCCTCCCACCCACCCCCCCATGCACCCGAGGTTACCTGGGACTCTTGTCTATTTCCAATCTCCAGGAGGATAAGTACATGATTTTCTTCAGGTTCACCTTCTTATTTAGCTTCTCTAGGATCACGAATAATAGGCTCAAAGACCTTTAATTATGGCTAGAATCCACTTATGAGTGAATACATACCATATTCCTCTTTTTGGGTCTGGCTTACCTCACTCAGTAAAGCGTTTTCTATGTCCATCCATTTGCATGCAAAATTCAAGATGTCATTGTTTTTTTACCACTGAGTAAAACTCTAGTGTATATATGTTCCACACCTTCTTTAACCATTCTTCTATTGAGGGGCACCTAGGTTGTTTCCAGGTTCTGGCTATTACAAATAGTGCTGCTATGAACATAGTTGAAGAAATTCTTTTGTGGTATGATAGGGCATCTCTTGGGTATATTCCCAAGAGTGGAATTGCTGGGTCCTGAGGGAGGTTGACTCCCAGTTTCCTGAGAAACCGCCACACTGATTTCCACAGTGGCTGCACAAGTTTGCATTCCCACCAACAATGGATGAGAGTTCCCCTCTCTCCACATCCTCTCCAGCATAGGCTATCATTGGTGTTTTTCACTTTAGCTAATCTGACCGGCGTAAAATGGTATCTCATAGTTGTTTTGATTTGCTTTTCCCTGATGGCTAAGGAGGTTGAGCATGACCTTAAGTGTCTTTTGGCCATTCGGAGTTCTTCTGTTGAGAATTCTCTGTTCAGATCAGCACCCCATTTTTTAATTGGGTTAATTAGAGTTTTATTGTCTAGTTTCTTGAATTCTTTGTATATTTTGGAGATCAGACCTTTATCTGATGAGGGGTTGGTAAAGATCTTCTCCCAGTCAGAAGGTAGTCTTTTTGTCTTACTGACGGTGTCCTTTGCTTTACAGAAGCTTCAGTTTCAGGAGGTCCCATTTATTCATTGATTCTCTTATTGTCTGTGCTACTGGGGTTCTACCTAGGAAGTGGTCTCCTGTGGCTATGTCTTGTAGACTACTTCCCACTTTCTCTTCTATCTGGTTCAAAGTGGTCAGATTAATGTTGATGTCTTTAATCCATTTGGACTTGATTTTTGTGCATGGTGATAGATATGGATCTACTTTCATTCTTCTACAGGTTGACATCCAGTTATGCCAGCACCATTTGTTAAAGATGCTTTCCTTCTTCCATTGCATACCTTTAGCCCCCTTGTCGAAAATCAAGTGTTCATAGGTTTGTGGGTTAATATCTGGGTCTTCTATTCGATTCCATAGGTCGACTTCTCTGTTCTTATGCCAGTACCAAGCTGTTTTCAATACTGTAGCTGTGTAATAGAGTTTGCAGTCAGGGATGGTTATACCTCCAGACATTCCGTTATTACATAAGATTGTTTTGGCTATCCTGGGTTTTTTGTTTTTCCATATAAAATTAATTATTATTCTCTCAAGGTCTGTGAAGAAGTTTGATGGGATTTTGATGGGGATTGCTTTGAATCTATAGATTGCTCTTGGTAGAATTGCCATTTTTACTATGTTGATCCTCCCAATCCAAGAGCAAGGGAGATCTTTCCATTTTCTGGTATCCTCCTCAATTTCTTTCTTCAAAGACTTAAAGTTCTTGTCAAATAGGTCTTTCACTTCCTTGGTCAGAGTTATCCCAAGATATTTTATGCTATTTGTGGCTATCGTGAAAGGTGAAGTTTCTCTGATTTCCTGCCCTGCTTCTCTATCCTTTGTGTATAGGAGGGCAACTGATTTTTTGGAGTTCATCTTGTATCCTGCCATATTACTAAAAGTGTTTATCAGCTGTAGGAGTTCTTTGGTAGAGTTTTTGGGGTCGCTCATGTGTACTATCATATCGTCTGCAAATAACAAGAGTTTAACTTCTTTCTTTCCAATTCGAATCCCCTTAATCCCCTTATGTTGCCTTATTGCTATTGCTAGAACTTCTAGCACTATATTGAAGAGGTATGGAGAGAGTGGACAGCCTTGTCTTGTTCCTGATTTCAATGGAATGGCTTTGAGTTTTTCTCCGTTCAGTTTGATGTTAGCCGTCGGCTTGCTGTAAATAGCTTTTATTATATTTAGGTATGATCCTTGTATCCCCAATCTCTGCAACACCTTTATCATAAAGGGATGTTGGATTTTGTCAAATGCTTTTCCAGCATCTAATGAGATGATCATATGGTTTTTTTTTCTTTCAGTTTATTTATATGATGGATTACATTGATGGATTTGCATATGTTGAACCAGCCCTGTATCTCTGGAATGAAGCCTACTTGATCATAATTGATAATTTTTCTAATGTGTTCTTGGAATCGATTTGCCAGGATTTTGTTGAGAATTTTTGCGTCGATGTTCATGAGTGAGATTGGCCTGTAGTTCTCTTTCTTGGTTGTGTCTTTATGTGGTTTTGGTATCAGGGTATCTGTAGCTTCATAAAAAGAGTTTGGCAATGACTCTTCTGTTTCTATATTGTGAAATACCTTAAGGAGTATAGGTATCAGCACTTGTTGAAAGTTCTGGTAGAATTCTGCATTGAAACCATCTGGCCCTGGGCTTTTTTTGGTCGGGAGGTTTTTGATAACCACTTCTAATTCTTCGCGACTAACAGGTCTATTTAGATTGTTCACCTGGTCTTGATTTAACTTTGGTAAATGGTATTTATGTAAAAACCAATCCATTTCTCGTACATTTTCCAACTTTGTGGCATATAAACTTTCGTAGAAAGATCTAATGATACTCTGAATTTCCTCTATGTTTGTTATTATGTCCCCCTTTTCATTTCTGATCTTATTAATTTGAGTGTTTTCTCTCTGCCGTTTGATTAGTTTGGCTAGGGATTTGTCAATCTTGTTGATTTTCTCCAAGAACCAACTTTTTGTTTCATTGATTTTTTGGATTGTTTTTTGTGTTTCTATTTTGTTGATTTCAACCCTCAGTTTGATTATTTCCAATCTTCTACTCCTCCTGGGAGAGTCTGCTTCTTTCTTTAATCTGTATGTTTTGTGTTTTGATTATTATATGGCAAGGGGATTTTTTTTTGATCCAGTCTATTCAGTGTTCTCTATGCTTCTTGAACCTTCATAGGAATATCATTCTTTAGATTGGGAAAGTTTTCTTCTATAATTTTGTTGAATATATATTCTGGACCTTTGATCTGCAGTTCTTCTCCTTCTTCAATCCCTATTATTCTTAGATTTGGTTTTTTTATTTTGTCCCAGATTTCCTGAATGTTTTGTGAAGAGAATTTGTTGGATTTGCTGTTTTCTTTGACCAGAGCATTTATTTTCTCTATGGTATCTTCAGTATCTGAGATTCGTTCTTCTATCTCTTGTATTCTATTGGTTATGCTTGATTCTGTAGTCTCTATTCGTTTACCTGGGTTTTCTATATCCAGCTGATTCTTGGTTTGTGTTTTCTTCATTGCCTCCATTTCAGTTTTCAATTCTTGAACTGTTTCCTTTACTTGTTTGATTGTTTTTTCTTGGTTTCTCAGGGTATCATTCATGGATTTACTTATTTCTTCAAACTTTTTGTTATATTTCTCATCCATTTCTATACTCATTTTTTCAAACTTTTTGTTATATTTCTCATCCAATTCTTTAAGGGAGTTATTCATATCCTATTTAAGGGACTCTATTGCTTTCATAATGGCACTTTTTTCCACTTCTTCTGGGTTAAGGTGTTCAAGTCCTTCTATTGTAGGTTCCTTGGGATCTGGTGTTTTCATGTTGTTTTTCAGATTGTTGGATGAGGTCTTGCCTTGGCGTCTGCCCATCTCTTACTTCAAATGCTCTCTATTGGAACTTCTGTTACCGGGTCAGGTTCCCTTCTTGGGCAGGGATTTCACTGACAGAATGCCCACCTTTCCTCAGACAGGTTATTGAAGCACAGGCACTCCCTCATTCCGGGATGCGCTTAAAAAGCAGGCCCAGCTAGCAGGGCAGCTGAGCTGGGAAAATTTTATGGCCCCAGGGGGAAGGGAGAAATATAGGAATTTGTACCTGGATGGGAGCTGGGATGGCAGGTGGGAGGGGGGGAGCCAGCACTGCAGGGTGACCTGGGAGTCTATGGGGTTGGGCAAAGCCCGAGCTCCTCCTCACTGGGACCCTGCCACGGGCCGAAGCAAACTCACCCCTCCGATGGCCCTCTGCTAGAAATCAGGGCCCCTGCTGGTCACCTCTAATAATTTTAATTATTATCAAAAACTTTCCTCTAGTTTAAGGCATTAGTTGGCAGTACATTGGGAGTTTTAAAGAAAAATAGTGACTGGCTTTCAGTCTCTTGAAAGTTTGTAATTTAATAAGACTGGATAATAAATTGGACCTTGGTGTTTATAGAACTCCTTTGGTGATTTTTAAATTTAAAACAACTTTCAAATATATTTGATCATATTCTTTCCCTCCCCATAATTTTTCTAGATCTCTCCCCATCCCTATCCATCCAACTTTATTTTTTCTCACAAAGAAAACCCACAAAAACCCAATACAACAACCCACTAAAACATAATTAAACAACACACCAAAAGAAAAAATACAAAACATAGAACTGGGAACAAATAAAAACAGAGGCAAAAAGCTGTGGGGTTCATTGTAAGTTGATCAACTGCTTCTGAGCGTAAAGCCTGTCCTAAAGTGGTTGATAGAACCAGTGTCACTATATTAGAGAAAAGTGATTTTCTACCTTCCAACAACCATAAATAACAGTTTAGTTGTTAACTTTTCCCCAGTAGCAAGGTTTTCATTTATTCATTTGTGTTTTAAAAACATATAACAAAATAAAATATAAGGGACTATTGGGAAGTTTTTTTCAGGAAAGGGAAATAGTGTACAGTTATGGATGGATAGGGGGCAGAAATGGGATGACCAAGTTGGGAGGAAGAAGAGGTTGTGGAAAGAAATAAGGGGAGGGGGGATTTGAGAGGCAGCATGAACAAATAATACAGTATTTTTATATATTATAATATATCAATATATACATATATATATATGAATAAAATTGTCAAATAATGGGGTCTTCAGAGTCCCAATTGGCCAGCTCTTATCAGCAAACAATGAAAGATAGCTTCCAATATCAGGACTGAATTGCATCTATCTGAATTGTTAGCCAAAGGTGCCAAGACTGCTCTCCACAAACTGACATCAAGGCCCAATTACTATAGACAACACCTGTACAACTCACTGAATACAAGAAGTCTAGTCGGTGCCTCCGCAGTGCCTTCACCTCTAACTTAAACTGTCTTGGGTAGAGGAAGGAACTTTGCATGTTGCCAAAAAGGCACTGTAAACATCAACCAGGCTTAAATATTTTGGTCTTCAATTATGTACTACTTGCAAAATATGCTAGTGCAATGGTGGCACAAAGCTTGTGGCAGTAACCACTCAATTGCTAGTTAAACTTAAGGCAAATTCTACGAGATGAAAGCCATACCCTCCAGGGCTTGGGTGAAAAAGAACCAGAGACTAGATAGCCCTGGGACCTAGGGAAAAACCAAATAGTGCTGATATAAAAAATAAATGAAATATATATGAAATAATATGAAAGATAAACAAATAAAAGTAGTTATAAAATGACTTCTAAAAGTATTCTGCTATAATCATAAATCTGTGCCTTGTTCAGCCATCATCAGAGAAGCTTTCTCCTTCAGCAGATGAGAACAAATATGGAGACCTGCAGACAGACGTTTCATAGAGAATGAGAGACCTTGGAACACTCAGACCTAAGTGGGATGCCACCATTAGATTCCTCCCCTCAGGGATCAGGGAACTCCGCAAAAGAGGAGGTAGAAAGAGCATACTGATTCGACCTCACATAGACTGAAGCAGTGTGCACAGGGCACAGGTGAGTCTGTACCATGTTCTCTGAGCATATATTCTGTGTTCCATGTTAGTGTCTTTATAGGAATCCCAAGTTTGTTGATGTGTGGGTCTCTGATTGTGTGCCTTCCTTTGGGTTCTTTTTCTTTTGTTGGTTTTTTCTGTCTAACTTCCATTCTAAAATGTCCAGTCCCTGTACTATGCTGTTTATTCCATTTTCTTTTCTTTATTTGAAATGTTATATATATATGTTTGAGATTATAATACATTATTGCATGTTCCCTCTTCTCTTTTTTTACCTCCAAAACCTCCCATGTACCAACCTTTTGTTTCTTTTCAAATTCATGGCCTCTTCTTCTTTAAATACTGCTGCTACTGTTCATGTGCATGTGTGTATGTGTATGTATAAGTGTATGTGTGTGTTCATATATTATGCAGAAATGGTTTTTCTAGTGATTCACAGGCATGGTTGTTTCTCTCCTCTGGAAGTTTACACAGCACGTTTTGGTACTATGAAAGCTAGTCTTCAGTGAGAAGGTTTTGAAAAGGCTGCCTACAGACCTTCCCTACTCTCAATTACCCCAGACCCAATTCTTAGGGTTGCCCCTAGTGCTACAACAGAACATGAGCTGCAGCTCCAAACCCTCTCCTGTACATACATCCTGTGGATATCACAGACCATCTCTCCAGTGCTCTTCCCTTCCCACATCGTCTCTGTCCCAGTCTCTAACTCAGGAGGACACAACCTCAAACACAAGCTATTCCTGTCTGCGTATCTCCCAAACACTCTCCCAATATTTAATTCTCAGGGTTGTCTCTAACCCTTCAGCAGAACATCAGGGGCAGCTTACCCTTCCTGCCTGCCAATGTCCCTCCTTTTCATGCAAGCAAGAAATAGGCCTTAAAATCAAGTATAGATATTATGTCGAGGTAAATGAGGAAAAAAGATATACCAAGGAAATAGACCTAAGAAGAAAGGCAATGTAGCCATTTTAATAGCTAACAAAACAGACTTCATATCAAAATTAATTAAAATGTATGGGAAAGGACACTATATACTCATCAAAATAAAAATTCTCCAAGATGACATTTCAATTTTTAATATCTATGCTGAAAACACAAGTGCACCCACTATTGTACAAGAATCACTACTATAGTTTAAATTACACATTGATTCTCACACACTGGCAATGGCAGACTTTAATATCTCATTCCCATTGATGGACAAGTCATCCCAACAAAAATTAAACAGAGGAATGCTGGAAACAAATGAAACTATAAACCAAATCAACCTAAGAGGTATTTCCAGAACATTCCACCCCCACAAATATGCTTCCTCTCAGCACCTCACAAAACTTTCTCTAAAATTGACCATATACTTGAACACAAAAGAAGTCTCAACAGATACAAGAAAATTGAAATGATCCCAGGCACGCTATTAGACAATTGTAAATTAAAGCTGGACATCAACAAAATTAAAACGCTTACAAACTTGGGGAAAAATAAACATCTCTGCAACAAATGAAAAATGGATCAGGAGAGAAATAAAGAAATAACTTAAAGAATTTCTAGAATTCAGTGAAAATGGATACACATCATACCCAAACTTAGGGAACACAACTAAAGCAGTGCTAAGAGGAAAGTTTATAGCACTAAGTGCCTATGTAAAAAAAGCTGGAGAGATCACATACTATCAACTAAGCAGCACACCGGAAAGCTCTAGAACAAAAAGAAGTAAGCACACCCAAGAGGAGCAAATGGCAAGAAATTATCAGTGTGAGGACTGAAATCAATAAAAAAGAAAAAGAAACAAAAGGACCAATGCAAAGATTGGATAAAACAAAGAGTTGGTTTTTTAAGAAAATCAAAAAAGATAGACAAATACTTACCCAAACATAATCAAAAGATAGAGAAAGAATATCCAAATAAACAAAATCAGAAATGATAAGAGGGTTGTAACAATAGAACCAATGAAATCCAAAGAATCATTAGGTCATACGTCAAAATGTATACTACTCAAATTGAAAAATCTAAAAGGAATGGGTAATTTTCTTGATAGACGTCACTTATCATAGTTAGATAAAAATCAGATAAACAATTTAAATAGATGGATAATGCATAGAAATAGAAAAGAAATACAGTCATTGAAAGTCTCTCAACCAAAAAAAGCCCAGGGCCAGTTAGTTTTAGTGTAGGATTCTTCCATACTTTCAATGAAGAGTTATTACTAATATTCCTCAAATTATTCCTTAAAGTAGAAACATAAAAGAACATTTATCATTTTATTTTATCGGGCAACAATTGCCCTAATTCCTAAATCACATAAAGACTCAACAAAAGGAGAATGACAGAACAATTTCTCTTTTGAATATAGATCCAAAAAATATACAAGAAATATTTCCAAACTGAATCTAATAACACAGCAAAAGGATCATTCCTCAAAGTCAAGCAGTTCTCAAATGCAGAGACACTTCAACATAAGAAAATAATTAAATGTAACCCACTGTGTAAGTAAACTCAAAAAAGACCTCATGATTACCTCATTAGATACCTCTAACAAAATCCAACACCCCTTCATGATAGAGTATTGGAGAGATTAGGGATATAAAAGCCATACCTAAATATACTATAGACAATTTACAGCAAGAATATAGCCTACATCAAATTAAATGGAGAGAAACTCAAAGCAATTTTACTAAAATCAGGGACAAGACAAGGCAGCCTCTCTCTCCATATCTATTCAATAAAGTACTTGAAGTTTTACCTCCTGTAATAAGACAGCTGAGGGAGATCAAGGAGATATAAATTGGAAAGGAAAGGTCAAAATATTGTTATTTGTTCAAGATATGATAATAGATCTTTACAAACTCCACATTCAATAGAGATCAAATATTCAAAATATATAAAAAATTCAGAAAAACTTATATCAAAAAACAAACAGCTCAATTAAAAATGGGGTGCAGAACAAAACAGAATTGCCAATAGAGGAATTTCAAATGGCTGAGAAACACTGAAAGAAATGTTCAACATTCTTAACCCGTCAGGAAAATGCTAACCAAAACTATCTTGATATTTCATCTTTCAGCTGTCAGAGTGGCTAAATTAAATAACAAAGAGACAGCTCATGATGGCAAGTATAATGAACAAGGAGAACATTACTCCACTCCTGGTGGGAGTGAAAACTTATACAGCGCTATACAAATCAACATGGTGGGCCCTCTGAAAACTAAGAATCAGTCTTCTTCCAGACTCTTGGGCATATTTCTCTTTGGCATACACCTGCAGAACTCTTCATCCTACTACAGGAACATTCAGTTATGTTCACTGAGGCTTTATTTCAGCTAGAAGCTGAAAACCAACCTAGATGTCCCTTAACTGAAGAATGAACAAAGAAAATGTGGAAATGTGGTATAATTACACAACTGAGTATTACTCGGCTATTAAAAAGAGATGACAATGAAATTTGCAAGCAAATTGATGAAACTAGAAAGAAAAAAGCATCCTCAGTTTGAAAACCCAGACCCAGAAAGGCAAATGTCATATGTATTCACTTGTAAGACAATATTAGGTCTTAAGTAAAAATAATAAAAGTACAATTGACAGACCCAGAGAGATTAGGTTAAGGCAATGGCACAAGGGGAGGCACATGAATCTCCCTAAAAAGGGGAGCTAGACTATGTTCTGCAAGTAGGTTGAGGTCAAGTGGAGACTTAGCCAGGAGGGATCAGGGTAGTGGAATGGAGGAAAAATGTAGGGAAAGACTATTGGAATTGGCAGGTATTCAGGGGACAGTTTGGAAACGTAGTACAATAGAAACTTCCTAGAATCTAAGAAGCTGACACTAGTAAATACTCCTAGTTATAAAGGATACAAGTCTGAACTTGTATTTTTGTGGCCAGGAAAGGCTTTCAATAGTAGCACTGGGTTACATTTTGTTTGTGTTGTTGGCCAAGGAGGTCCTGTGGAGATTCCTTTTTTTTTTTTATTCAGACACACATTTAATGTTGCCATATTCAACAGAAAAGTTATTCAGGAGATATTGTCATTTTCTATTTTTCTACTTCCCATGTATATTACATTCTTGTATGTTGTAAAAGGAGCAGCAGGCCACATTCCTGCCACCCGGCACCCAGCTAGTTTACACCCGAAATAATTACACGGAAACTGTATTCGTTTAAACACTGCCTGGCCCATTATCTGTAGCCTCCTATTGGTTAATTCTCACATCTTGCTTTAATCCATATTTAGTAATCTGCATAGCACCATGAGGTGGTGTCTTACCGGGAAAGATCCTAACCTGCGTCAGTCTTGGGTCGGGGAATCATGGCATCTGCCTCATTGCCTTCTTCCCAGCATTCTGTTCTGTCTACTCCACCCACCTAAGGGCTGGCCTATCAAAAAAGCCAAGACAGTCTCTTTATTAACCAATGAAAGTGACACATAGACAGATGATCCTCCTCTACTTGTATGTGCCACTTATGGTCCTCTTTGTTGTCCAAGTTCTCTGGGATTGTGAATTATAGCCTTTTTTTTTGCTTTATGTCTAAAAGCCACTTACGAGTGAGTACATATGATATTTTTGGAGTTGGCAATATCATTACCTCACTCAATATAATGCTTTCTAGATCCAGCTATTTGCCTGCAAATATCAAGATGACATTATTTTCTTCTGCTGTGTAGTACTCCATTGTATAAATGTACCACACATTTCTTTATCCATTCTTTAATCAAGGGGCATCTAGGTTGTTTCCAAGTTCTGGCTATGACAAACAATGCTGCTATGAGCACAGTTGATATGTTAATTCTAACTACCTTAGAGCATGGGAGATCTTTCTACTTTCTGGTGTTCTCTTCAATTTCTTTATTCAAATATTTAAGTTCTTGTCATACAAGTCTTCCACTTGTTTGGTTAGAGTTACTCTGAGGTATTTTATGTTATTTGTGGCTATTGCAAAGGGTGATGTTTCTCTGATTTCTCTATCGGCCTATTTATCATCCATGTAAAGGAAGGCTACTGATTTTTTTCAAGTAATGGTGTTCTGTAAACTTTTTGTATCTTCATATGCCTATCTTTCTTTAGAAACCTTTTTCTATTATTGTTGAATAAATTTTTCTGTGCTTTTGAGTTGGACTTCTCCTTCTTCTATACCTATTATTCTTAGGTTTGATCTTTTCATGGTATCACATATTTCCTGAATATTTTGTGTTAAACCTTTGCTAGATTTTAATGTTTTCTTTCATCGATGAGTCTATTTCCTCTATCGTATCTTCAGTGCTTGAGATTCTCTCTTCCATCTCTTGTATTCTCCTGTTTATGCTTGCATTTGTGGTTCATGATTGTCTTCTAGTAACTTTCGTTCTTATAATTTTCTTGGTTTGTGTTTTCTTTATTGTTTCTATTTTGGTTTCCAAGTCTTGAGTAATTTCCTTTCCATCTGTTTGATTGCTTTTTCTTGGTTTTCTTTAAGGGACTCATTGATTTCTTCCAATTTTTGTCTTTTCCTTCATTTCTTTGTGGGAATTTTTTATTTCCTCTTTAAGGGTCTCAAACATTCTACTAAAATAATTTTTGAGGTCATTTCTTCTGATTCCCTTGTATGTGGTTGTTCAAGTCTTGCTGCTGTAGGGCCACTATTTTTCTATTTTTAATTTTAAATTTTAACTTATTAATTTATATTTTTATTTTTAATGGGTGTTGTGTTGCTATTTGTGGTATTGAGTGTGTTTTTATGTTGTCTACCCATCTTTTCCTCTGATTGGTGCAGTTGGGGCAGTGTTTTTGGTGATCAATATTCCATATGCCAGTGGATTCAAGATTCAGATGGTTACTCCTCATGGTACGGTCAGGACCATGGTTCCATCTCCCTGGAGGTCACTCAGTACTCCTGGTGGACCCAGGGTCCTTTGAACCAGCTCCCTCTGTTTTGACTCCCTTGTACTTGCTTCTAGGGATGTCTTTGCCTCAGGCCAGCTCCAGTGGAGGTCATTGTTTCAAGCCTAATACTGTGAAGGTCACTGCCTTGGGCCTGCTCAGGCTGAGTTCCCTGGCTTGGGTCTCTTCCTATGGAGGTCCCTGTCTTGGTTCCTCTCCGGTTCCACAGAGGTCTCTTGCTCTAGCCTGCTCCCTCAGCAGTTGCTCCCTTGTACCTTCTTTTGTGAAGGTTGCTGCCTTGTGCCTCCTGTGGAGAGTTCTATACAACCCAGGCTAATGCTAGGACATAAGGTTATTCTTTAAAACCTGACAATGGGGCCCCATTGCCAAGAACAACTTTAATTCAGTTCATTGAATGTAGGGCAGTTGAACTGATTTGTGCTTCAGACTTTCACCCCTATCTTCTAGTCATTGGCACCATAAGTCTACAGAAAGAGAAACCTGGATACCAACTTAGCCACAAAACCCTAGGCCTTCAATCTGTCCTACCTTCAAGATGTGCTGAGGTAATAGTGGTACAGGACATATGGGAGAGGCTGACCAATGTTTAATTTAATTTGAGGCCCATGAGCAGGTCCCCATGTTCTACACTTCCTGGATGATCAGAAACCAGAGACTGAATTGCTCAAAAACAGGGTAAAACAAACCATGAGTGGTTAAAAAAATATTAACAAAATGACTTCTAATGGTATTCTGCTATATTCGCAGATCAGTGCCCTGTCCGGTCATCAATAGAGTTTTCCTCCAGTATCAGATGTGAGCGGGTGCAGAGAACCACAGCCAGATGTTGTGTGGGGAGAGAGTATAAATTGCAGTCTTCAGTTCGCTCCCATAAAAGAGAGATCAGTGATACCTGTGGAAAAGGGGGAGGAAAGACTGTAGGAGTCAGAGGGGATGAGAGGCATCAAGAGATACTAGCCCCACGGAATTAACTAGCAGGGCTCACATTGGCTCACAGAGACTAAAAGGTCAAGTGCAGGGCCTGCAAGTGTCTGCGTTGGTGAATCTTTTGCCTGCTCTTGATATTTTTCCTTTTGTTAAGTTGCCTTGTCTAGCCTTGATGGGAATGCACTTCCACTGTGCCTTACTGTATCTTATTTTGTCCTGTTTGGCTACAATTTCCTGAAGGCCTGTACTTTTCTGAAGAGGAACTGGAGGAGGAGGAGGAGTGCATCTTGCAAAGAGAGGAAGTGGCAGGGAGCTAAGTAGTGTGCATGGAAGAATTTGAGATGTATTATATAAGAGAATAATCTATTTTCAATAAAACAAACATGACATATCTTACTCTCATTAGCCTGAATACATTTAATTAGGTTTAACCTTTACTTTTTAAATTTTTTTTTACTGATTTTTATTTAGCTCTACATTTTTCTCTGCTCCCCTCCCTGCCTCTCCCTTCCCCCTCTAGCCCTCCCCCCAAGGACCCCATACTTCCAATTTACTCAGTTTAACGTTTAAATGAATGAAACATTACTTTAGAATTTCTTTTAGCATCATGCATTGTTTCACATTGAACAAATATCTTATTTAAACATTGTCCTGGAACGCTGAAGAGATCTCTTTATGGTGAATAACATTCATTGCTCATGCCAAGGACCCAAGGTGGGTTCCAAGAGCACTGATTTGGTGGCTCTCAGATGTTTAGACTTATAGCTCTCTGTTATATTTATTCCCCAATGCATTCATTTATTTTTTTCAGAAATAATTATGTGTAACCATGCTTTGAAACAAATTTAGAAATCAGAGGAGGGAGTAAGTCTTTGAAAATACTATGATCTAGGGATTGAATTTGCCTTAACATTTTTGTACAGTGTTAATTCCCCTCCAAAGCGTTTATCACTCAGTTCTCAACATTCTTCATTGATCATGCAAGTCCTTATGTCAACAACCCATTATTCTGACTGTGTAGACCTAGAATCAACTTTCCAATTGGGAAATTTGAATCTTCAAGATATGTCCTTTGTTTATTTTGTATAATTAGTGTTTTTTCTTGAAATACATACTGCTAAAATTTCCCTATGAAGATCTCAAAAATTTAAGGGGATTTTCACTAAATCTATAAATCAGTTTCTGCTTCATGGCAATTTGATAACTCTATTTCTCTAATCCATAAGCATTAATTTATCTTAATAGTTTAATGTGATATTTTGGGGGTTGAAAGTGGATAGGTTCAAAATGTATATTGAGACTTGAATTCTTTTGTGAACCAGGAATGACCAGTAATTATTCACACAGTGAATTATTATTAGGTGGAAGTGATTTTCTTATGAATCCTTAATTCTAAGTTAAAATTTTACAAATGCATGCTTCTGTCTTATATATCTGTCATTAAAATTAAATTTAATTTTTTCTCTTCTATTAGTTATAAACTTAATTTTAAAAGTAGGAAAAGAAGCATAGAAAACCAGACATGTTATCCTTTTTGTGACTATACCAGAAACTCAATTCAAGGTTATGTATGAAAACAACAAAGTTTTTATCTTCATAAACAATGTTAATTAATCTAGCTAAAGTGGTTCACAAATGTAACCCTTGCACTGTGGAAGATGATGCAGAATTGTAAGCTCAACACCATGAAACAAAAATTTTCTCAAATATAGAAAAATTTAAATGGCCTAAAATATTAAAGTGAGGGTACTGACCAACTACATTATACTTATATTTGTCAAATGCTTTGGGTTCCTTTTTTTTCCTCCCATATTCACATTGAAATTTAATTGTCACTTAAATAATATTAATAGATAACTCATCTTTTACACAGGGATTGATGATAACATCAGAGGAGAAGGTACCCTAAAGAAAGAAGAAATGTTTCTCTCTCTGTATGTTTCTTTATTCACTGTCATTTACCCAGAACCAGATATTCTGTGAAACTGGAGCAAGACAGCCCAAACTGTACATAACTGTTAATGCTAAATTTCAACTTGCCCATGAGGGTCCACCCCTATACAAAGAGATGTAAGTTAACTAGCTACTGCTGAGAGAAGTAGAATTAGTCTTTCCCACTAATGAGTTATTAGTCTTTCCCAGAGATTAGATATCTTAATTAGGTATTCAATAACCAAAAGTCAATCATTCATGTACATATAAGCAATTCTAAATGGACCCAGCAAGTTGTTCTTATATATTTATGCATTCGTGTGTTCATGCATGCTCAAAACAATACTAATGCTAGAAAAAGATCCCATGACTTGGAGATAGGCTAGAGGGAGGTTATTGAGAATTTGGGGGGTTGGAAGGAAAGGACACTGGGTTAAAAAGAGGAAATAATATAATGATATTTTAACTGAAATTCAAGAATTCAATATGCCAGAACCTGGAAAGGGAACCTGAGTAAGAGTCTGTTTATAGTTTGGTCTATTGGTTTTATCTGTTAGAGAATGACTCAATTGCCCTAAATGATGAGAAAATCCATCCTGAATGTGGGTGGTATTATTATTAGAATAGAGAACGTGAGTATCAACACAGAAGGAGAAGTGGGCCCATTCTCTTTGCTCTTGATGATCTCTCGATGATGGAAATGCTGTGACTAGCTACTTTGTGTTCCTTGCTGTGGTGAAATATATTAACCTTTCTCCCATTTGCGATCAGGAGATACTTTACTTAAGTTGTTCCATAATGAATAGAAAGTGGCTGTTTAGGCTGTGCATCGCCCTAGGAGACTGAGATTTTTGCTTCATTTAAAAAGTGAAGGATAACTATAACCTGTGTGGTCCAAGAAACATCTGTCATGCAACACCCAGTAGACACACACAACTTATTTCTGGTAACATAAAAGAAATTATTCTTTAAGTTAGTTGGTGATAAATTGATGCTGTATGTATACATGTGTGCATTAAAATCATGCAACAACAAACAGGTACAAAATCCTATTAGATAAACCAAGCCAAGTAAAGTATATAATCCGTATCTATGCTCTAGGACATGACAGACAGATAACAGGATGAGGAGGTGTTTCCACACCAACATATCACTGAATATACAGTGTGTGCTTCAACAATTAGCAATCAGAAAACTCTCCAAGTACCTGGACTATTGGTTTGGCTTGGTATCACAATGTTGGTACAGCCTCCTTGACTTCCTGCCTATTCTTGGCTGCTTAGATCTGTAACCAAACCTGCCATTTCTACTCTCAGACCTTATTTCAGCTTTTCAGTTTGTAGCTGAACTCTGCAACTTCACTCTCAAAGTCTGACTCCAGGAGGTCTAGCAATGGTTCTCACACAGCACTGGTCAGATTTGTTATATTATCATCACTGGAGACTCTCTGCTCACTTCTGAAATCATTTGAATTGTTTGCAATCTCTTTAAGTTATATTTATTCTGTGAACTACATATTCTGATAGATATAGAGATATATTTACTGTGTGCCTGGATCATGTGTACTATGAAAGTTAATATAAGTAACTTAAGATTGGAACTAAACCTTCATCTCTTTGTCCAGGTTGTCAAGTTACATAGAGTATAAAGCAAACCATTGTCTTAAAACTACTGAACCTTGTGGGTTTATTGTGATTCAGTTAACTCTGACACTGTGGGAAGACATACACATATTCATCTATGTTCCTGTCATCACATGCTCACAATACTCCTCAAAGTTGCCTTTGGCCAGGGTATTTTATTGCAGCAACAGAAATTAAATCAGGAAGCAGCAGCAAATCTGTGTTCTAAACCACTTTCATTTGTTTATTTTCTTCTTTGTGTGTTTTATTTTTCCTGACTGTCTTCTATGAGAGATTTGTTGTGCAATACTCAGACAACTGGTAAACCTCTTCTGAGCCTCAGCTGCATGCTGTTACATGCCATAAATAACAAGAAAACATAGAGATAGCATTGCCAATTACACATTTATACAAAATTAATTTGAACGTTTCAAAAAGTACACATAGGATAGTTATCAGAATCAAATAAAAATAAAAATAGTAGATTCTGTAGCTTAGAATTCTTACAGTAAAAATTAGTTGGGTCTCTCTTTGCACTGTTCTTAATTTCAGCAGAAATAAACATCTTGAGTTAATGTTTATTTACATAGAGAAAGAAGACATATATTTAATCTGATTGATTGATGAAAGGAAGACAGGCAGATTATAAATAAGTGGCAAATGTATATGGATAAATATGGCATAGTTCGTCATTGGTGATGAAATTAAATTTGGCAAGAGATATTAGATGGTCTCAATTTTGACAACAGGGCTGCAGAACTGAGTTTTCTAAAGGCCCCACAAATGTCTTCATAATAGTCTCTGTAATTCTTTCCAGAGCTCAGTATTACACCCAAGAACACCTGACATTATTTTATAAAGAACTTGCAGGCAGAGGTCTTGCTCAGTGATGAGTTGTGTTTCTAAAGTGCACACCATGCTTCCAACAAGAAGGTTGGCAAGAGACTTGACTCTAGAGGGGATCCCAGGTGTTCAAGGAGATGTCCCCAGCTTGTTCCTTGGGCAGCTGAGGGGAAGGCGCCTGAACTGGCCTTATCCTATAGTCACACTGATGAATATCTTGCATATCACCATAGAACCTTCATCTGGCGATGGATGGAGATTGAGACAGAGACCCACATTGGAGCACTGGACTGAGCTCCCAAGGTCCAAATGAGGAGCAGAAGGAGGGAGAACACGAGCAAGTAAGTCAGGACCACAAGGGGTGCGCCCACCCACTGAGATGGCAGGGCTGATCTAATGGGAGCTCACCAAGGCCAGCTGGACTGGGACTGATGGAGCATGTGATCAAACCAGACTCTCTGAATGTGGCTGACAATGAGGGCTGACTGAGAAGCCAAGGACAATGGCACTGAGTTTTGATTCTACTGCATGTACTGGCTTTGGGAGCCTAGTCTGTTTGGATGCTTACTTTCCTAGACCTGGATGGAGAGGGGAGGACCTTGGACTTCCCACATGGCAGGGAACCCTGGCTGCTCTTTAGACAGGAGAGGGAGAGAGAGGAGGAGGGGGAGGGGGAGGAAAATGGTAGGAGGGGAAGAGGTGGATATTTTTAATAATAATAAAAAAGAAAATACATTTAAAGTGCTTGTTGAGATAACTCTTATCCACTGTGTTAGAATGAAGATCCTTTTTTTCTAGACCTTTGGCACAATGCATAATGGACCTAACCAAGTAAACCCTTAGTGGAAAACCACATCCTTACTAACACCCTATTCACTGGTAGCGCTCAGAAGAAGAGTTAAAAACATTTCTAAAGCATATTAGCAACCACAGATGGAAACAATTTTCTATATTAGCACCTGTTTACTTTGTCATCTTAAGCTCTGAAATCCAGCATCCTCTGCTGCTAATTTCCTTTAAAACATGCTCAGCAAAGTGACAAGTTAGAATGAATAAATAAAAGATAACTGCATAATTTAGAGAAGAGCATTCCCTTGAGATTTTCTTGGCTATTTATGCTAAATTCAACACTCTACACTTCTCATCATGTATACATTCAGCACTTAAAAAAAGGAAGAAATAGTTTTCTTGAATTTATTTTAAAGTATTTTCCTTAAATGAGCATTAATATTTAATTTCTAAAAGTATCATGTTTTTTCAAGTTTGATTAAAACATCATTTAGATAAAAGGGAATACAAATAGACCATTGTTAGGCTGTATAACCTTACATACCAAAAGAGATTTATAAGTTATCAAATTCATAGTCAGACCTGATCCTGCTCATTCTCTGCCATGTGTTTTTGAGCTATAGCTTAAAAGAAAGGGCTTCTTTTGAAAAATTGTCATTAAAAAATCACTTTTCCTGATTTTTATTCCTGGCAAAGTTATTTCCTATGTATCAGCATACTGTCCCTTCCATTACATGAACTGTGTGATTTATATACAAGGGATAAACACCTTCCTCATGTAGCACCCAATGTGAATGAGATATCTTGGTGCCACATGTGCATATCTATGCATATGAACTTTTTCACGCTCCCAATGCCAGAAAATGTGAATTGCTATAATTCTATTTTGTTATCAATGTAGACACATCTGCTTGTTTTTGGTTACTTTCACAAAATATCTTTTTTCTAAATTGTGCTGTTGATTTTAAAGTAAATTTCTTTTTATTATTTAATAGACTTTTTAGATTTTATATATCAACCACAGTTCGCCCTCCCTCACCTCCTCCTACTCCTCCCAATATCCCTCTTAACTCCCCCCAGCTACTCCTCAGAAAGGGTAAGGCATGGGAAGTCCAACAAAGTTTGGCATATCATTGATGCAGGACCAAACCCCTCCCCCTTGTATCTAGGTTAAGTAAATTAATCCTCCATAAGGAATGGACTCTAAAAAACAAGTTCATGCACTAAGGATAAATTTCTATTCCCATTTCCAGTGGCCCTAAAGACTGGTGAAGTCAGAGAGGGTCACCTACCTTTAGAGGGTCTTGTTAGATCCTATGCAGGTTCTCCACTTGTCATTCTAGAGACAGTGAGCTCCACCAGTGCTTAGCTGTGAATCTCTGAATCTTCTTCCATCAGTTGTTGGATGAAGGTTTATGATGACATTTAAGATAATCATCAATCTGACCACAGGGCAAGGCCAGCTTAGGCATCATCCCACTATTGCTTAGAATTTTAGGTGGGGCCTTCCTTGTGGATTCCTTGGAATTTCTCTAGCAACAGATATCTCCCTAACTTCTTCATAATGATTCCCTCTATCAAGATATCTCTTTTTTTGCATTCCCTTTCTTTCGCTACCCCAACTCAACAATCCCATTTCCTCATGTTCTCCTTGCCTCCCCTTCACCCATCCCTCCCCTCACCCCATTTACTCAGGAGATCTTATCTATTTTTCCTTCCCAGTTGCATCCAGACGGGTCCTCCTTGTCCCATATTTTTCTTTACAGTTGAATAATAGTCCAGGAGCATCTTAGCTGTTTCCAATTTATGGTTACTAAAACAGAATAGTAGTTAATATGAATGAGCAAGTATCCCTGCAGTAAGATGCAAAGTACTTTCGTTATATGCCTAAGATTAATATTGCTGGATATGATGGTGGATGTATTTTCATCTTTTTGAGGAATTTCCACACTGAGTTCCATAGCAGCTTCTCAAGTTTGCTCTCCTCCCAGCAAAGAATAAGCATATTTCCCTTACTAACATTTTCACCAACATCTGCTACCACTTGTTTTATTAATCTTGATCATTCTTCCTGGGGAAATAAAAAATTTCAATGAAGTTTTATTTCATACTAATATAAATTATTGGCTGAGGTTTTTGAATAGTTTTCAAGTGTTCATCATCCTTTATGCTTCACCTTTTGAGAATTCTCTTTTTAGTTCTGTACTCCATTTTTAAATGGAATTATTGTTTGAGGTTCTGTCTCTATTAAATCTTTGTATATTCTAGATCCTAATTCTCTGTCATATGTAAAATTAATGAAGCCTTTTCCCCATTTTATAAGATTTCACATTTTCTGGATTACGGTGTCTTTTGCTATACAGAAGCATTGTAGTTTTATGAAAACTAATTTATTAATTAGTGATCCTACTGTGTGTGTTATTGGTTCCCTATTCAGAAATCCCAGTGAGTTCAAGCCAATTCCCCACGTTCTTTTCTATTAGATTCAGGGTATCTGATATCTAGTCTTATGTTAAGGTACTCTATCCATTTAAAGTTGAGTGTAACGTAGTTATTTTTTATTTTTATTCTTCTAAATGCAACCATCCAGACTGATTGGCATCATTAGCTGAAGATACTGCCTTTTCTCCAAAGTTTACTGTTTGCATCTTTGATAAAATCTAGGCGTTAATAGATGTGTAAAACTATGTGCATGTTTTCAATTCTATTCCATTGGTCAACATGTTTATTTTTATGTCAATACCATGCTGCTTTTATTATTAAGATTGTAGTACAGCTTGAAATCCAGGATATCAATATATCCATCTGCTCTTTTGTTTTTCAGAAAATATTTTTATATATCCTTGGGCTGTTGTGCTTTCATATGTAGTTTGACACCCAGAGAGCAAACACTGTGTATTTTATCTTACATGTGGACATTAGTGTTTATGCTTTAAATACATGTTCCACTTAAAATGCTCACAGAGCTTAGCTAATAAGGAAGCAGTGATGTGGAGGGTATATAGAATAATGTTTTAAAGGAAAAAAGAGGAAATTTGAACAGGAGGATTAAAAGGGTAAGGGAAGAGAGGACAGGGTAAAGGAAGGAATATGAGAAGGGATGACTAATACTGAAAGTCTTTTGAAAAATTATATAAAAACCTAACTCTTTTCTGAATTATATACACATATAAAAGGCATTCAAATACATTTCCCATAAGATGGAAAAGACAATAACCCAACTACACATCATATATTATCAGAGAACTCATCCAGTAAAAGAAATGGGTTACATTTATTGAGTAATTGATCAAAGGGTAGAATTGACATCACCCAAAGAACCTGACGGTGAAACCTTATGACTGAAGATATCTCTTACTGGGTTGCCTGGAACACTGAATGTTGTAAGTGGTACTCAACTGGCAGTCTCATCCTAACAGACTAGCTTTGATAATGCCACCTGACAAGACATGCAATCATTAATTACACCAGGCTATAAACTCTATTAACTATGATGATCAGCTTTGTACAAGATGTGCAATTTAATGCAATAGTGACACAAATATTAGAGAATTAATTAAAAAACATTAAAATTGGCTGTTAGGTCCTCTTTGGGAAATGGAACCTATGCCCGATACTGCTAGCAAGGCCCAGACTATGAGACTACCTAGGTTATAGGACCAAGGGTAAAGGTTACTATTTTCTTTTATTCTGTTAAATGAAGAGTTATACAATGATTTATAATGACATATTGCTATACCCATGGGCCATTCATCTCTCATCAGAGAAGCTTCTTCTGAAGAAGATGGTAATTAACACACAGGCCCTGAATTGAATAACATATAGAGAGTGATAGAGATGAAGGGGTGCCTTTATCATATGCCCTCCCATCAAAGTTTGGGGTTCCTTATTTAAGAGGGAGTGAAGTGTAAGAACCAGAGGTTGTGAATAGTTATAAGGAAAAAGCATTTTCCAGACACAACAAATGTGCACATGGACTTGCGGAGACTACAACGGTATGTGTATGACCTACGCAAGCTAGCCCAGCATGGAGATGAGGAAATGGGTACAAAGCCCCACACCTAGCCAACAAGCTGCTAACAAATAATAGCTTCTGGGAGAGGGAAAAATCGGTTTTCTTCAGTGAAGCAGCAATGATTGTATTAACCAACCTCAAGAGCAGGCCCCATTATCAGGAGTAGTTGAGCTGCACAAACCAGCCTCCATGTTTTCTGAGTAGCTTTTTTTCTTTTCTTTTCTTTTTAATGTAGGAAAAGGACAAGAACTTGGGTGAATAAAGTGTAGGGATGTGGAAGCAATTTGAGGGAGAAAAAAGAATGTCATAAAATAAGCCTTATGGAATTTTCAAAATATACAATAAAAGTAGTCAATATAAGTACAATAAAGCTTTTCAGATACTGAAGTATTGAAAGTTAAATAATAAAGAAGTCCATGGAGAATATGACATAATCAATGAATCAGGATGTTCTCTAGAGCTTTTTGTCTGTACAGTTTCCTTGAGTTCTTAGGCATCTTGGTTAGGATGGAGAATGATCTGAAGTATCCCTAAAAATAATGAGAGTTGAGGAACACTCAGGTTGATGATGAACCTGACAGCAGGGTTTCTAGAATCAGATAATCTGACTTACGAGTCTTCCATAGGCCCACCTAGAAAACTCAATAAGTTTAATGTGTACCCACTATGCGTCAGTTCTCTGACCTACAAAGTGAGGTTAATAAATATCACTTCCCCATAGGTTACAGGGAAAATACAGTGACCCAGGTCCTGAGAAACTTCGTTGTGAGACATACAGCACATGCTTAATGAATGCTCACTATTGTAAGTGTTCTGAAAGACTCCTTGATCTTTCCTAGGCTGATTCATGCAAGTTCGTTCAAGATAGGTAGGACAAAACGATGCAACCCATACTAACTCCACATCTTAAAATGAGATTCAGTTTCTCTTAACACAAGCTAAATGCCCCAAGCATATCCTGGAAAACATAAGGAGTCACTTTATCAAATAAATTCCTCATATGCTTCTCTGAAGTCACTAGCGAAGGAGACAAGATAGATACAAAATAAATAAACATTTAGGGCATTCTGCCCGTTAAAAAATGGGCAAAAGTTACATACCTAAAATGATTTATTTCTTAATTTGAGAAAAAAATCTCTGTAGGGTAAATTTTTGTTAAAATAATTAAAATAATGATTATTTTGAAAGTATCTTCATCCTCCTAATACTTTCTTTTTAAAAAAAGAAGAAAAAAAGAAATTTATTTTAAACAACTCTTTGTTGTAATATAATTTTACCAAAAGATAAGTAATGTTAACAAAGGATGAAAGAAAATTTGCAAACTAATGAGATAGATACATTGAAATTTTTGCATGAGGCATTAAATCCAGGTTGAATATTTGATGCTGTAATCATAAGGAAGCTGCAGTGTCTCTCAGAGTCGGTAGATATTTTCATTTCTTTTGCTTTTCCCAGATGTACAGCGCACATACCAAAGGTGGGTGGAAATTCTCTCCCTTCATGGTCCTGACTTCCAGTGCTCCAATGTGGGTCTCCGTCTCTATCTCCATCCATCGTCAGATGAAGGCCCCCTCTGATTTTGCTTTCCTTGCTCACGATCTCCCTCCCTCTGCTTCTCATTTGGGCCTAGGGAGTTAAGTCCAGTGTTCCAATATGTGTCTCTGTCTATATCTCCATCCATCGCCATATGAAGGTTCTGTGGTGATATGCAAAATATTCATCAGTATGGTTATGGGCCAAGGCCAGTTCAGGCACCCTCTCCTCTGCTGCCCAGAGTACAATCTGGGAACCTCTCCTTGGGCCTGGGAACCCCTCCAGAATCAATTCTCTTGCATACCCTAAAATGGCTCCCTTAGTTGAGATATAAACTTCCCTGCTCCCATAACCATCCTTCCTCCCTCCCACCTCCCATTCCCCCAATCCATCCCCGATCCTCCCCCTCTCCCCTCTCCCTAACCATCTCCCCGTATTTCCACCCCCCACACCTCCCCCCCCCCGTGCACCCAAGTTTGCCTGGCAATCTTGCCTACTTCTAATATCCAGGAGGATAACTATAGACACTTAAGGTCATGCTCAACCTCCTTAGCGATCAGGAAAATGCAAATCAAAACCACTTTGAGATACCATCTTACACCTGTCAGAATAGCTAAACTCAAAAACACCAATGATAGCCTATGCTGGAGAGGACGTGGAGTGAGAGGAACACTCAACCATTGTTGGTGGGAACGCAAACTTGTACAGCCACAGTGGAAATCAGTGTGGCGGTTTCTCAGGAAATTGGGAGTCAACCTCCCTCAGGACCCAGCAATTCCACTCTTGGGAATATACCCAAGAGATGCCCTATCATACCACTAAAGTATTTGTTCAACTATGTTCATAGCTGCATTATTTGTAATAGCCAGAATCTGGAAACAACCTAGGTGCCCCTCAATAGAAGAATGGTTAAATTTAAAAAGGTGTGGAACATATACACATTAGAGTTTTACTCAGCGGTAAAAAACAATGACATCTTGAATTTTGCATGTAAATGGATGGACATAGAAAACGCTTTACTGAGTGAGGTAAGCCAGACCCAAAAAGAGCAATATGGTATGTACTCACTCATAAGTGGTTTCTAGCCATAGTTAAAGGTCTTTGAGTCTATAATTTGTGATCCTAGAGAAGCTGAATAAGAAGGTGAACCTGAAGAAAATCATATAGTTATCCTCCTAATACTTTTTAAATTCTTGTTAGACTTGGAATTCTGTCTGTCAACGATGTTTCAAAGTTAATCTTTCGAAAAGTAGTTTTGAATCTTGGTTGACTGAAGCGTTTCCTAAGCTTAAGATGATCCTATATTATCTTCTATAAAGCTATATGTGTACATTTAAAAACAGAAGGTTCTCCTATAAAGGACTAATATGATAAGAAGTCTGGCATAGAAGATGAATTGTGGCAAGGTATATAAATTTGCTCTTTGTCCAGTCGTTGTGGACATACTATGCTGACATTGGCATGTAGATATTATGAGAGCAAATGACCAGTCCACACTTTGTAGGCATGTAATTGCTGGCTATCTTAGATGATTCCAATTAAATACAACAAATGCCTGTGTAACTTTCAGGATAAAACGGTGTTTCAGCTTCTGATCAAGATACCTGATATCACTGAAGCCTAGTCACCGGCAGAGAGCAAGTATCTTAGCAAAAATTTACTTCAAATACCAGCAAAACCATGCTGGTGTCTCCAAGTTAAAATAAGCAGTCTTATCAGTCAACATCTGTTTCCAATATTCATTTTTCCACAGTCCTGTTTATCAGATTTTTCATTGAGAGACTTCCCTGTGGAGCATAATTCCCTTCATTTTTACTCATTCATAAGATTTTTTACATCTCCCAGCTGCAACTATTTTAAGCAAATTTCTGAGGATTTAAAATTGAATGTGACTCATTTGCCAGAAGCAGAATCATAGTGCAAAAACCTAGGCAACCTCAGTCCTTTGAAAACACAGGAAACTTTTTGGTATGAGATTAATTGGCAAAGAAACTGAACCAGAAAGTCTTGTCTACACCGTGACACAAAATGAATCATTTTCAAGGTATGAATTAGATGGAAATGGTTAATCCACAAAACCACCCAAAGTCCAGAATTTTCTAGTGTGAGAAAAATAATCTGGACAAAGTAAACTCATCAGCTTCATACAACACAAAATCAAATTGCTATTGGCAAGTGTTCCCATGGCAACTGCCTCCCTAAGCAAACTTCTCTACAAAATATACAGCTGTTATCTTATTTTGTTGCTAAGTTCCCTTGACAAAGTCACAGCATAATAACCACTCACATTCATGTCATTAAAGTGGATAAAGCTCCCCTGGGTTTATACAGCTTATCTTTTAAATGATAACTTAGGAAGTGAGCCCCACTCAGTTTTCTGTCTCTCTGACTCTTTCTCGCCCCCCTCACTCTCCCTACATTAAAATTGTACCATAATAGGAAAGAAGCATTTGAGTCCTTAGTATATATTACTAATAGTCTCTAAATATCACTTTGCTATTGTTATGTTCACTGATCAATAGCAAGCAATAATGCTGTATTCTTTATATTTCCATTGAATGAAATGACCCAATATATTTTTTGTAATATATCTTGTCCAACAGCAAACAATATTCTCTGTCAATTAGATATGTTGTTTAAACATGTATACGATGTAGAAGTAGAGTATAGCCATGAATGAGCCTGAGTTTGATACCATTTAATTCTGTGCTTACCGGAAACAGTAGATTCCAAATATGTCTATATAGGCATCAATCGTGTCAATGAACACATTTATTGAAGTTTCAATAATTGAGGAGAGACAATTTTATGGTTTATAAGCTTAACCACAACATATTTCTGTATCAATTTTTGCTTAATATAAACCAGGAGAAAAAAAGTTAGGCCAAGTTAAAATCCAATGAGATGTCCATAAAATATTTACAGTAATACACGATTCTTTCAGCAGAATAAGGGTGGGAAAGAGAGTCCTGTTACATATAGAAAAGCAGAAAAAGAAGCAAGAGAAATAACACTTATCCCCCAAATGATAAGGTTGGGTTCAGTCTCACCATTAAACTCTGACATTTTCTACTGCTTTTTGGTAAAATAGTGATTTTCCCCCTAGTTTAATTTCACTGCTTTTGACAAGAAACCTAGTTATCAGTGACATTTACAACTGCTATGGCTCTCAAAAAGATTCATTTTGACAATGTTAGAATAGAATATTTGTAAACGGGTGTCAAAAATAGCTTATTCTTACATTTTTTCATAGAAGTAAAGTGCAAGGGAAACCCCAGGTATGATGCATGACCTATGTCAGGAGGTGGCCGTCACTTCCAGCTGAACCAATTTAATTCTAGATGTAGATAAGAGAGACAGAAAAAGGACTTTTTCCCTCAATAGGATAGCTAGTTTTACCAGACACCTTCACACACAAATTTAGTATGGACATTATTAGTTTGATTGTATTATAAAACAAATAACGAATATTTTCTCAGTTGACTTTTCAAGTTACCTTTGTCTCAGTGTTACAAGGATGAAGAAAATATCATATTGAACATGGAAAACAGATTTACTTTTAAATTCATACACGCATGATGTTAGTTATGTGTAATCACATATACTCTATTTTTTATGGTTAATAAAAGTTATAAAAATCTTCATTATACTGTAACATCAAACAACAGGCAGCATATTCATGGATTGAAGTAATAAAATTATTGGTTTTTGTTTGCTTCTCCTTCTCTCTTCTTTTTCTTTCTTCTCCCTCTCTTCCTTCTGCCCCATCTTAGTCTTTTCTCTTCTCCCTCTTACCCTCTTTTTTCTCTTTATCCTAATCTTTTCCCCCTCTCTCTTCCTATCTCTTCCTCTCTTTCTCCGCATTCCTCATCATCTCCTCTGCCTGCTACTCTCAACCTGTCTTCCCTTCCTTTTGCTTCTCCTTGATTTCCTCTTATCTCCTCCTTTCTGCATCTCCTTTCCTTCCATTCATATAGGGTCATAGGCAACACAGATTGGATTGAAGCTTACTATGTAGCTAAGGATGATTTTGCTTTTCTGAGACTCCTGTTCCCACCTCGCAATTGTTGGGATCAAAATGCCAGGTTTATTCAGCACAGGGGACTGAACCCAAGTTTTTTTTATTTATTCCAAGCAAACATTCTGTTAAATGAGCTATGTCCTCAAACATGAATTTCATGTGAAGTTTTCTACAATATTAGGTGACAAATTTAATTAAAAGATCATTTGACCTCATTTTTTACTTACTTCTGATGTATTAATGACTGATATGAACAGAATTTAAGCTCATTTACATTTTCCAACCAAAATGATGTTCAGTTCTTCAGTCTTTGCTACCCTCCAACCTAGAGCGCACATGAAATTATTCTTTCCATCTGAAATACTATTTGATTCTTGTTTATATAATGCCCTTCTAATATTTTTATGTCTTTTATTTTGAGATTACAGCATGATTACATTATTTCCCCTACTACAATCATTCAGCCTCAGCTAACATAGCAATTCCTACAGAAATCCTACCAACTTGACTACAGACACTTATTGTACCAAGTCACTGCTTTTCAAAACCTCGTGGGAGGGCTCACTGTCATTTTAATCATCGCATGTGTCTGACGTAGTTCCTTTTTCTCCTATGAAACTCAGTGATATAGATTACCTGAAAAAGAATGCAGTATTTCAATGGTAACTCAGAAGAAATATGTTGTAGAAAGAGTTATTGTTCTTGCCTTTGTAATATACTGTATTTATGTAGCCAATGTTTTTGTCTCAAAATACATGTTTAAGATTTTAATTTTCAAAAATATGGTATTATGAAATTGTCCCATAAATTGAAGAGGAAAGAATAATCATGAGTGAGATTAATGATTTTATGAAAGAGATCCCAGAAAAAGGTGTTGTGGTTCCGTGGGTAAGAGCACTTGCTGTGAAAGCATGAGGAACTGAGTTCAAATTCCCAGAACCTCATAAAAAAATACAAGATATGGTGATGCACACTGTGTACAGCAAGGGTAAAAGGATAGTTAGGTTTTCCTGCATGTGGTCACTCATCTATGCATTCACATGAACATACACCACACACAACCACACACACACACATACACACACACCATTACTGAAACAAAAGAAAAGAAAATCACACAGAGAGCTAGGACCTCTCTTCTGCCATGTAAGGATAAAAACACACAGACAGAAGGAGTTGTCTCTGAGTCAAGAAGTGGTCCTTATCAAACACTGTAACTCAATAAATCTTGATTTTGGATTTTATGGCTTCAAAAATTGGGAAAAATATATTTTGTTCATAAAATCAACTGTGATTTTTGTGGCTATAGTGGCTCAACTAAGTCAAAATAGTTATGTGATGAATGACAAATCAAAATCAAAGACCAATTTCAATTCATAAAACAACATAAATACAAAGCCATACACCTACTTTTATTATGTGCAGTGCAAGAATCTGCATGTGAGATATATATGAGAACTGAAGCCGCAGAAGCCACTGAAGGACAGGGCAATGAAGAAATTAACTGCATATGTGTCTGGGGAAGGTGAAGAACGCCTACTGTAGACTGGAAACAATCAGGAAAGATAGCCTGGATTCTAAATCCATAGAAAGTTTGCTATCTGTGGTTTATGCTTCTTGGAAGAGATGATAAAGTTCTAACTGTAAGAATAACTCCAACTTCTTAATTTGAAATTGTCCTCCCTAAAGGGAACAAAGTCTCACTGAAAGCAGAGCCCAGAACCACTGAAATCAAATAAAATATGGTACCCTTTATGACATTTTCTCATGAACAACTGCATATAGGCAGCCCATGTCTTTAAAGATACTTTTTTACATTGCTTACTTACAATGCAATGATGTGCATTATTTATGGTTTGTTTAATATCTTTATAAGAATTTCTATGCTATTTTCTATATAAAATTGTTTATTTCTAAAGGGAAACTAAATACCTGTTCAAAATTATCCCTTGGAATCTTGGTGCCAAGTTATATTTTAAGAATAATGCTTTGGCAATATTTAGCTTTCTCATACAGAACAGAGAAACATATGGAGACACTTATGAGAACTGAATATTGGGTGTTGAATTAATAAAATGAACATAGTTAAGAATATAAGTTATCAGATTTAATAATTTTATATAGTGCCCAACATAATATCAAATTATTCATTAAACAACTGTAACATCAGTAAGAGTTTTTGATAACTGTTACTGTGATAGTCTTTTAAAATATTTCTGGTTACCTACGTCAAGTTTGAGTACACACGTTTTATCAATTCTAGAAAATCATAAATAAACATTTGTGAAATTATATAACTCCCCTAAGGAGAAATTAACCATAAATTAATAACCAAAATACCATAAAATCAGACAATTGTGATCCTTTTTTAGAAAGAAATTTCCTGAAATTTTTTTCTATTTTTAGACATATGAGTACATTTTTATAATATTTATGATGAGAAAAATTTGTATTTGACTCTATACTGTTTTGCAAAAAAACTACTCAAAAAATATGCCATGATTTGTATCTTTTAAAAGCAAGCTAAGTAGTTATAAAAACATTAGACATGCTCACTATGATAATGAACTCATGTTAGCCATATCATTGTTTTTAATTTCAAAGTGTTTGTGTCTGTGTGTGTCACATGCAGTGCAGTTGACCTTGAATAGCTGAAGAGAATTTCAGTCTCGTGGAGCCACACATGGATGGTGAAAACAAATATGGACCTTCTGGAGGAGCAAGTACCCTTAAACGCTGAGCCATCTCTCCTTCCCCATCATTACCTATTTATATAGGAAAATCCATTCAATGTCAAACATTCATGAAAACAAGAAACATAGCATTTATATCATCAATTAACATAAAAGAAAAGATGAAAATACTTCCATAGGCTGTAGAAACTTTCATTTATGTTTTAAAGAATTTTTGACATGGTATATATGGTAAAACATGGTCTATAAATTCCCAAGGCAGCACAAAATGAACTGAACATTTAGATTAAATCAAAGAGGAAAAAGATACTCGGTTTTCTGAAAGCAATCTAGTGAAAAATGCTCTCCTGTGCAGAGTACACGGAGAGACCTGCATATATATTAGTAAGTACCTTTTCATTCAGAAATAAATGAACATAAAAACTAACCCATAGGAACTTATTCAATACAGGCCCAAGGACATTCAGACATTTATCTGTCTCAGTATTTCTCAATTCACATGTTTTCTTGTATAGAAGCAGGGACAATATTTTTTTGGTCCATAGGAAATTATTATCAACAGTTATGTTGCCAAATCTGCAACGTTTCTTTGATCTATGTTGAATTAAATTCAGCCTACCATTCGTATCAAAAGAGCAACATCTTTATTTTGGGCTAAAATATTTCAGGTAGACTTCTTTATATAATACAAGATTTCATTGTATTAACATTTGTCCTTTCTCTGCTGGAATTCAAGGCACATATTCAAATTAGGCTATTAATATAGTTTTCAGCGTTTGTATTGTATGTTCATTTGAACCCATATACCAACTTGGTATATGTATAAATATTCAATTATCTCCCCATTGCTCATGAGTGGTGATCACTTGTTGAAATGGGAAGAGTTTCAGACATAAGGCTAGATATGTAGTTTTATTATTGTGTGAGGACTGTTATTTCAACTTGATGTATAATTTATTTTATAGACACCTGGATTGTGCAACTTATTCAGAAATATTTTGGTGCAGTGGTCACTGTTATCAGTAATTATAATTTTTTTCGAAAGAGAGGGTTTCTTTGTGTAATAGTCCTAGATGTCCTGGAACTAACTCTTATAGACAAGACTGACTACAAACTCACAGAGATCCATCTGTCTCTGCCTCCCAAGTGCTAAGATTAAAGGTTCACACCACCACTACCCAGCCCAGTACTTATAATTTAGTAATTGGAAATAAATCGAGCACGTGATCCAACCAGATTCTCTGAATGTGGCTGGATTCTCTGAATGTGGCTGGCACGGGGTCTTTGTGAAAAGCCATTGACTATGACACTAGGACTTGTTTCCTCTGCATATACTGGATTTTTGGGATCCAGTCTGTTTGGATGCTCACCTTCCTGGACCTGGAGGGAGGGGGGAGGAACTTGAACTTCCCATAGGGCAGGAAACCCTGACTGCTCTTAGGGATGGAGAGGGAGGAGGAGAGGGAGTGGGGGGAGTGGGAGGGTGTTGGGAGGAGGGGCGGAAATGGAAACGTTTACAAATTAATAAACTTTTATAAATAAAAAAACAAAAAAATTAAAATTACTGAAAAAATACTATTCCTGAAAAACAAGCCTGTTTCCACTCCAACTATTTGAATTGGGTATTTTTAGGATATGTGGGTTTTTTTCTCATATTTCTTTGATTGTATATCAGTGGAAAGTATGTTTAAAAATCTCTGAAATAAATATTTTGTGTTTAGAAAGACATCATGTAAAAGATGAAAATGAAGCAGATCAAAGCAAGGAATGGCTAATAATACATAAACAACAGAAAATAAAGAGAATTGGCAATTTATTAGCAGGATTGTACTAAAATGGGGAATAAAATATCTAGGAAGCCCTAGACAAATGACCTTTGATGTAAGAAAAATATTTGAAATAATACTAATTGTTAATATAATAGTGACAAAATTCTGCTCACTAATTTTATAAAAGTATATTTCAAAATTGTAGCACAATAATGGGGAATGGGATAAAAATTACAATTATTTATTTATGTTTTTAGTCTTTATTTTGTTTAATTGCTTTTTGATTAACCTAATATTCACGCTCAATGACAAACTATAACTGTTAAACAAATTTTTATTTGACAGCATTTTATAATATATTTCTTTTCCATATTTCCAAATTTTTAAAAATTTCTTTATATTAATAATAATGCTAGAAATATGTTATTTTATTGATTGTTGAATCTCAATCAGTAAGAAGAAGCAGAGTCTGAATTAGGTAGTTGGTTGATCTTCTATTGAGTAGGTTAACTTTCATTGCTTTGTTTAATCTTTGATTAAAAAAATTATGATAAAGACAGCTTTTAAGGAAAGAATAATACTATTGATACTATTATGCTTCTTCTCAATTTGAAAACAATTACCAAAACAATGGATTTCATTGTCTATGGATGCAGTAAAAAAATCACTATTGTAAGTATGCATGGGGGGTTTTTGCAATCGTTAAAGACTTCATTGACATGACATTGTGCCATTGAGTAATTGATAGTGTCAATTACATTAAAACTACAATTTCAAAGAGGAAAAAAAACTACAGTTACTTTGAAAGTCATGGTAAACTGGATAATACTTTGATTGTTCCTCTGGATAGCGACACTTATATATGTGTACTATTGCTTATTAAAGAATTTTTGGTGAGGTTGCACCTGAGTGCTCTACATTTATTAATGAAAACTTTTAATTTGAAGTATTTCAGATTGTCACACATTTGCAGCTGATATGTATTCCAGCTCAAGTAATAAGAAAGTGAATTTAATATAAAATGAATTAAAACTCAAATATTCAATCATCTTTGGGCTGTGAAACACAGGTTGCTATGCAAGTGAGTGTGTTGTAGAGAGGAATGAAACATCATTTCACCTACGGTATCCATTGACTATCAGAAACAGCATTGCAGAACTCATTGAGTTCTTGATGAAATGTTTTCAATTATTCATTCATTCATCTTTTCAAAAAAGATTTTTTGTTCTACTCACAGCAGGAGTTAGATTAGGCACCAGAGATCCATAGCTGATTAAAAGCAGAGAGCTACCTACTTTTCATAAATCTGACCATTTTGGGAAGGGACAGATATTAATCAACTAAATGTGAACAAGGTAATTGATGATGATCGTGGTTCCATACAGAAATAAATAGAATAGTATTAAAAGAAGGTAAATTAGCACACTCTTTGTCAGAACGGCAGATAGAAAGCTATACAAACAGTACACTTAGATTATGTCAATATTAAGGAATTTTGAAAGTGTCCAGTAAAAATCAGTCATAGATGAGAACAAATCCATGGCTGTGGCTAGTCCAAAACACTTTACTCATGAAAGTCAAGTAGGGGACAAACAATATTTGACTGGAGGCCATGTGTAGACAATAACTGGGTGATGCTGGGTAGGTGATTTTCTTATAGGGAATATAGTTATAGACAGAAAACTCTTTGGAGCTGTGCCATAAGGTGTGAATAATTTAAAAGCAGCTGGTCACTCATATAAATGTAGACACTTGGTATACCATGTGTAGTAGCTTTATTAGAAGAAACATGGGCCCTTCAAAGAAGAGAAAAGAAACTGAGATATGTAGAGTCTTGGAAGACTGAGAAAATATTATAAGTAAGGTTTGATGTCTAAACAAATGCCAACTTGCTTATCAGAATGAAGACCCAAATGAAAGATGGACATGCAGTAGACTCACATAAACCAGAAATAGTGAACTATCTTCCCAGAACACTGGCGTGATCACTCAGCAAGAACTTCTTCCAACAAGAATCCAGAGTACTGGGGAAATAATTCAATTGATGTTGACTGTCTATGAAAATTCAGTCTACAAAACTACTCAGAATAAAGGTCAATATTTTCAAAATGAAACTGAAGTTCGATGACATATAGAATGAAAATATGTCAAACATGAAAGAATGCAGATGGCTGGATGAACAGTGCTGTGTTTTCACCTTCAAACTACCAGAGTGACCGCTACAGCTTTAGCTTCCTTAGACTAATGATGAACAGAAGAGGACAGGATTTGAAGACACAAAACACCTTGAATTAAAAAAATAAGAAACAATTTTCCTATTCTCTGAAAATATTTTTTTCTTGAAGTGCACTTTGAATTTTTAATTTACCTAAATTTTTCTACATGAATACACTTTGACTCATTTCCAACCATCTCTGTCCCTGCAACCTCCTCTCGTCTTTCTCTAAGGTGGGGACTTGAATTTTTTTACTCTGAGAATTTTTTTTTTAAACCAGGTATGTTACTTTTATTAAAACAGTAGTCATTTCAGCTATTGTTTGAACCATATTTGACATAAAATTTTCTTCCATTTCCTTTTAATGCATTTGTGATTTCATATGTGAGAGAGTATCATTCAGGCATTCTATAGTTACCTGTATGTGTTTTAACCCGGTTTACAAATTCTTCAGTTTAACTGATCTGGTTGTATAATATCGATTTATATGACTTTTGATGACTATTTTACATGTAAACATTGCTACTTTGTTTAATACATTTTTACTCATCTTTTCTTACTTATTCGTATTAATTCAATCACATCATGACTAAACCGTTTTTTCTCTCACTTGCCTATATCTCCAAGGTGTATATGTCTGTCTGTGTGTGAGGGCAAATGGTGTGTGTGTGTGTGTGTGTGTGTGTGTGTGTGTGTGTGTGTGTGATAAGTGAGTGATGGTTTCCTGAATAATAGCATATATCTTTAATTATCACATCCTTCCTATAGTGATGACATTAATGCATCCATGTCCTAGGACTTACACTTATCCTTCATTGTACTTTCTGCAATTGTAGTTGTGTTTACTGACACATACATTTTATATAATTCTTTACTTTGTTTAAATAAATTAAATTTAAAAATGAATTAAAATAATTTGTATTTGTGTACTCCGTACCATTTCCAGTTATCCTTACCTTTTAACATATATCCTAAGTTTTTGTTTCAGGTATAATAATTTTTTAAAATGTATTTTAGGCATATACTTGCAGTCTCATGCTTGTGGATGTATGTTTTATTTGTGTGCTGGTTGGATGTATTTCTGTGTTTATGTAACTGTGAGGATATCTGTAGGCCAGAGAACAATGTCAAGTATTTGTTTATACCTTTCACTATATTTAAGACACAATCTCTCTTGTGTACTGTTTTCGTATTCTCTGAGAATATTTTTCTTTATGTGGACTTTGAATTTTGATTTATTTAAATTTTCTTATACGAATACACACTTGCTTCATTTCCAACCATTTCCGTCTCCTGCACACTCCTCTCATGTCTTTCTCTAAGGCCTCTCTTTGTGTATGCACAAAGCTAGTTGTCCTAAGCACTTCTTGATTTTCCATTGTCTTCTGCCTATCTTCCCTTAGAAGTAAAGGTTCTATACACATTTTATAAGAGTTCCAGAAACTTGAATTCATGTCCTCATTCTTCTGTATCAAACACTTTACCCATCTTCCTGACCAAGACACCACAGTTCTGTGTGAAGAACTTCATCTTGGGTCTTTAAAATATTATTTATATTCTCTTATAGCATACTTTCACAGAGTGCCACATTGCTGAAAACATGAAATACAGTAGACATTTTCATGGATTTGCCTATTAATTCATTGCATGTCATTTTCGTGCTGGTTTCAATTTCCTTCTTTCCCTTCATTATAAATTATATTTTCCCATTATAATTTCCATTTCAATTGCCTTCACTACCCTCATTATAAACAGTATTCTCCCATTGTGAAACCATATATATATAGTGTTTTTTATCAAATGTAAAACCATTTTGGTTTCTATGGTTTAATTCTCTAATTTACATTTCTATAATTGTTTTCAAGCTCTGCTCTAAAAAACACAATTTTACTTCAATTTCAAGAATATTTCAGTCCTCTGAGTCTTATCTTTTATTTTTGTTAAGTAGCATTGGTTTGATGTCTCACTTTTCTGATATCTGCCTCATTAGTACTCTCCCCAATATAAGATCTTGCAGACTGGACTTGGGAACAAGAATCATTTTGCTTCAGATGATTTGGGGAGATTGTTTGTATATTTTGTGCAATACCTGCAAGAGTAGATTTATTTCTTACTAACTATGCATGAATTAGAATTCTATGAAGACTTTACTCTCCGAACACCCAAACATGCCTTTGTCCTGCTCCCTTCTCTGATACCTGCCCCTGTCTCCAATATCTTCTGTGTCCTGTGCAGGCTTGGACTGAGACATAGTGGAATATCACTGGACATTTCTGAACTTTGATGGAATAGAAGCTCTACAATTAATCACAGAAGTCTAGAGAACAATTCATTTGCTTCTGGTGCATTATAATCGTCCCATATTGTACCACACAGCCCAAGCCTTAAAAATTGTTTTACTGGCCAGGCAGTGGTGGCACATGCCTTTAATCCCAGAAATCAGGGGGCAGAGGCAGTAGGATCTCTTTGAGCTCGAGGTCAGACTGCTCTATGAGAGCTAGTTCCTGGACAGGCTCCACAAAAACCCTGTCTCGAAAAAAAAAAAAAAAGAAAAAAAAGAAAGAAAGAAAGAAAGAAAGAGAAGAAAAAGAAACAAAACAGAAACTTGTGTTTCTGATATTCAATCTTTGTTTATGGAAAAAGTATGAATCTGACTTGTGCTGCTTGACTTTGGATGGAAGAGGCTCTGTTGCCTTATTTCTTCCCCAAAACCTGGCTGCTCATTGTCCATAGCAGATCCTTAGTGTTCACCCCATGATTGTTAATGAAGCTCATAATCTGAAATTTAAAGAGTTTCCAGAAAACCTCAAAGGTCTTCTGAGAGCAGGATTTAGTCTCCATGAGAAAATCAATGAATAAACATGTCAGTCATTGACACACTTGTGAAAATATCATCTCTCAATTAAGAAAAGGTAGTCTAATAAAGAATCAAGGATATTAAAATATGTAGATATCAGTAATCATTTAAATGATATCTGACTGAATAATTCATACAATAAGGCTTTTAGGCTTTTTAAAGCTGGATTCTTTTGCATGACAATTTTGTCCTAAAATAGGAAAACTCTTGGCCATTGTTTGTAAATGATGGCATCTACTTTACAAAGTTATCTAAATGGATAACGGAATATAATAAAAAGGTTTTCTTTTTCCTAAAATAAACTCAATATTTAAAAATCCTTTCTCTTCAAATTGCATTTGACTCCTAGCAAATATCTTGTTCATAAAACCATGGAGTTTCTTATGCATTCTTAGTCTGACAAGGAAGTTACATTAGACAAATGTTTTAGACATTTAGAACATATAGGTACAGAAAACTATCTATCCTTAACAGTTACAATGCATTTTATTTGGGAAATTTGTAAATCACAAAACTGATTTCAATTACTAAACTCTTGTGTTAGAAAGAAATTGTTAAATCTATCAAGAGATGTCAAATTCTACCATATGCCTAGAAAAATAATTTAATGTCACTAGACATGGAGATTTTAATAAATTATATTCAAGGACCCACTAAATTTCCCAAAGAAAAGTAATATTTGTTAAGAGTTAAAATTTTAAAGCTTTTATTCTTTTATTTTAGGAAATACACATTTTAGGAAAATTGAGTGAAATGGAGCTTCTTAAGAATCATCATTTTATCATTTGTTGCCAGTGGCTGCTTGTTTGTTTCCAGCCACCCAGACCTGAAATAACCAAATAGAAACTTTATTATTACAACACTGCTTGGCCTATTAGTTCACAGTTCTTATTGGCTAGCTCTTATATTTTAAACTAACCAGTTGTATTAATCTGTGTATCATCACGAAATTGTGGCCTACTGGTAATCTTCTGTTCTACATCTGTCTCCTACAGCAGCTACATGACTTCTCTTTGACTTTGCCTGCTTTCTCCAAGCATTCAGTTCAGTTTTCCTACCTAGCTCTATTGTTCCCTGTCATAGGGCCAAGCAGCTTCTATATTCATTAACTAATGAAAACAACACATACACAGAAGAGCTTCCCACATAATCTCCCATTTTCTCTGTAATTAAAAAAGAAGATTTTAACTTTAACATAGTTAGATTACATACAACAAAACAGTTATCAAGCAAGAATTATAGTTACAATATTTAGTCCATTTACATCTGGCAAATGAAGGAAAATACTCTATCATTTATCTTATTTTTGTTAGTCTAAAGTCTAATCTAGCTTTTATCATAACTAAGGAAAACTATAGTTATAACTATCTTTTCTTCAACTCCATCAAAGACTCCAGAAGAATATAATATTACCTAAGTTAACAGGAGGTGTATAGTAAACAACTTACAAAACTCTAGAATTGACCTAGATAGTCACCCAAAGTTCTTTTTTAACATTGTGGCTCCCATCTTTAGCCTACAGGACGTAGTATCTGGCAGACTTTTCCATGTAGCAGGAAATTTCAAAGACAGTTCCACCTATATTTGGCAGTTTGTAAATTGCTTTCTTCTGAGTCCTGCAGAATGCCTGGCAGACTCTTTCATGAAACAGGAACCCCAAAGGACCATCTCACATTTAGACAAGCTCAGCACTCATTTCTCTGTAGGTCCTGCATGTCCAGTTCATGCAGCATACTGTCAAACAGTCCAGGCAAGAGAAGTTTGTTACCCAAATGGCTAACCAACTCCATAAGGAGGCTCTTCGATGCCCATCTTCCTCTTGAAGTATATTAGTGCTCCTAGGAGCAGATGAATTTCATTACCGTGAAAAGTCCTAAGATCATAAAACGTTTTAAATCCCATATTCTGAAGGCCTTTGAAAGATGTGAAGAATCCTTATCTGAGATATACCTCTGTCCATCTAGAAAACCTAAATAACATGGCTAAAAGTTTGACTATTACAGACGATTATCTATTAACCTTTATTTCCTAATTATACATTACATTTTTAAGTGAGCTACACAAACATAATTCCTTAATCAAGAGCAGAAATATATATATATATATATGAAACAAAATTGACCTTAAATTTGTATCAATAAACCAAGACCCATATCAATGCAAAATATTTATTTTTATATCATATTACTCTTTAAATGTAAACAAACATTTATAAACAGTATCGAGTATTTTCAGCAAAGTTCTCTCCAAACTGCTTCCTGCTTTTTGTTGGATGATATATTTTGAGGTGTTCATGGAGACCTTCCAGACATTCTTGGTCTATCAAACCACATTAGACTGAAAGGAATCCACAGTTTTCCATCTTCTATGGAAATAAAAGCAGAACCATTTTTTCCAAAGCAAAATATTCTTAGACCCAAATTTGGAAGTCAAGATACCCTTAAAATGTTGGTTTAGCTTAACAGTGTGCATAATAAAATGTCTCTCTCTACTTAGCTCATTCACAGACAAAATATTCAAAGAAAATACAATAATAAATATAATCCAAACTGTCTGTATATATTTCATGTTTACATGGGTAATTTTTTTACTCCTTTAATCTATGACTGTCTGAACTCTGTTCCTTTAAAGATTTTGTTTTATTTTTTAAACCTATTTCTTTCTATGACTGCTTATACTCTTTATCTTCTCTCTTAAACCGACATACATTTTTAAACACACTGTGGCCAATTCAGGGTCTACTTTTGTCGGAATCTATCATTATTGCTCATCTGTAATTCTTATTTTTTACTAGGAACACTTGTAAAATGGTAAGCAGCTTGGTTGCAATGGCTCTGCCTCTCTCTGCCTTTTATTATGGTAGAGGTACCATTACCACCAGCTCTGGAACTACTCGGTAGGAGCCACGTTTGTTACTTTAACTCTCAGAAGGAGTGTGTAGCATATAAACCGTTTTTATCTGAGTCATAGCTAAATTTGCCATGCAGCACACTGCACAGCTTGGAAATATCTCCTTATATGGCTGTGGAAATATGCCATGCTCTTCTGCCTATGCCCTCATAGCAGACCAGTTCCAAATGCCTCTCCGGGTGTGGTGCAGAGCCAAGGCATGATTTCAGCTACTTTCCTCCAGACCCTGAGTGGACACACGAACATCCAGATCCCAAAGTGGGTGGTGGGCATTAGCCCCAAATGCTTCAGATCACATTGGCATATCATTTTGTAGGTGGAGACTGCTCATTTGTTCCTGGTTTCCCAGACCTGAAAGAATCACACAGACTATATTATTTAAAACACTGCTTGGCCAATCACTTAGGCATATTGCTAACTAGCTCTTATATCTTAAATTAACCTATTTCTATTAACCTGTATATTGCAACATAGTTGTAGCCTACTGGTAAGTTTCTGTCTGGCATCCAGTGACTGTCTCCTATGGCAGTTACATGACTTCTCTTTGACTCTGCCTTCTTTCTTTCAGCATTTAGTTCAGTATTCCAACCTAGCTTCTTTATTCATTAACCAACAAAAGCAACAGAAAGACTTCCCACATCAATCATTTTGTGTAATTTATTTTAATAATTTTCTTTTTATAAAAACATTCTTTGAAAATTAAAATTTTATTTTATTGCTTTAGCTTATAAATATAAAGTTTGTGTATTATATTTTATGTTAAAATTAATGGTACTCATATCTTAAAACACTTATCAAATTTCAAAAAGATCATTCTCCCCAATATACTTTATATCTTTTATATTTTGCAGCTTTTAGATAAAACCAACTTCAATTTATCATAGCAGTGGATGCTTACCTATGCTTTAATCAACTAGCAGAAGTATGCTGCTTAACCAACTGCTAATATATTCTACTGCTTCAAGTGATAATATCATTGGAACATGTCTGTGTCTGTGGAGAATACTGTGGACTTGCGGAGTGGATCTGCTTATTTTGACTGTCTTTCTCTATTCTTATTTTTTAAAAAAATCTTATTTTACATACCAATTCCAGTTCCCTCTGCCTCCAATTCTCCCACACACACATAGCTCCTCCCAACCCCACCCTACCCACTCTTCAAAGAGGGTGAGACCTCCCATGGGGGAGTCAACAAGTCTGTCACATCGTTTGAGGTAGGACCAAGGCCCTCTCTGCTGTATCTAGGCTGAGCAAGGTATTCCTTCTATGGAATAGACTCTAAAGAGCTAGTTTATCCACTCGAGATAAACACTGGTTCCATTGCTAGTAGCCCTGCAAACTACCCAAGCTAAAGAACTCTCATCCACTTTCAGAGGGCCTACCTCAGTCTTATGCAGGTTGCTCGACTGACCATCCCAAGTTAGTGAGCTTCCACTTACTAGGGTGAGTTGTTTCTGTGGGTTTCCTTATAATTGTCTTGGCCCCTTTGCTCAAAACATTACTCCTTCCTCTCTAATATTGGCCCAGTTCGGTCCAGTGCTTAGCTGTGCAAATCTCTGCATTTGCTTACCCTGGGAATGAGAAGTAGACAAGATCTTCTTAGTAAATTGGCAGCATAGAGGGGAGGGGTGAGTATGGTTGGGAAGTGAGGAGCAGAGAAGGGGAACAGGGAGGAGAACAAGAGAGATCTGGAAGGTCAATTGCATGAAGGACAGAGAGGGAAGGCAAGGAAAGAGATACCATTAAAGAGGCATCCAGTTATGAAGTTAGCAAGAAACCAGGCACTAGGAAAATTCCCAGGAAGCAACAAAGATGACCCCAGCTAAGGATCTAAGCAAGATTGAAGAGGGTACCTTAACTGACGGTACCCTGACTGTGATTTTTACCTGATCCTTAGTTCTGAGCCCACAAAGCTTGGCTTCACTAGCGGCTGCAGCTTCCTCTAAATATCTGTAATTCTCCGGCAGTCAACAAACTAGTCTCATAAAATTGTTTTCCTGACAGGGAAAGATGAGCAAGGTAGTTTCTGTTTCTGCCTTTGTTGGCCTGATATTCTATTTATTCCTCCTTCCTGTCTTCCTTCTACTGTTTTCTTTTTTTTCTCCCCTCTTGCTCTCTCTGTGTATGTGTGTGTGTGTGTGTATCATGTGTGTCTCTCTGTGTGTGTCTATGAATGTCTGTGTAGCTTGGGATCAGCCCCATGTTCTTAAGAATGCTGTATATTCACTACTTCTGAGAACAATTCCAGTGTTTTTCTTCTCCTTCCCTTTCTTCTCTGGCTTTAATGTCTATCCTAATTCTACTCCTTTTCTTAGCAGACTGCCAACATTTTAGTTTTTACTGAACTGACAAATTCAAGTACATATTTTAGGCTTTGGACTGAGCATTTAAGTACATTAATAAAGCAAAACAAAAGAAAATCACTTTCTTAGTGATTGCATTTATTGCATTAGTTTTTTTTAAAGTAGTTTAGACTGGGATTTGCCTATTACTTCAAAAATAATAAATACTTAAATGAATGGCTCTCTATACTGGGAAGTCAAACAAGGTTCTGAAAGGACATAAAACTCTTACGCTTGAGCTGTCAGCAAGCTGTGGTTTATGTTGCTGTGTTGACCTTTGCCTATTTTAGTGATATATTTGCTGTCATTGTTTTTGTTTTATTTTTGATTGATACTAACTATAGACAGCATATATGATGCCAAATTGCTCTTTTTGAAATTGATTTCATTTGTCAAAAACCTACTTGATGTGACACAGCCTTCTTTACTCTTTCCCTAACTCAATTTCTACAATATAAGTACACAGTGCATTGTGTAGGTCAAGCATCTCAGTTGGGCACGTTGAGTGTGTGTTGGTGGGGACATTCAAATCTTTTGTTTTAAAACATTTGTTTAACATTTAATGCAATTTATTTTGATTGTTCTTTTGTCTTAACTCATCCCAGATATATCCACCCTTTTCTTCTACTACAGTTTTGTGTGTTCATTTCTCTTAAAGCCATGGAGACCAATTTATGCTGCCCATCTAAATCTTGATCATGTGGCCAGTCACTGGACCATAATCAATATACCTGGAATCACACCCTTAAAGAAAACGGACTGTCTAACTCTGAACAATTATCAATTGCATATAGCTTCTTCACTGGGAATGAGGTTTCATGAACCATTACCACATCTTTGCTGGGATTTTTTTCTGTCTTAAGTTTGCACAAGTCTTGTGCATGTTGTACAGCAAGTAATGTGTATATACTTCATGTGACTTTGCTCGTGTTCTGCACCAGTAGAAAAACTTCCCTCTTCTAGAGTAATTTTGCCTGCTTGTGCCTCTTTCCACTGACCATTTGTTCTCTCTTATTCACCTAGATGCATTGAGCTATGGAAGATTTGTCTACAAAACTTCCAAAAGCAAAAAAAAAAATTCTCTTCTTCAGACGAAACCACAATTGTTTATTTCTGTTCAAAGGGGTCTTGTGTGCTCTGACATCTGAAATGTATGTTTAAAATCTATGTGCACTCTGCTATGGTGAGCTAAAAACAATAAAAAAAAACCAATTGTGGGAAGACCAGAAAACTCATAAAGCTTTTGTTTTGTGCTGTACCTTTCAGTGGAATAAGTCCATTGTCTTCTCTTTATACCTGTTGTGGGAGCTTAGTCTTTGGTTATCATGATGAATGCTCTATGACTCTTCTGTCACATGATAACACACTAGGACAAGCATTACTCATTCTATTTAACAGATGTATTTGAAGAGCGGACACATTAAGTAAAATTCCCACTATCTTAGAGCTTGTAATTTAGAAACTCAAGTCTTTATCTAATGACAAGTTTAAGTTCACCAAATCTACTCCATCTTGAAATAACATAAAATACAGAAAACCAGTGGTGATGGAAGCAAGTACTTCCCAGATTCTTCAAGAATCTTTATTTTTCTAAATTCATGGTTGCTTTCTTTGGTGGAAATACATGCAGGTATTTCAACTTTATAAACTTGGGTTGAGTAACTATCATAGGCCCTATTCTCAGTGAATTATCATGGCATGTACAAATATCTCAAGAAGTAAGATTGCTTGCTGCTTTTAAAGATAACTATAAATTTCAATTCCCAGCACCTATATCAGGCAGTTCACATTTGCCTATAAACTAAAACCCCTTCATGGCACCGTGATTCCTGCACACACACACACACACACACACACACACACACACACACACACACACACACAAGATTAAAACAAATCACAAGTAATTATCAATTCTTCCTTCTCTTTCATCTTGCCTACCAGTGAATTCAACAATTAGAATGATTTCTGTTTGTACTGGAAATACCCTCTATATTTCATATCCAATTTCTGGTATAATACACAGTTCTTTCCACTGTTCCTGTGACTTTTGATGATTCCAACAAGAGAGAAAATAGAAAACAAAAAAGCCATACTTGAGATATTTTAAAAGTATATTTGCCTCCATACATAAAAGAACATTTTAATTGACAGGTTCATCTGTGACACTGTGCTATAAAACTCAGTGATATACTTGGTACTTTTGTTATAAGTTGAATTCTAGTTTTCAATCATTATAGTCTGGAAAAATATCTCTGATGAAGGTTAAAGTATTAAGTCATAAAGGTCATCATGTATAATCTCTATAATTTGATAATTTAAAACGAATCATAGTCATTATAGCACTTTTATATCCAGGAGACCATAGTTATAATTCTGCATATGATACAGATCTGTTTCTTTAAATGTCAATTCAAAAAAAGATAAAGGAAAAAAAACAGGGTGGTGAGTGCTACATGGTGGTTAGACTGGACATGCTCAGTTATGCAAATAGGAAAAAACTTCTACAGGGAATTGATCACTGAAAATAATTAATGATGAATATGTACAGTAATTTGGATAGAAACTTCAGTCTTGCATTTCTAATAAATGGTACATCCTTTAAATATAACTTAGACATTAAAATAGATTGTTACTCTTACCATTAAGATTTCCATAATCTCACATACTTGAATACAATTACTTTTTCCTTCCTGCCACCTACAGTCATATTAAAAGGTTTTGAGTACTGTGAAATAATATTTCTTTTCAATGTTGTTTGTGTGATAAAGAGTAATAAGGTTTGCAAATTACACCAATTTCCTTCTAAAAGCATAGTAGGGAAATATTTATTGATTAATGTCAGTTTTTATTATGATCAAATTACTTCCTATATTCTAGCCTTCAAATTCATTATTCCCAACTCCTACTTAGAGAAGATCTTCCTGAGGACAGAGATGAGAACAAGTAAAAAGATATCTTGATTGAGGGAGCCACTGTAGGGTTAGCTCTAGAGAAATTGCCAGGAATCCAAAAGGATGACCCAAGCTAAGACCCTAACAAATGGAGGAGAAGGGGCCCGATCTTGACATGTTCTGTAGTCAGACTGATGAATATCTTAAATATAACCATAAAACCTTCATCCAGCAAATGATGGAAACAAAAGCAGAAACCCACATTGGAGCACTGGACTGAGCTGCCAAAGTCCAGTTGAAGAGTGGGAGGAGTGAGAATATAAGCAAAGAAGTCAAGACCATGATGGGTATACTCACTGAAACAGTGTATCTGAGCTAACGGGAGCTCACTAGCTCCAGGTGGACTGGGAAGGAGCAAGAGGAACAAGCATAGGACCAAACTAGTCCCCCCTAATGTGACTGACAGTTGCATGACTGGGGCAAACTGAGGGGTCACTGGCAATGTCAACAGAATTTATCCCTACAGCATGTACTGGATATTTGGGATCCTATTCTCTTTGGATGTATACCTTGCTCAGCCTATATATAGTAGGGAAGGCCTTGGGCCCTCCACAAAGCAATGTGTCTCACCCTCTCTGAGGACTCAATGGGGGTGAGGTGGTAGGGTGTGTCGAGGAAATGGAAGGGAGTGTGAATTTGGATTGGTATGTTTTTTAAATCTAATTAAAAAAAAGGAAGAAAGAAAAAAAATAAAGATCTTCCTGAAGCATAGAGATACTGCCAGCTTCTGAATTCTATCATGGGGTTAAGTAACATGTTAGAGTCTCTTTCTCACCTCTTGTCTCCCTATATGTCTTCAAGTCAACACTTCATTCTGTCAAATGCATAGCGCAAGTGTTATTTGTGTTGCCTCCCCAAGCCCCAGCTTACTTCACCACAGTGCTAGGGATCTGGGCCAATGGTGTGTTTTAAAAGCAGATGCCTCCAAATCAAAGGCAGTTCTAAATAGGCATTTCACTAGGGTATATGCTTCAGTTAATTGATACTTCCTCTTTAAGCCTAACAAGTCTCATAGAAAAATATTAACACAAAAGTGAGACGGCGGATATCAGACCACTTGTCAGCCCCCCAAAAACAGTGAATCTGACAATTAAAAGGGGGGACCATGAAAAACAAGCATAAGAAACTTCTGACTCAATGTACTCAGCAGTTTGAAACTGACATCTCTTCCTGAAGGTTATTGAGTTACAGGAATTGAGCATCTGTATTAGAAATATGTAGGCTGGAGAGATGGCTCAGTGGTTAAGAGCATTGGCTGCTCTTTCAGAGGATCTGAGTTCAATTCCCTGCAACTATATCATAGCTTATAACTGTCTGTAACTTTAATTTGTGGGGATCTCATATCCTCACACAGACACACATGCAAGCAAAATACCAATGCACATAAAAATAGATGAGTAAAATAATATTTTTAATAAGATATACATTAATTCTGAGAATGAGCAGCTGACAAGAACCCTAGAAGAAAGGAACTTACTCCAGCAAGTCTGCATTGTGAGAACTTCATGAAGGTTTTGGAATGACTTTAATCTCCTCATGCCATTTCTACCTTCAGGACTGTCACATGTGAGTGTGTGTCTGTGCATGTATGTGCATGTGTGTGTGTGTGTGTGTGTGTGTGTGTGTGTGTGCGTGTGTGTGTGTGTGTGTAGTTATGAGTATACATGCGAGGTTAATTAAGGCAGAAATTAATTTTAATTGTTGTCTTCAATGGTGCACCATCTTAATTTAGGGGTCAACTCTCTTCAACAAATATGAAGCTCATGAATTTATGAATTTGGCTAAACTGCCTGGGCATTGACCTTCTGGAATTTGCCTTTCTCTGTGCCACCTTTCCTGGAGTTATAGATTTATGCTCCCACCCCTGGCTTTATATGTGGGTGCCAGTAATCTGAACTCATGTCTCATATTTTCACAAGAGATACTTTACTGACAGAACCATTTCTCCAACCCTAGGATATGACATCTTAAAGCATAAGAGAACAGGATGGTGGAGATGGGGAAGAACAGAAAGGAAGAGCAAGGAAAGAGACATCTTGATTGAGGGGGTCATTTGGGGACTAGCAAGAAACCTAGTACCAGGCAAATTCCCATGAACCCATAAGGATGACACCAGTTAAGACTCTAATCAGTAGCAGAGAGGGTACATGAACTAATCTTCCCTTGTAATCAGGTTGATGACTACCTTTATTGTAATCATAGAATGTTCATCCAGAAATTGATGAAAGCAAATGGAAAAATCCACAGCAAAGCACTTGGTTGAGTTTCAAAATTCTAGTGGAAGAGAGGGAGGAGCGAAAATATGAGCAAAGGGGACAAGACCATGGTGGAGATACTCACTGAAACAGCTTTCGTGAGTTAATGGGAGCCCACTGACTCTAGATTGACAGCAGGAGAACCAGAATAGTACCAAACTGGCCCCTGTGAATGTGGATGACAGTTGTATGACCGGGATAACAGTGGGTCCAGGATTTATTCCTAGTGCTTGAACTTACATCTTGGAGCCCATTCCCTTTGGAGGGATACTTTGCTCAGTGTAGATATAGTGGGGAGGGCCTTTGTCCACCCTCAAAGTGATGTACTAGACTTTGTTGAGTCCCCGTGGGAGTGCTTACATTCTCTGAGGAGTGAATGGAGGGTGGTGTGTGTATATCAGAGGTGGAGTGAGAAGTAGGAGGGGAGAGAGTGGGAACTGGGATTGGAGTGTAAAATTAAAAAAATATTGTTTTTTTTAAAAATTAATAATCTAATTTTTTTGAAAATATGTATACATAGTTTTATATACATCATGTCACAGAGATATGTCTCAATTTTTAATCTATATTTCCAACTTAAGGAGGAAGACACTATAGAATGTAGATTGCAGCTTCTATTTCCATCTTTTATGGATAGAAGGTTAAAATAAATTTCATGAAATATTGATTTTATTTAAAAAGTAAAAGCTTGAGTTTCAGGAAAAATCTGATTATAATGACATGACAAAATTACAAGGAGATAACACATTTCACATTTTTAATTTCACCTAGTTGGGCTGCTGTGAGCTTATCTCTGCAAAACCATCATCCTATGCATTGAATCAATAACTGTTAAGCATCCATCATGCTCTGGGCATTGTTCTTAGTGAATGGATATATCATGACCCAGTGCTTGAAGAGAAGAATTAAGATCAGTTTTACAATACTGATTTTGATCTGAATGCTGTTGTGGTTGCTCAAAAGATATGATTTGACCAAAGTCAAAATAGTGAAGGTTTTTTCATGTAGATGTCTTAGAAAAATATAAAATATTACATGTTTAAAATAGTATATGAGCTATTCTGATGATTAAGAAGTATATAACATAGAAAGAACTCAATTATAAATCTTCAGAAAACAATATATTTTAATTTCATGTGCATTAGATTGATTAATGTATTTATAAGAGTCAGGCCAGGGTCTTGAAATCACGAATTCCATCCCCAGAACATATGCTTTAAAAGGTCAGTCATGATGGCGCATACTATCTAGTTCAGGAAGCAAAGGCAGGTAGACTTTGTAGAGCACTGATTGCAGCTTCTCCTGATTGTGAGTTCCAGAGCAGTCAGACTGTGAGTTCCAGAGCAGTCAGAGACACTATTAAAAAAAAAACCTGACTAGCACTTGGTTGCATGGTTTCCTTCCAGCCTCTACAGCCTCTATATGCATACATGCACAAGTTCATGCAGATCCCCCCACCACATGTGTACCTGAACTTTCATGAACATATACATAGCAAAGAAATATTCCTAAATAGAGCAAAGAAATATCCCTAAAGTCAATTAACTTTCACATATATTAAAGAGATGAACTGGAACATCAAATTTTGTGAGTAAATACATGAAATATAGCAGGATTATCAGTGTCTGGGACACTCAGGCTCTAGGTGCTCCTCTCTTAACCACACTTGTCACTCTTGAAGAGGCTGATGCAGGCTCTTTAAGGGTCAGAGGTCACCCTGCCTGTGTAGAAAGACCACCTTTAGGAAAAATAAAATAGCACTTGTAGCCCTATATGTTCTTTATATTTTAATGCTCATATACTGTTTCTGACAGTTACTAAGATGTTTATTTAAGATACATTAATGGTTGCAACCTTAGCAACACTCAAGTGCTTTGTATATGAAAGAAAATTGTTAATTCATGATATTTATGACATAATTGTTTAAATTTTGCTAATAGAAACATAACGCATGCATTTTTCCTGCTATTTCAGGTAATTTCATAGAAATTTGAAATAGAAATAAAAAGTGATGGCTATTTTTATCTGCATAGTCAAATTTGTTGTCTGATGTGATGAACACAATTTAGAGGAGAAGTCTGACATTAGTCATGGACTTGTCTCAAAAAAGACTATGTAATTACAAACGGAACCAGCTTTGAAGGTGAAGTATTGTTGCTTGACAAAATTATAACACAATGACGGGAACTTACCAAGTCCAGAAAATTTTCCCTCGAGATCTGAAGGCGGCTACTGGGCGAGAATTTCAGGAGGATGACAAATGGGGAATTCCATGCAAGCATGGTGTGACAATGGACCCAAGGGACCGGCATGACCGTGTGGGGCAAAATAATGGCAGATTGAATTGCATAGTTAGTACAGTTCAGAAATTATGAATCACTTTTCTTACTAACAGTTGTGACTGGCAAGGAATGGTGAAGCACACCTTTAGTTCTAGCACTCAGATAGAGGGAGAGGGATCTCTGTGAGTTTCAGTCCAACTAGACCTACATAGTCTCAAAGAAAAATTAACGAAAATTAGAAATAAAGGAGTAAGTGGCCATAAAAGACAATAATCAATGGGATTTTAATCTTTAAAAGTAGCATTTTGAGTATTTTGGAGAGATGTTCAGACTGCAGAGGTAGGAAAATTTAGAGAGGGTAGTAAGGTAAATGTGCACAGTCCAGCCCTAAACTGAAGATGTAACGGTTGCAGTCAAAATAGCAGAGGGTTGAGTGACATCATGGACAAATTTGAGAGATTTATGGGAGAAACAAATCGGTAAGTCTTATCTATGGCAAGAAATGGAAAGGGAGTCGTGAAACGATTGATGCTGTCTATCTTGTGGAACAGAGTATGGAATGGTGTTATTATGCAGGAGGGTTCTGAAGTGGTGGCAGTAGCCTTCTTGCATGAGCTTACAAGAATTTCTGGACCTCTAATGGTTTAAACGTCAGAGAGAATAATATATGTAGATATTTCTAAAACCTTGGGACTACAATCCAAGGGCAGTTACATTAGCAACAATATTACATCTTATCCCAGCTAAGATCACAGAATGAAATGAACACACTCTGCTTGGTCTCTCAGCATTCTCACTATTCATCTCCTTTCTACGTCAAGAACAAGCTGACCTATTGCTCAGATATTCAGTTTCCTAGTAGATGAAGGAACCCTAAAAATAATTCAAAACACTAACTTTTGTGGAAGAATCAGCTTTTGGTTGTTTAGCCTAAAACAATCTGCAAGGGTGCTACTGACTTTTACTTCATTAATATAAATGCAGATCACTCACCTATGGTTCTAATTAGGGAAAAGAAACAAATATTTGAAGACCCCCTCTATGTTAAATGTAAAACTTAACTCCAACAAAGCATTTTGAGGTTTGGAAATTTATTAAGAAAGAGTAAAGAACAGCATGTAAGAAAGGAAGGTTTCATTTTGAAATAGAACAGTTGGCAACAATGGGAAATTTAGCAAGGTTTTTGTCAATATAGTTCCCCATGGAGCTCAAAGTGCTGCTTAATGTCTCTCACAGAGTCAACAACTCTGCCTTAAACGTGGCAAGTTTCTATATCCACTGCATCCATAGTCCTCCCCAGGATGCTCATTTATGACCCTCTAGCAGGTAGCACTTCTGCAGCCATCAGTGAAGTTCACATAGTGGGTGATCCAGTTGGGTTCAAATAAAAGATTATTCCCTTCTGTAGTTATTTACTCAACCATTATAAGGGAACCCAAAGGGAAATGACAACCCGTTTCTTCTTTTTAACAGGTATTCTCTTTTTTATTGATTTTATTAAGCTATGAATATCAGTATTTTCTTGTATGTGCACTGCATGCTTGTCTTGTGTTTCCATGGGCCCAAGGGTGTCATCAGATGCCCTGAAACTGTAGTTACAGATCATTGTGAGCTGTTGTGTAGGTGCTAAACATGGGTCTTCTGGAATAGTAGCAAATGCTCTTAAACCACTGAAACCCCACTAGCACCACAACTTATTCTGAAGAATCTAGGGAAGAAATAGATCTGAGGATAAATGGATTCTACCTTTAAGAGTAATGTTTGGGAATGGGTGCACATTTTTCTGGTACATAGGACATACTAGACTGTTCAACTCATGACAACAAAGAAAGAAGGAGACACAAATAGGTATCAAAAGTATACCCATTGTCACCTTGGTCTGTTCAGACTACTCCTTTTGCCAGCTTCTTCAGCTGTGAACTCACCATGGATCAATCCATTGCTGAGGTCATCATCCCCATAACCCAATTACCTCCTCACAGTAATCTTTTCTGTAAGAGAAAATTCATATCCCAGTTATAAAACAGCTGTCATGTGGGAGATATTGCAAAGCTACACCAATATTCACTGAAAAGTATAAACAGAATCCACTTTCCGATTATGATTACCAATCAAACATAGTAAAAATGTCATAGTGTAAGAAATGTACTGCTCCACAAGTTGTATGGTTAAAGGTACCACTGCCAGTTCCAGCATATTGCAAAGCTTTGATGATATTTCAAGAATATTAGTAGCTAGAGAAAGCCACCATATCTTAAGGTGTATGGCCAGACTTCTGCTTTAGTGCAGACCAGACCTCAGATCAGTTCCAGGAGTTCCCTTGAGTTCAGTTGGTTGTCTGTAAAATGATAGGCAAAATGGAGCCTACAACCTGAGACCATTATAAGCTTTAGCTGAATTAGTAAGTTACTGTACTGAGCAGTCTGGTCTAATAGAAATGCAAGGAAATGAAGTCTAAATTTCCCATGAACCATAATAAACAGTGAAAACTTAGCTGCTAAATGAATCTAATAGACTTAGATTTGCTGTGGGACAATGATCGTGTACTCTGTAAATATTTGTCTGTTGCATTGGTTTAAAAAAAAAAAACACTGATTGGCCAGTAGCCTGGCAGAAAATATAGGTAGGCTGACCAGGGAGGAAGTAGAGGTAGGGCAATTAGAACAGAAGAATTCTGGGAAGAGAAAACAGTCAGTCTGTAGTCATCACAGAGGAAGCCAGACAAGATGAAGCAAGATGAGAACATCTCACTGATAAAAGTTACAAAGCCACGTGGCTAACACAGACAAGAATTATGGGCTACTTTAAGATGTACGAGTTAATAAGAAGCCAGAGCTAATAGGCCAATCAGCTTATAATTAATGCAGACCTCTGTGTGTTACTTTGGGATGGAATGGCTGCAGGACCGAGCAGGACAGAAATCTCAGGCAACAAAATGGTGCAAACATGAACAACTGAATCCACTTAAAATCTGAGGGAGCTTGGGAAGTAATTCTAGACACAAAGGAACAGAGTTAAGCATGGTTTCTGGGTAGCAGCATTTTCTCAGGTGGCTATGTTTACTAGAGACAAGTGTGTCTCATTTAAAAGAGGTCCTGTCTCAGCTTTAGCTGCAAAAATGCTGCAGTTCTTTTAAGAGGCCCTGGCACCAAACACTTATGTTTATGAATGACTGACAGCATGCTTCTTGGTGGTTGCAGGGACCTTGAAACTCCACAGCATTGTGGCAATAAACACAGCTCTGACATGTACCTCTGCCAGGAGGCTAGACTCTCAGAAACCCAAGGAATGGGGTGGATCCAGCCATCAAAGCCACGGCTTTAATCCAAGCCATATTGCTTTACAAATTAAAGACCCATGTGGTCAGAAAAAGAGAGATACAGAAAGATAGTTTCAGATGAAAAAGCCTCTAAACAGTTTACAGTGTGTTTAAAATATATGTAGGCTTATGAGAGAAAAGAAAGAGGATAAAGTCCTTAAAATAAAAAAAAGAAAGAAAGACCATAGTTGGGTGTGGTGGCATATACCTTTAATCCCAACACTTAGTGTGGTGAGTGATGGAGGCAGGAGAATCAGCTGGAAGCTCACAGCCCATCTAGCCTAGAGTACCTGATGCAGAAATATCCACTTCAATAAGGTGGAAGGTAAGAACTTACGCTGGAAAGTTATTCTCTGACCCCCTCATGTGTGTCATGGCATGTGCTTGCCTATACTTACACACATATACACACACTGAAACAAAAACTAAAATGTCAAGATACAGATGATCCTTTGTTTTAAATCTGAAGACTGTGAAAGTTAAAGGAAAACATGACCTTCTCCTGTACCAGTCCATACAAATTTAATTGAATGGTATGCTCTTTTTTTTTCTAGAGTAAGCATAGTTGTATGTGATCTATTATAATTTTATACAATCTCTCTTTAGAATGAGAAGAAACTATTTGGCTTACTGACTTTACTGTGGTTTTTTTGTGTACATATTTGTGTGTGTCAGGAAGTATGCGGAACAATACAGAGGTAGAGACAAAACATTCACAATCTAAACAAAGGGAAAATTCACTTCAAAGTAAAATCATATCTTAAAATATTAGGAAAATCAAATTCCCATAAACTGTTGCGGACTTTTGGGTTTAGAATTATTCTTGCATATGATAAACATCTTTTATCATTAAAATTAGTTTGCCCAAAATTAAATAAAAATTAAATGTCACTTTCCGCTATTGAATTTATCTAGATATTTGTAAAAAAAAAAGCTCAACTATTTGAAAAAAGATATCTAGATATTGTCATAATCACAGTTATTAGAGAAATTGTCTTGAACAAATATATCTGTGACGATAACTACATCTTAGCTAGAATATGAGGATACTTATCACTATATTGAAAAGAAAGGTTCATGTCAATCTAACTAACATATAATTGTGTGAGTGAAGTCTAGCATGCCTCAGGATGGAATAATTTATTCAGGGAACTCACGATATTAAAAACTGCAATCTTGGATTATAATCCAGAGCAAGCAAAGTGACAACAGATATCCAGGGTGCTGGGATGCTTATATATTGGAGTATTTATTTGGCCTTTGGATTCCTAATTGTGTGTGCAAGACATGAGAAAAACTGACGGGAGTTTAGGGAAAAGCAATGAAAATGATTAAGGGGCTGTTCGCATTGATTTATGAAGATGTGTTAAATGAATTCAGTATGAATAACTCTCCTAAGTGAGCAGCATGGAAAAGCATAATAAATGTCTGCAAATATCTGTTGGGTGTGAGCACTGAAGAGAGAGATGGATGAGGGAAGAGAAGAAAATGATAAGGAATAATGACATAGAATTGGAAGAGTTCATAAGAAAAAAAAATCTGTAGCCACTGGATGTTCCTGAAAAAAAAAAAAAGACCATCAATGAAGAAGATAGATATGAGCAGGAACTTTTCCAGGGTAGAGAGCTCTTACCTAGCCCAGAGTTCAATTCCAAGACACTAAAATTCAACAAACAAACAAACAAAATATGTGGTCAAACTATCCGCATTCAAGGCTATGGAAAACAAGTGTCAAAATGGGTACAGGCTGAATAAAAGATAGTAAGTTCAACTCTAATAACTCACCTAAAACCTGGGTATCATGGTTGCCTTGCAATATCAATGTTGTAAAGACAGTGACAGGAGAATCTCGGGGCTTGCTAGTAAGTGACTCTCATTAACCTGTGAGGTATAAATTCATCAAGAAATATTTGAAATTGAATTCTAGGCTTCACATGCATAGGAATGCAACACACACACACACACTGCACACTCCTCACAAGATAGTAGACCAGTAGATTTCCTGGAGACTGTGAGTCTAGCCTAATAAAGTGGGAATGATCAAGCAAAATGTGCAGCACATATTTTGCCTTTGTTTTCTTATTTCCTGGTACAAAATCTAGTAGAAATTTAAAATATCTCTGCCTTGATATTATGCCAGCTTTACTGTTACCCTTGTGTCTTCCTATATTCCCCTAATGAAATATGGAGAAGAATCTGCAAAGTTAGCAGCTTTTGTGTAAAGAGCAATTGGTTTTATAAGGCTCATGTCGCCTGCTCCAGGGCATGAGACAAATTAAATGGTTTGCTTTCTAAGGCCACATCCTCTCTGTTCGGTCTTTTCCTGTTTTAGGTCTAAGTCAGGAAATTTGGGCTATCCTTGCTGCATTGTTCTCCTTAAACCCTATGAAATAATTCTTTTGTGCCAAAAGGGGGTGGGTGGGTGGATGGGTTCAAATAATTAATGAATTCAAGTGAGACATATAGCAATTAAGTTTTAATAGCGCCTTAACAATTAGTGTTTTAACCACTATTTCAAGGGAAGCGAAACATTAGATTAGTTATGCTTGTAGGAAGTAATCAGCTAAGAATTACTCATTTTTAACTAATTATAATCATTCCATTTATTTCTATTGGGCCTTTCAGCTGAGAAGCCTAGCCTTCCTTAGTATTGTAGCTGTGAACAGACTTCATGCAATTAGAAAGCACAACCTTCAAAGTGCAGCTTCGGATTCATTTTCAACAGGAGAAAGTGATCATGCTAAAAGAAGCCACATTAACACCTACCACTTTAAAGAAAGAAAGAATGTTGGCTTATATATCAAGTATGCTGAATTGGAAGATTAATATATTCTAGATGAGGCCATAATAATTTTTGTTCTGATTTAGGAAGATACGTAGCTTAAAAAGTTCATTAAATGGTTTATATTAGCCATGTATCAATTAAATGACATGGAAATCTGCATGTTGCCTAGTTATTAAATTTTGTAATTTTGTATCTTTACTATTTTAATATATTTTATTAAATCTTTACATAAAATATATTTTCATCATATTCTTTCCCTTTACACCGCTCTTCCTAGATTCTCTACCTCCCGTCCATCTCTCTACCTCCTGTCATTCCAAACTCCATGCTCACTCTTACTCTATCTCAGAAACAAAGCACAAAACAAACAACTGAAAAACCTAATAAGACAACAAAACAAAAAGGACACAAAACCCAAAAATGGAACCATGTTTGTGTTGGCCAACTACTACTGTACATGATATTTATTTTCTACCAAAGTGGAGAGGAGGAGATGTTTTGGTTAATGGTTCCTACACAAAGAACTTAAGGCATCTAGAGAATGGCTGGATTGGGGGAAACAACCTCTTTATGGGGAAGATCACCCAACTGGCAACTCAATACCAAATGATCAGCCATGAAAATATATTAAAAATTAACCTGTAGCCTGAACATGCTTTGTTTTGAATATGTATGTATATGCATACACAGGTATGCCTGTAAGAAATATTAATGAGATAGGAGACACTGAATTTCAAATATCAAGACTATATTATGATTTCAAAATAGAAGAAGTAAATAAAAAATGTTACTTTATGGCCTGAGGGATGACTTTTCCATAAAGAATGCATAAACTGTGCTTAAAGCACCTCAGTTGGAATCCCAGGACCCATATTTGTCAGCTTACAACTCTTAGCAACTCCAGTTCCAGGTGACCTGATTCCCACCCTCTGGCCTTCACATGTGCCCAAACTCGTGAGCCTACCCATGTAATGGCAAACAAATATTTACATAAATTAAAAATTAGTGTTCTAACAGTTTTTAATGTGGCAGAATATTTTTAAAATAAGCTAAAAGAGAAAATGTAGGCTAAGTTTATGTTTTGCTTAAAGGAAAGATTAAAAATTGTTTCCAAATTTGTTGTGAAAAAATGCAAATATTGGAAATTGCTCTAATTGAATCAAGTCCACAGACTTGAAGCAAATAAAATCAGAACATGTTACATGAAATCAAAGCATAAAATGCATAAAATAAGCCAACTGTCTTAGGGTTACTATTGCTATGATGAAACACCGTAGCCTAAAGCAAACTGGGGAGGAAAACGTTTATTTGGTTTACACTTCCACATCTTTGTTCATTGTTGAAGGAAATTAGAATGGAAACTCAAACAAGGAAGGAACCTGGAAGCAGAAGCTGATGCAGAAGTCGTGGAGAACTGTTGCTTACTGACTTGCTCACCCTATTTCATTATAAACCTAGGACCACTAGACCACAGATGTCACCACCCACAATGAGCTGGGCCCTCCCACATCAATCACTAATTAAGAGAATGCTATATAATCTTTCCTACAGATGAGTTTTATGGAGGTATTTACTCATTCAAGGTTCCCATCTCCTAAACGACTCTGTCTTGTGTCAAGTTGAAATAATCTAGCCAGCTTACGCACATGCTATCTTCAGTGATTATTGTAATGTTTACAACTGTTGGTCTGAAATCAATATGACACTAAATGTGACCTTTTAAATTCCACAAAGTATTCTTTGAAAGTCAGAAAAAAAAGCCTAATTTCATTTAAAACCTTAGAACAGCTTATATGCTTATTCAGAATTTACTTTCTAATTTCCCATCACAGTCCAATTAAAATGATGACCTTTAGCGTCTGTAAAACATGCGCAATAAATTAGCATATGAATTTATCAGCAATCTTATTATTAAAATAACTCCTGGACTAAAAGCCTTTCCACCTTCTAGTGTCATGAAAGCCTTCTTGGAAATCTAGATATCATTTGGTATGTGCCTATGGGTGGCCTCTGTGGGCTTCTGTGGGAGCACATACAGCCATGTGAGCTTTGTAAAAGCAGAGAGAATCTTGTTTTTTAATAACAAATGCAGTCAGCTACTGAATGCACTCCCTGTTCAAGCATGGTGCCAAAGTATTAATCATTAGCCCGAAATCAAAAGACTGTACTTGACTGCTTATGTTTCTGCTATCCGGGTACTATAGGAAGTAGGATAAAATGATCACTGGAAGATACTTTCTGCTAGCCAAGCCATAGGTTGGTAAGCTATCTCAAGGAAATCATATGAGATTGATAGAATAGGACAGTCAATGTCTTCCTCTGACCTGTTTGCACATACACATGTATACATACTCTTGATGCAGCTCACATGTACACACACATACCCAAAATCAGGAATTTATATGTGAATGCCAAAAATTACAGGTTTAATATTTCCAGTTCCTAATAGTTGCCCTAAAGCAGACAATCGGTTGCTTTAACACTCTGTTTAGAAAATAGTCATAACATAAATGAGGTCTTTATTGCAAGGCTGTCGCTAAAATACAGTGATTATTACAGAACACAATGATTACTAAAATGCCAAAACCCATTGCTTTTAAATCCTGAAACTTCTACATCTCTATTATCTTTATCCTTTCTGTAATGTCTTCATTTCTTTCCAATGCTTCCCTCAAATCAAAGGACTTAGTATTCATAAGCATGCGTCTTAAAACATTTGTAGTTTTCAGGAAGATTAGAATGTATCCCACCAGTTTTCAAGTCCTATTAATAATAAATAATCATTTATGTCTTTTTTTACATTAACTTTGCCAAAGTCCTTTAGAAAGGAACAAGCAAAGGACATGAATTACAGGTTATATAAATCACGGCTGATAAACAAGCATAAGTGCTTACCAGCAATTTTGGTATCAATGAAAATATTCCATATTTAGACATTTCAGCAACTGCATAAGAAAATCTTCTTAGTGTCTAAACTTCCTGCATTACAGGAAGCAGGGTTGTTTTATGGCATTTAATATATGTACTTACAAAATGTTGCCTAATGGGAAATATCATAAAATGACATAATTATTCATTGGGCTTCCAGGAGTATATTATATTCAGCTTTTTAGTTACAATTCCCACACTAAAAAAAGAGGACTGTTAGGTCAGAGATACACTGTTACTTTTGTCTGACCATTCTAATTTGTACAGATGTAATTAATGCCACACTATAACCTCATAAATATATACTATTTTGTTATAGTTATTTAAAATTTATATATCCATTCTAATTTTATGCACTTAACTGTGAAAAGATTCGTAAAGAGAGACCTTATGATCTGAGGGACAGCATATACATCAACCTCAGTTCTGTGTATGTGTATCCACTTGTATGTTGGTGTGCGTACCTGGGGAAGCCAGAGGACAACCTGAGGTGTAGTTCCTTAGATGCTACCCACTTTGGTTTTAAAGAAGTCTCTCACTAGCCAGAGACCTCCAGAGCAGTCATGCCCCTGGCTGCTCCGAACTGTGATTACAAATGTGTCTTTTTATGTGAGTACTGTTGCTCTCCCAAAGGTCTGCATGTTTGTAGAATGTCATGTTACTGACTGAACCATCTCTGAATCCCAACATTAATGTTTTGAGTAAAGAATCTTACACAGTGACTGAACAAGTGAATATGTAGCTTTCAGAAATACTGTGCTTTGCAGCAAGATTGGAGAGCATTAAATTCCTAACCAGTGTGTTTTGTTTTCCAGTCTGTATCAAGTGGTATTCAGCCTGGTGTCTTGTGGAAAGTACATTTCTATCTTTTCTTTATCAGACTAGCCTAAGAAGTGCTGGAAGACAACAGCCGAGGAGCAATATATTCAGAGGTTCTTAAGCAGAGCAAGGTGACCAGCTGCCTTTTTCACTTGCCTTTTGTGTGTCTTGGGAATCCCACTTTGCTCTGAGAAGATGCCCCCAGTCATTCTCAGGTTTCTGAAAGAGTTAGGTTCGGAGCCCTGAACACAGAAAGCAGCAGTAGGAAGACCTTGAGCAAATGTTAGAATGCTTTCAGGCAGTAGTTCTCTTTGTTAGGTACAGATAAAACCATGCATTGTCTTGTAAATAAAAGATCAAATTGCTGCTAACACATCCCTGTGCAAAGAGTTACAGTAATGGAGACCATGCTTTGATGCCTGCGTCTAATGGCCCAGCACCACTTACTTCCAGGTGGTTGACCATCTGCCTCCTGCTCCAGGAAAGATCATACAGGGACTGAAAGCAAGGCATGTACAAAGGACACAAGGTACTTATTGCTTTTGCTAGAGTAATAAGAAAATGGCTGTGCAAAGAAAAAGACCATTTTCATAGATAAAAGGTTTTTTTTTATGTGTGTGTTTTGCAAAGCTGGGCTGATCATGTGGAGCCTTCTTCACCCTGATTGTGTATGCTTGATCAGTGGTCCTCCATTTTTGAAGAGCTTTCCCCTCTTCTCTGCATGTGATTCACTAAGTGCCATGTTCTTCCTGTATTTCACTCCCCAAATGATATTTCAACAACAATGTGGGTCCACTCTTCTTTATTCCCTTCTGCAGTAATGGTTCTTTGTAGAACCCAGTTGTTGTAAAACTTCAACTCCATGTTCAGGGAGGCTAAAATAGAGTTCTTAAAATGCATTTAGCCATGCAAATACAGAACTCTAGCATCTTATAGATGAAAATTTAAAAAAAAAAAAAGAAAAACAATCAAAAAGAACTGTCTCTGTCTACCTGGTGACTTTCTGAAAATACACAGATTGCCTTCTTAAGGAAATTAGAAGTTTTAGACTGGATCAATACCATATTTGGTAATGCTCTTGCCTTTTCAGCATAAATCCCTGGCTCACCATAAAAAATATTGAGTGTTGGGACACATGTTTGTAAATACAAGGTTGGGTAGAGAGACACTGGTGGGATTCTGGGCCAGTCAGACTAGACAACATGTTGTATACTAGAGAAATGATAGATCTTGTTTTAAGAAAAGGAGACACCACTGAGGGGAGCCTGTAATTCTTTTCTGGCATCAACTTCCAATTACACACCCTGGCACATGTATCTCCCCACACACTTGTATATATGCAAGCATTCACACATACAACATAGACAGCTATACTTTGGGAAAATATTCTTGTACAATGCAAAGATCTGTCACTTGCATTGGTTTATAAAATGCTAACTGGCCATTAGTCAAGCAGGAAGTACAGATGGGGTGACCAGTTGAGGAAAATTGTGGAGAAAGGCAGAGAGGCAGTAACTAACCAGACACAGAGGAAGCAAGATGAGCATGCCATATTGAGAAAAGTTTCCAAGTAACTAATCTAAACATAGATAAGAATTATGGGTAAATTAAAGTCATAAGAGCTAGCTAATAGTAAGCCTGAGCTAATAGGCCAATTAGTTTATAATTAAAATAAACCTCTGATTGTTTCTTTGGAACTGAATGGCTGTGTAACTGAACAGGACAGTAATTTGTGTTGACACAAATACACAGAGCAGAAACCTGTTTTAGGAGAGTCAGTTTTATTGCATTAAGGTAACTTGCAAATTTGTAACATGAAAATATTCTGTGGGTTTTACTAAACTTCACAGAAGTAAAGTATATAATTATGCTGACCACTAAAATATAGAGAAATGATTAAAAATAAACTTTAAATAAACATAAGGCATAAATTTCAAAACTATCAGTAATTAAAACAATATAGAGCATACAAGGTATGGATTTCATATAAACAACAACAGGACTTCATGATTGGGACTTGTTTAGAGTAAGTGCTTTGGTGTGTGAGGGTATGCATGTGAGTGTAAATGTGTGTTCTCTGTGTGTGTGTGTGTGTGTGTGTGTGTGTGTGTGTGTGTTACAGGAATAAGTAGCTGATAGTGTCACCTGTCACCTGCTATGATGGCAAATTTGTCTACAAAAACTAAATCAGAAACACCAATAGGTGAACCCCTACTGTGTGATATTATGTCCAAGTTGAAACAAGTTTTATCTGTTTCCTCCTCTGGATTCATTTCAGGCTAGCCCTTCTGCTCTTCTCAACTAGTTAAATTAGAGTCAGGATCAGAGGTGGGGAAAGTTATAGAGACATGGTGTCCAAAAGGAGTCCTTCTCTCTGGAGTCTATTTGAAACCTCTCTCCAACTGGGAATCAAAAATTTTGGCACACTTAACAACTGCTGCAAAGTTCCTGATTTCAAAAAATACCCCTTTTATTTGAGGTATTTTTATATAAGGATATGAAAATAACCATAAACCAGGTTGGTAACCTGCTTGTATGTTATTGGCAGTAGATTCTTGCTCTTTTTCCAAACTCTTCATGGGACTCTCACAACAAAAACAATTAACTGCATTTTGCATTGAAAATTTCCCTACCTCCCTACATGTCTGTAGTCAAGAGTTTTATCTTTTCAATTGTCAGTTTATCAAACATACTTCTGAATCCTGTGATCTCAGCAGACACATTAAGGAAATCTTTGCAGCTAGGCCAAATTCTACCTGGAATTTAAATACTACATTAATATTTATCATATAGACTCCCTCCAGAGGAAGAAAGGCGCTGTCTGCAGAAAATTCTGTCATTAGTCATTTCCTGGATCATGTATGTGTAAAGTGATATGTATTCACATGCTGTTTTACATTGTATGAAGCTAAAAATGACCAACAAATTACAAACCAAAACCACAGCATCTGAAAAAAGTAATAAGTTAGAAGCACCAGCAAAGAAATGGTGGCATTAAGTACATGCTCAGTTTTGTTCTTTGCTATACTTCTATACATCTCTTTTCTATGTCTTTACAACACTGCTACTCCTTTCTAAAGTGCACTTCATTTTCAGAGTGACAAAGCTTGCCATGGAGCTTTCTTTCTCTCTCATATTCAAAGAGTTTCTGGGAACAGACAGTTAAAATAGAACATTGGCATGCCTTCTTCTCTTGGAAAAACCTAAGAAGAACATCTGACATTCTATATCCTCATCATTACGGATGCATTCCCTAATGGTGGATCAAGATGAGTACCCGCAAAGAGTGGCATTATAAGATAACTCTAAAGGTTACCTGTTATTGTGTACATCAATGCATAAAGTGCTAATGAGCTCATCTGGCAACTGCTTGCAAAACGTAGGCTTGAAAACCCTCCTCTTTAAAGGCAGAGATGGGATTTCATGGGGAAAAAAAAGTAACCAAAGTTCTGTGAGCTGCCATCTACCAATGATAGTAGCAAAGCAGTAGCCATAAACGTGAATGGAATATTTTAGCATGGCTCTTCTTTTCCTCTTTAAAACATGAGAATCTACTGAATTCACACAAAAAACTCAATTACCACCACTAAGAGACAGTACCCTCACATTGCCTAAAAATTCTTTAATGGTTTTTTTTGAAGACAGCATTACATTGATGATGGTGTCCCTCTAGTCTATCTCAGAGTGTATTCAGTGGATGTTGAAATCACCATGGTTACTTTTCTTATTTCTTAAATTATAGATATGAACATAATTAGAAGCTGAAACAACCTTCCCATTACATAAGACACAAGCAGTTGTAAAAAGAGTGCTAAATGGAAAGCCTTGAAACAGGCCCCTCTATCACTAAGATAATATAAATTAGAACCTATTATCACAGTGGAAGAGATAAAAACCCTCCTAAACATAGGAGAGGTGGCTTTCAGCAAACTCTTATATAAACAAACCTTTTGGTTTACGCACAAAGTAGACTGACTGTGCCAGATGTTGGTAAGTTCTCAAGTTTGTACCCATTTGCAGGTCTGTTCTTGATATGGTGTCTAAGAAATTAGGACCTTCTGTGACCTTAGGATAAATATTTTCTTTACAATTATTATCAGGGACATTTGGAAACATGATTCATTCTTTCAGAATACAAACCATGCATCAATGAGTTCTGCTCCCAGACATGTGCTACCTTTCCTGTTTTCTGTCACAGTACAGTCTGAAGGGGACAGGCTTGTGTGGTTATTCTATGAAGAGTGAAAACTTCACACACACACACACACACACACACACACACACACACACGACTACAATAACATCCTGATATCAGGACTTGGGAAAAAAGAAGTAGCAATGATTCAAAATGCTCAGATTCTGAGGCTGGATATCTACTTATGATTGAGAAGTGTCAGTATTGGTTTATGCTCTTGAAAGATGTCTATGACTTCTGCTTCAAAGTCAATGAGAAATAATTTAGGTTTTTTCTTCCTGCTACAAAGCACGATTCCTTTAGGCTGAGAGCTAATAGAGCCTGAACTCAGACACACTAGACCAACTTACTGGTCTTGTGACTCTCTTCTGGAAAGTTTCTATTTTTTGCCAAGGATCTAAAAACAGACTCAAAATGGAATCCAAGAACCATGCAAACTGAGCCATATGATTAAACAAAGCCTGTGTATGTGGTTCCTCATATCTTTATAATGTCACAGGGATGTCTGCGTGTGTTTCTGGTTATGTACATCTTAAGCACTTCAAAAAAAATCTTCCTGAAATTCCTATAAGGGTCATCAGAATGAGTCTGCTTATTCTTACAAAATATCAAACACAGAATAAGTTATGATTTTCTTTTTGTGCCTCTTACGTTTACAGAGATATATGAAAATTTATGCTGTTCCCTGAGAGATTTGTAGTTTATGAAAGGGGATGCAGTGTCAATTGAGCAGCTTATACTTATGTTTCCAGGAATGCACACACACACACACACACACACACACACACACACACACACACACACACACACATATATATATATATATATATATATATATATATATACACACACACACACCACACACACACACACACACAAATATCACAATTATGACTGTGAATTTGAAAGAGACAAGACAGGTGTTTGGGAAGGTTTAGCAGACAGAAAGGGAAGAGGAAAATGATGCAATTAAATTATAATTTCAAAAAGATAGAAAAATTAAATAAAAGAAAGGGGATACAGCAGTTAAGGCTCATAGACTTAAAGAATTCTCAATATTATGAAAATAAATTGTCTACTTGTGTATTTTTATATAACTTCTCCCAGAGAAGTTTATTATTTGCTGGTGGTAGCATGAGTTCTCAAGACTTTCATCAGTAGGAGCACCCTGTCTCTGTGATCTTCCCAGGCATTTCATTTTCTTGCTTACCTTTCCAAACATACAACATAGGGGGCCTGACTCTTCTTGGCTCTATCAGCCTCACTGGACTATACTAAATATGTATATAGGAAGGTTCTTTCCTCTAATGTCTGAAATAATGGCGCTACAAGTTTCTTCATTGCTATTGAACTCTTTAATAGACTAAATGTACAAAATGATAAAAGACTTCAAAATTTCCATAGCAGTGATAACTGGGTCAAGGATACATCAAGGAGTTCATCAGAAGTGTACGTTAATTAACATAATTCCAATTGAGATGTTGTAATTGATTAATACACACAAGAAAACACAAAGGGGATGCAAAGTTTAAAAATCAATGACCCCATTGGCAGCATTGCCTCTTCTGAATCAATTGAGTTGAGCTGAATATATATCAGAAATTTTGCATTGCTAATTATCAGTCAAAGAGTCATGGACACCAGCTGACCACAGTAACATGTACACAGAAAGAAGCAGCAAGAAACTCCCCAGGCAGCTTTCTGTGAATTTATTTATATTGGCACATAAATCATCCTGTTCAAATTGAAATAGTGTGTTGTTTAATATTAGCTTTAAATAGAAAAAGCAATTAGTCCACTCAAAGAGCTAATTGGAAGAAAATCCTCAGTATTAAACACAAACCTATTTTAAAATAACAATCCTGAATGCCATTTCAGACTCAAAGTAAACATTTTTTAAAGTACCAAGCTGTGCAAAGTTTTATAATTGCCCACTGATTATGAAACAGAAAGGTGACGATTTTTAAAAAAATCAAGAAAGTAATAAAAGTAAATGTTTCTCTTAACTTGTTATAAATGCTACTTTATCATTGGAGGAAATAATAGGACTGTGTCTACTTTGATATGTGTATAGTATAAACATCTGTTTTGTTCTAGGAATGCATACTAACTCATAGATAATAACTTGACTATTATAATTTTAGAGAGCTAAAGATGGATAGTCTTTTTTTCCCCTCAATTCCACTACATGTTCATCTATCTATTATTTGAAAAAGGAAAACCAGTGTTTACTTCTAGGAAGTAAAAGAAATAATGACCCCAAGAACTCATTTATTATGTTTTGTGGCATTAGACGTTGCTTTAAGCATTTTCAAATTCCAAGTACTTACCCTGTTCCAAGTCACACGTTCACACTAATATTTACTAGATTGCCAAAGCTTCAGAATTCACAGGGTAAAAATTATCCCACTGCATGAAAGCCATTCTTAAAAGGCCGTCCTCTGCTTAATCAGACTTCAGGGTTGATGACCAAGAACTTCATGGCCAGTTAGATTGAATCATATCTAATTCTGGTGCCAATTATCAATGTGACCTTAGAGAGTTTCATATTCTTTAAAGTATTGGGGGATATAAGAGTACAATCTACCTGATATAATTATTGTTAGAATTAAAGATCTAATTATGTAAAATAATCACTCACATGTAGGGTACTTAGTGCATACATTACTATTTCATTAATCATGAATAACATAACTACACCAAGTAAAAATCAGAAAAAATAAGTAATTTGCTGAACTTGTGTTTTATAAATGAATGGAAAGTATGGTGATATACATGTGAAACTGATGACTTGCAGTTCTGGTGGGTCATTGTCACAAACCTGACTGGCTGATCAACACCTGTAGTAAGGAGCTGCAGGTAGGCCTGCTTTTCGTCCCTCCCGGCTCCCACACGGCTAGCTTAGCCCCAGAAATAACAATACATAAATTGTATTTATTTAAACACTGCCTGGGCCATTATCTGTAGAGAGTTAGTTACTGGCTAACTCTCACATCTTGATTAACCCATTTCTAATCATCTATGTAGCACCACAAGGTGGTGGCTTACCAGAAAGGATTCAGCATGTCTGACCTGGTGGCTGGCTCCATGGCGTCTGCCTCATAGCCCTCTTCCCAGCATTCTGTTCTGTTTACTCTGCCTACCTAATTTTCTGTCCTATCAAGGGCCAAGGCAGTCTCTTTATTAACCAATGAAAATAACACATAGACAGAAAGCCCATCTACATCATTTCCCCTTTTTCTATTTAAACAAAAAAGAAAGGCTTTCACTTTAACATAGTAAAATTACATATAACAAAACAGTTATCAAGCAAGAAATACAGTTACAATATTTATATCTACTTTATCTTTTATCATAACTAAGGAAAACTATAACTATAACCAACCATTCTTCAACTCCATCAAAGAATCCAGAAGAATATAATATTACCTAAGCAAACAAGAAATAAACAACTTCCAAAACTCTAGAAATGACAGAGGCATCTTGCTGCCTGGACAGTCACCCAAAGTTCCTCCGTATCGTTGGGGCATCCATCTTTGGCCTTCAGGCCCATAGTATCCAACAGACATTTCCATGAAGCAGGAAATTTCAAAGGCAGTTCAGTCACTATCTGCTGTGTCCTGCAGAATGTCTCACAGACTCTTTCATAAATCAGGAACCTCAAAAGATCATCTCACCTTTAGGCAAGTTCAGCAGTCCTCTCTCTGCGGGTTCTCTGTGTCCAGTTTATATAACAGTCCAGGCAAGAGCAGTTTCTTGCCCAAATGTCTAACCAACTCCATAAGGAGCTTCTTCGATGCCCATCTTCCTCTTGAAGTAGATTGGTGCTGTCAGAAGCAGACGTGTCTCATTGTCATGAAAAGCCCTAAGTTAGTAAAACATTAAATGCCATGTTCTGTAGTCTTTGAAAGATATGAAGAATGTCTATCTGAAATATATCTATGCACATCTAGAAAATCGAACTAACATTACTACAAGCTTGACTATTATCGATGATTATCCATTAACAACCTATATTTCCTAATTATACATTACATTTTTAAATGAACTACACAATCATAATACATCAATGAAGATCAGAAATATATATACATATAACAAAATTGACCTTAAAATCCATAACAAAGCAAATTATTCATATCTATATCATATCCCCCTTCAAATGTAAAAGAACATTTATAAACAATATTTGGGAATATGGACATAGTATTTCTCTCCAAACTTCTTCCTGCTGAATAGGGACGCTGTTAATCAGGTCTTTCATGAAATAAACTGTGTGCTAGATTCATCTCAGTTGACAGTTGAGCAAAGTAATTTCTTGAGGGTGTTCACAGCAACCTTTCAGGAGGACGTGGTCTATCATACCATATTGGGATAGAAGCAATCCACAGGGTCTCATCCTCTGTGAAAACAAAAGAAGAACCTCCTTTCTTAAGTATCATATCCTTAGATCTAAATTCTGAAGTCAAGGTATTTTCAAAGTATCTTTCTTGGATTAGTTCAGCAGCATTTGTAAACAAAAGTCTTTTATCAGCTGTTGCTCCTTCCTCAGCATTCAAACAATTCAAATAGAGCATAATAGAATACAGTATCAAGATTCTCTATTTTCCATATTTATGTGGCTTTATTTTAACTTCTATTTCCTTTATTTTTACTTTTACTTTTTGAGACAGGTTCTCTGTATATCTTTGTCCTGGAATAACTCTGTAGACCAGGCTGTCCTTGAACTCACAGAGATCCACTTGTCTCTGCCTCCCAAGTGCTGGGATTAAAGGTGTGTGCTACAATACCTTGAACTCTCAGAGATCTGTCTGTCTCTGCCTCCCAGGCATTGGGATTAAAGGTGTGTACCACCACACCCAACTACTCTTTTTTCTTTCCTTTTAACTTTAAGAACTTTAACTTTTAGCCTGCATATATTTTTAACACACTGTAAAACATTTAGAGGTTTTCTTTGTCTTTGAATCTCTCTTTACTGTACCTCTCTTTTTCTGACCACATGAGTCTTTAAGAAGAGGATGAAAGCTGTGGCTTTGATGGCTAGATTCAGCTCATTCCTTAGCTTTCCAGCCTCATGGCAGAGGTACTGCTGGAGCCATTTTTATTGCCACAACTCTGTGGCGTTTCAAGGGCCCTGCCAGCAAGTAAGTTGCAGCATTCTGCTCACAGACCACACTCAGTCGACTGCCTGCCTGAAAGAGTCAGAGATTTGCCCTGGCAGGATGGCCCAGAAAGTCAGCATTTCAAAACAGCACAGCTTTTTTTCCTGCTACATCTGAAAACAGAAAATCATGCGTTCAGCTTTTCATCAACACCATTTAAGTGTTTCGTGGCAGGACCTCTTAAAAGAGCAGCAGGGTTTTGCAGCTAAAGCTGAGTCAGGAAGTCTCTCTTAGATGAGAGCGCTTGCTTGCCTCTAGCAAGCAGAGTAGACCCGAGAAATTGCTGCTACCAAGAAAACATGCTGTACTCTATTCTTTTCCAAGCTTTCTCAAGCTTTCTGTGGATTCAGTTATCCATGTCTGGGCGCCATCTGTAGGGAGGAGCTGTGGGCAGGTCTGCTTTTCATCCTGCCCAGCTCCCGATGGGCTTTCTGTCTATATGTTATTTTCATTGTTTAATAAAGGGACTGCCTTGGCCCTTGATAGGACAGAAAATTAGGTAGGCAGAGTAAACAGAACAGAATGCTGGGAAGAGGGCTATGAGGCAGATGCTATGGAACCAGCCACCAGGTCAGACATGCTGAATCTTTTCTGGTAAGCCACCACCTCGTGGTGCTAGATAGATGATTAGAAATGGGTTAATCAAGATGTGAGAGTTAACCAGTAACTAACTCTCTACAGATAATGGCCCAGGCAGTGTTTAAATAAATACAATTTATGTATTGTTATTTCTGGGGCTAAGCTAGCCGTGTGGGAGCCGGGAGGGACGAAAAGCAGGCCTGCCTGCAGCTCCTTACTACAAACACCTAAGACTTCGGGCAAAGAGGGTAGAACTCAAAGATCTTTGGAACAGAAAACAAAATAGGTGAATCATTCTACACATGTCTGAAGATAGTGTCTGATTATAGTTAGGATAAGACTGAGTAAATTAATAAGTAGAATTTATTAAGAGAAATCTCTTTCAATGAGTAGTCTAAAAATAAAAACAGAAAGATGAATTAATGATTAAAAGAAGCAAGGACACTGGGGCAAGAGAGATGGTAGTTAATAGTATCGGTTGATCTTCCAAAGGACCTGGATAATACCCGTTAACAACTTGGCAGCTTACAATTGTATGTAACTGTAGTCCTAGGAAATACAGTGCCTTCTTCTGGTCTCTACAGACAACAGCATACATATGGCATGCACACACACACAATACCTATACCTATAAATACCTTTTAGTGAGGACACAAAGTTAGATGAGGAGGTAGATTGTAGAAGAACTGGGTAGATCATAGAAAAGTTGGAGAAGGCAGATTGAATATCATCAAAATGCATGGTATGAGATTCTCAAGTAATAAAATAAGTATATAAAACTAGTTAAGTGATATGTAATTGTAAGAAACAAAAATGACTGAGGATTTAGAATATACTTAGAAAGTAATTAATATTTTGGAATACATTTAGAATAAGAAAATTGATGCTATCTTGATGTTATTTTAGGGCTAGAACAATTAGATACCCATGTGCAAAAAATTGAAACAAAGATATACCTTTCACACATACAAAAACTTAAAAAGACTGTATACCTAGATATAAAACCAAAAACTATCATCCTGATAGAAGAAAAAAATAATGGAAAACATATCCCAGATGATTTGCATTTAATGGCAAGCATTTAAGTAAATCAAAAAAAATGAACAATTGAGGAAAAAGTGATTGAAGTTGGATTCCATTAAAATTGAAAATCTTTGACAGGGGAGATAACTCAGTGGTCAATAGCACTTGTTGCTCCTGTAGAGAATCCAAACTGAGTTCCCAGCATTCATAATAAGCAGTTCTTAATGCAGCTTCCAACTCCAATTCTAGGAGCTTTGACACCCCCGTTCTACTCTGTGAGGAGCACAGGCACTCATGTGGTGGCATGCTGCAAGAAGGTACTCAATGCAACATATGCACATACGAATTAAAATTATTTAATTTAGATCAATTAAAAATCACTAGGTTGTGGAAAATATCATTAATAGACAAATAAAGAGAATGTCTTTCAGAAACATTCCTGTGTCCAAAATAATCAAAGAACTCAAAAAACTCATCAGTAGGAAAAAGACAGACAAGTTGAAATGTGTGAAAGACACATCCATATCACTGAAGATGACACAAACAGCAGATCTCATTAAGAAAATAGGAAGGCAAGGTCAAAGGTCAGTCAAGACGTACAAAAGAAAACAGCAATAAGACAAACTTCCAAACTTTTTAATATAGAGCAACTATACCTCTCATTCACTGATGGTGGGAATTAAAAATAGGACTGCACTGTATACACACATTCTTAAAAAACCACAAACATATATTTGCCTATGATGCATCAATCCCATTGTGATGTACTTTTCAAAACAAATTGAGAGCTTTCATCTGCGTAAACATTTATGCCCATACAAAAGTGGTTTTTTTCATAATTAACCCAAACTGAAGAGAGCAAGTTATCAATGAATAGGTGAATGGATAAACAAACTTTGGTATATGAAAACAAAATAATATTCAGTACTAAAATGAAATGAGCTATGAAGACAAAGCAACACGTGCTAGAAGTGTATCAAAATTATCAAGTGAAAGAAACTAGACTAAAGACTAAAACTACATGACATTCTAGAAAAGGAAACACTGTAGAGTCGGGGTTGAGATAAATGATTGAATGGGCTCAGTGTCCGGATACATTGAATCGACAAAGCAGAGAAGTTTACAAGTCAGAGAATGATAGATGTACGTCATTATACAGTTCACCAAAGTCTAGAATGTCTAGGTCCAACAGTACACCTAAAACAAATGCAGGGCTTGAGTTAATTCGGATTCTAATATTTGATCACTATTTCAGATGTAGTACATAGTATGAAATGTTAGGAACTGGAAGCATGTGAGGCACAGAGAACACGGGAGTTATACTTTCTGTATAATTTTCTCTAAACCTAAAGCTGCTAAAAGCTATTTAAGTCTGTTTTTCAAATAATATGCATCCATAGAAGTGAAATCAGTCTATAATTATATTCATATATTCAGTACATTTTGCACATAATTATCATAACCTCAAATACTATAAGAGAAACAGCAATTTGTTAAATTACTTGGTGATTTGGTTTCCATACCTCTTTATTTATTATTCTTTATGCAGAAAATTTGAACACCATGGCATAATAATTATATCCATAACATAAATGAATATGGTCCAATTTATTTGAAATTTCCCACTACATTTGAAGGTAGCTTTAAAATTTTTCTCTGAGATATGAGTAATTTGCTTGTGTATATGTCTGTGTACCACAATTGTTCCTGATTCCCACAAATGGAAGAAGAGATTCTCAGATCTTGAAGAATTACAAACTTCCATGTGGGTTCTGGGAACCAAACACGGATGGGTCCTTTTCAAGACAGCAGGTGTTCTTATTTTCTGAATTATCCAAATTCTTTTTAGTAACTCATATCTTTAGTACTTATGATTTGTGAAAATGACTTTAATATTTAAAATAATATTTATTCAGACAGAAATAGTAAATAATTATACCAATCATTAAAATAAGCTTTGCAAAATATTAATCTTACATTTACTTTTGTGTACATTATTAAATTTCTCTTTTCCATGGTATAGTTTTATTATGTTTATATCTGGAACATAGCACATAAATGATTTGTATATAAATAGGAACATAAATAGTATGAAATATTCCTTGAAAATTGCTTGAAGATGTATTTATGAAATAAACTGCATGTTTACTTTCTGAAAAAAGTAATTAAGCTTGTCTGTATAGCTGATGATACATAGACATTACATATAGGGTTAGCAGAGAATTTTGTTAGAATGCAGATAATTAATCAGTGGTTTTGGAGAGTAGCCTTGGGAATTTGTTTTTTTATAAGGGCTTAGATGATTCTGATTTTACAATTTCACATGTCACTCACAGAGAAGGATGGTTTTATCTCTACCAGCTACATTCTAGGGGAAAAAAGGAGAATTGCATGAAACACATCTATATCTGTCTTTAAACATTTTGTTCATCTCTTTGAACACTGTTTTATGTCTCCAACTAAATGTAAGTTTTAAAAGAACTAATCAACATTTTTCTATCTACCTAATTAAAAATCTATTCATCCATTCTGCTCCTATTTTCCTATTTATCTTTCCTTCACCCTTTTTGCCTTTCACTCACTTTTCCATCATCCTTCCATTTCTCAATCCCTCTACCTTCCTTCCATAGGGCCATTCATCTCTCTTATATCTAATCATCTTTTCATCCTTCAATTTTCCCACACACCCATTCATCTTTTCACCATTTATCCATTTATATATTCCTTATTTAATTATTTTCTCTTCCTTTCATCCACATTATACTCATATCTCTATGTACTCTTTCTGTCTTCCTTTCATTCACCCACCTAAGGAAACCATATTTTGAGCATCTTCCATGAAAGAAAGATAATCCTGAGCCCAAGAGACTAAGGTATCCATAACACCAACAAGAAAAAAAAAAATAGTAACGGCAAAGGACATCATCACTTGGACAAAGTGGCTGTCTACAGAATGGAAATTTTTTGTCAACTACATATCTGATATAGGGCTAATTTATAAATTGAATGAAGAACTCAAAAGACTATATCAAGAAAACAGATATTTTCAAAAAAGAAACATACATGACTGAGAAGCATTTCAAAAACTGCTTAACATTCAGTCATCAGGAAAATGCAAATTAATGCTACTTTGTAATTTCATCTTACATCAGTCAGAGTGGACAAGTTCAATAAAAGATTATGGCAGCTCATGATCAGGAAGATGTAAGGGTTATTCTTTTCTATTCCTGGTGGGAGTGAAAACTTGTACAGCCACTATGAAAATCAGTGTGGCAGCTATTCAAGAATCTGGGAATTTATTTATCTCAAAATCCAGCTATAGCACACAGGTATATAGTCAAGGGATTCTATACCCTACCACAGAGAAACTTACTTAATCATGTTCATTAATGCTCATTTCATAAAAGGCAGAAATTAAAAACAGCAAAGATGTTCATCAATGAATGAATGGATGAAGAAAATGTGGTACACTGGACACAATAGAGTAGTACCCAGATATCAAAAAATTAAATCATGAAATTGACAGATGAGTGGATAGACGCAGAAAAAGTCATTCTTTTTTGTAGGTAATTTTTTATTTTTAATATATTTTATTGAGCTATACCTTTTTCTCTGCTCCCCTCCATTCCTCTCCCCTCCCCTTTAATCCTCTCCAATAGTCTCCTTGCTCCTGATTTTCTGAGGAATCTTGTCTTTTTCTAATTCCCATGTAGATTAGATCCATGCATGTCTTTCTTAGGATCCTCACTGTTGTCTAGGTTCTCTGGGATTGTGAATTGTAGGCTGGTTTCCTTTGATATATGTCCAAAAGCCACTTATGAGTGTGTACATATGATATTTGTCTCTCGGGGTCTGGGTTATCTCAGTCAATATGATGTTTTCTAGATCCCTCCATTTGCCTTCAAATTTCAAGAGATCATTATGTTTTCTGCCGTGTGGTACTCCACTGTGTAGATGTACCACATTTTCCTCATCCATTCTTTGGCTGAGGGGCATTTAGGTTGTTTCCAGGTTCTGGCTATGACAAACAATGCTGCTATGAACATAGGAGAGCACATGTGACAAACGGAAGCCTATGGAATGGGAAAAGATCTTCACCACATCAGAGAGAGGGCTGATCTCAAAAATATACAAAGAACTCAAGAACTAGTCATCAGAAGAACAAATAATACAATTTAAAAAATGGGATAGATATCTAAACAGAGAACTCTCAACAAAGGAATATAAAATGGCTGAAAGACACTTAAGGAAATGGTCAACATTCTTAGCTATCAGAGAAATGCAAATCAAAACAACTCAGAGATCTTACACCTGTAGGAATGGTCAAGATCAAAACACTGATGACAACTTATGCTGGAGAGGTTGTGGGGTAAAGGCAACGAACACTTCCGCATTACTGGTGGGAGTGCAAACTGGTACAGTGCCTTTGAATATCAATATGGCAATTTCTCAGGAAATTAGGAAACAACTTTCCACAAGACCCAGCAATGGCACTTTTGGGTATATACCCAAAGGATGCTCAATCGTACCACACACAAAAAAAAATTCTTAATGAGGAAAACCAGACCCTAAAAGACAAATATAGTATATATTCACTAAATTTGTTTAGCAGCTGTTAAGTCTTTGTTAAGCAGGCTACCATCCATATACCCACTATAGCATGAATAAAAAGACTGGGGGAAGAATTGGATCATCTTTGGAAGGAGTAGATAGTTATGGATGAATAGGCGGTGGGGCTGGATTCAGTAGATTGAATGCAGAGCAGGAAGGAAAGGGGGTTGAGGGAGGAAACACACAGAATTACAGCTAAGTCTAAGTTCCATTTGTTGGTTTATACGAAAATATAATACAAGTGCTAACTTCAGCAGCACATATACTAAAATTGGAAGAATATAGAGTAGATTGGCATGGCCCCTGTGCAAGGAAGACACACAAATTCATGAAGCTTTCCATAAAAAAAAGAAAACATAATACAATAGAAGCTACCTAATATATATATATATATATATATATATATATATATATATATGAAAGCAAATATTGAAATTGCTAAATAATGGAAGAGAAGAGATAGAACCCTAATTGGACTTCTGTTATCATCAAATTAAGTTCTCTTTTTCTAGAATGGGTTTCATCTAATCAAATTCTTGGTCAAAGAGCCCATGTGAAACATCAAAACAATCCAGGTTATTGATAAACCTTTTGGTTGCTCTCTACAATCTGATAGTAATACTTATTGATAAAGACAATAATATGGTAACTCATTGAACACGAAAAATTCTTTGTTGCTTGTCTCGAGCCTTTGTAGAAGATACGTTGCGGGCTGCCAGAGTGGAAATGTTAACACCATCCTAGGTCTAATAATAATGACACAGAGTTTCTGAAAGTAACCAACCAGTATCTCATGGATTTAAGTCCCAGTCCATAAAATGGAACCCATCTCTTATACTGTTCATGTGACCAAGAACCCGAGATTAGACAGGCCAGTTACCTACTTAATATGATGTCTCCATTGACTACATCCCCTTAAAGCTCTGGAAAACCTGTAGAAGATAATGCAGAAAGCTTGTAAGAGACAGAGAAGATGGAAAATACTAAACCAATAAAGGCTTCTTAACACATCAGGACTGAAACCCATATGAACTTAGACCAAGGCAGCATACACAGAACTTGCACAAATCTAGGCCTAATGGGGTCCCAGCTCTGAGCATATAAGTGGGCATAAAGTCATATTCCTAACCTAAACGCTACCTCAAGTTCTCACACATGAAAACTTGGATACAAAATCCACACTTAAGGCCAGTCCTCATACCTAGAAGTATAAAGCCTAAGAAAAATGAACTCAATGCTATTTTTGGAGCTATTTTTATCTTATAATGTTTTGTTTGTGCATTTCATGTTCTTTTATTTCTATATCCTTTTGCTTATTATGGTGACTTATTATGTGTTTTTGTGGGATTTCTGCATGTACCAATATGTTTGTGTGTGTGTGTATGTGTGTGTTTATGACTGTGTATATTTTGTCTGCTTTTCTTTGGCTCTGCACTTTCCTGTCCATTCGTTTGATTTTCTTCCTATTTAGTCTTTATTTGTTTTATTTACTTTATTATTTTTTTAGATGCTTGTAATAATGAGAAAGAGCTTTGGGTGGATGGGAAGTTAAGGAGCGTCTGAGAGATGCTGGGTAACAGGAAGTCATAATCAGAAAATATTGTAAAAAAAACTATTTCAATAAAATAAAAAGTCAATTAATAAATAAAATTATTGGTTTTTAAATTTTATGATTTCCATAGAGAAAACAGTCAAAAAATTAAATGAATATTTATCCAGAAGAGAATCAATGATCTGGCTTCTATTTTCAGGTGTGAATTTTAATTTGCTTAATTGTGGAAGGCTAACTTAAAGTATTAGTGCTTTGTGTTTCTTTTCTCATAGTTTCTTGTTTAAAATTCAGGAGATAATGAGCAAACAGAATTTTTATTTATTTATATTTATTTATTTATCTATTTATTTATTTATTTTTGCTGCAATCACACGAAGTTTAATGACAAGATGACAAGACCGAAACCAGTGTACTGGGGCTGAGACTCATAACTCACGCAGGGGAAAATAGTTTGACCCTGAGTGACCTGGAGAAGGGATTTTTATAGGAAGGAACCATAGCCCAGTAATCCGAAAGGGGTAGGGAGGGTATCACAGAAAATTCCAAAAATACCAGTGACGACCACAAGGGGCAACTCCCTGCCTCTCAAGATCACTCTCAAGGTCATAATCAGCTAGTTCCTGAAACACAGTATTCCAAAAATACCAATGATAATTACTAGGGGGAAACTCCTAGTATATAATCTAACTTTATCTTCAGCTAGTTCCTGAAACCCTGAACTGGCTAATCCTAGATTTCTGATTTTCCTCTTCCTGCTAGATTTTTGGCTCTATTTTTTCCTGCTAGGGAGATCTGGATTTATCCAGGTTTTTCATCTCCCCACTTCTTCTAGTGCCTAGTTCTAATCATAGAACTAGATTTCAGTATCTTCTTGACCTTGTAAAGCACTAGAATGGTGGTGTAACATTAAAAATCTGAACAGCATTTATTCTTTCTCTAATGAAGGTAATTAGTTTTAATTTATTAAAGTACTGAGGGGCCTGTATTAGGGCAGCTACCCCGAGGCTCAGGATTACTGCTAATATCAGAGAAATAGATTCTCGTCAAAAGCGAGTTGGGTGCTTGTCAAACTCATCTTCAAGCGTGTTAGCTGAATGATAAAAGACCCTAGGTACCAGTTGTACAAGCACACTAATCTTTGGTGTCATTAAAAACAAATATCGACACACAAGGTGTCAGGCCTGTATTATAAGCCCACCATTTATCTAAACCAGGAACCAAGTACCTGGTGTCAGGAGTCTTAGGGCTCTTAAGAGTCTCATTGCATAAATTCAGTAAGAGTCAGCCTATGATTAGTTCACCGAACACAAGTCTCTTGACTGGTAGTGTTGTCAAAAGCCCCAGATACTGCAATTTGGGTAGTTCAGGAGCTTGCTTTACATGGGAGGCGTGGATCCAGGCAGAGATGCATACTTCTTTCAGTTGTTCCCAGGCCAGGGGTCTCACCACTTCAAGGACCTTTAGGTGGGAAGATAAAGGTCTAGAAAGAATAGCATCAGGATTATACATTCCACCTGACTCAGTGAGCACTGGCGGTTCTCCACATAGGATCTCATAAGGGATGAGTTTAAATCGCTCTGGGGTGTTCCAAACCCGGAACAGAGCAAAGGAAAGGACTGTCCAGTCATTTCTGCAGGTCTTTTAGAATTCTATTCATCCTTTCTACCTGACCTGACTCTGGGGTCGGTAAGCACAATGTAATTTCCAATTGATCCCCAGTTGGGTGGCAAGTCCCTGACTTACCTGGGCAACAAAGGCAGGTACATTATCAGACCCAATTACCTTGGGTATCCCAGACCTTGGGAAGATTTCTTCCATGATCTTCTTAGCCACCACATTGGCTGTCTCAGTCCTGGTAGGAAAAGCTTCTACCCAGCCTGAAAAGGTATCTATAAACTAAAAAGAATTTTTAAAAGGCTTAGCCTTGTCCTTCACTCATGGAAAGCACTTGGCCAATGTTAAATTGTATTATTTCCTCAGGAATTGCCATTTGCAAACACAGTAATGTAGAGCTAGTCACTGTAAGTTATAAGTGGAGGTAAAACTTGAAAAAATGTGGCAACATTGAGGTATTTAGATTTTCAGAAATGTCGGATAAAATTGCAGCTGAAATGGGTTGTAAAAGTGATTTAGTTATTTCAGTAGAATGATGAGAGAAATTATGTATCACACTAAAGGGTTTGACAGTTGGCTAGATCATTAGGCTAATGTTTGTGAATTTTAGAATGCAGATTTTATTATAGATTATTATGTTATTATCATTATTTATTATTTATTACTAGTCATAATCCAAGAATATCATAAAACCATTTCCAATTTAACTACATTTGAAGGTCAGTAGACCATTTAACAAAGGAGGTCAACATTTTTTAGGTAGTGAGATATGTAAGCAATCATAAACCCAAACCTACAATATAGATATGGTTATAAATTCTAAGAGCAACTCCAATGCTTACTTAGCATAGAGAATTATTTTAATCTAAATTAGCTCTTTTAGTAGGACTGGATAAAAAACAGTGTTTTCAGTTCAGATTAAATTGTAACTTTAATTTTATTATAATATATATTTATTTTAAAAAGATAATTAAATGTGTGTGGTGGGTTTGTAATACTATTTTCAAAAAGTAAGACTGATTCAAGATTAGTCTTGATTGATATCTTCTCTCCCATAAGTTGTATGAGATATCAATTTAATAATTAATCACAGACCAAACTAAACTATATAACTGAGTCATAATTTCATATTGTACTTGTACTGTATTACATTAAACACTCTTCATTTTATTTTTTAGATATCTTACCATTACACTTTGTATAAAGATCATTTTAATTATATAGTCAGTTATCATAGGGTCCAGCAAAGATTCCTAGAGTTATTTTGTCCAAATGATTTTAAAACATAGCACCATCAAAACACTGAAGTGTTTGTAGCAACTTTAGAGTTTCATTATATCAAAGAAACTAGCTAGGAATTTGCTACTTACTTCAGCAAAAGCTGTGTTGGTCTCTGACTCTTGATCCGAGTACCTCTGTTCCTCACAAGTTTTTATCACGTGTGTGTAACAACATGCTCTGAGCGTAGCCACATTTCGAAAAATCATTTAATTATTCTCATTGCTGCAGAGAAAGGGGCTCCACTCTCACTGACCCCATTGCCTTTTTCACAAAGCCTTTAGTGGCTATTATTTTACAGGTTCTCCAAAGAATGTGTGTACAGGAGTGTGTCCCTGGGCCTGAAAGCACCGTGCTAGCTTTGTCTTTATTGCTATTTCAGTCACAATTCTCATAGATGAAAATCATTACTATCACATTTGGTAGGACCTCCTGACATTGGTGTCTATGTTATTTTAGGCAGATAATTTTGACCCCAGTAGGATAGCTGATCTGGGCAGACAGAATCAGCAATAGATGAAAGAGAAACAGGAAGGGGAAAGAGCCACTCCCGTCCATTGTGTGAGCAACTAGTGCTCTGATCAATTTTAGCATAGCCATTGTGCTGGCTCAGAAATGTATTCTTATGTATTCAGTGCCGCACTCTGGCAACAGATTGTCAGCTGCTTCCACAATTCTTTTGAACAACAGCTCATAATCAGATGGTAGGTAAGGAAATCTCAAGTAAGAAATGATGTAGACTGCATACGAGAGACAGAACAAATGCCGTGGTGGAAGAATGGAGAAAACATCCGTATTTGATAAATATTTTTAAATTAGAAAATAATCAAATGTTAAAAAGAGAATAAAGGAACAAGACAGTACTACATTTCTGAACATGGAAGGTGAACTGAGCGATAGACACTGGTATTCTAGCTGAGAGAAAACTGTTAACAGATTGGATAGAGAAGAAACAAGCTATATTTTAACACTGGACATTCAGAAAGGACAAATATATTGAATAAGGGTTAGAAAAGATAAAATATGAGTAATATGTAAATGATACTTTTATTTACACAAAAGATTCAGTGATCTTGGACTTTATTATAAGTAACTATAAGAAAATATGCTCACCTATTGTAAGTTCTCCCTTCTACAGGTATTTTAATCAGATCCTGTCTATTCTGTCTTTAAATTAATAGTATTGTTTTCTGTTCTTCTCTCAAAGTAGGTCCTGAGATATTCTTGATTTTTCTATTTCTTTGATCTCAAAAACTTTTACTTACTTTCATTAAAAAAGAGTATCAAGATTCCATCTCAACTCTTCGATTTTAATCATTGCCCACTTGTGGTAAATCAGAGGTAAACCCTACACTCCCATGAAAATCTATTTTTTTTTTCATTTCGGTCTCAATTAATGCATTTCAAAATCAGGGTATGTTTATTAGAAACGTTGTGTAGTTTGTACCATAATAACACTGACAGGGGCCAGGATAGATTGCCTAGTGTGTAAGAGTCCATAGTGCTCACACAGAAAATTTGAGTTCTGTTCTCAATACTCACAAAGAGTGACTCAAAGTCTATTGTAACTTCAGCTCCACAGAAATCTGATGCCTCTAGCCTCTGAGCGCACCTCTATACAGGTGTGCATACCCACTCACATACACAGAAAGACATGCATACAGTTAAATAATAAAGTCTTTCTGAATAATGTCAAACTTCATATAATTCATTCAACAAATTGCATATACTTTCATCAAGGTATATAAACTTTGGATCTGGCTAATTTGGATGTGTGATGTTTCTCTTTATTTGAAAACTATTTTGTAATAAAGTTTTAAAACTTAGCAGGATGACAAAGCAACTTGAAATCCAGATGTATAGAAGGGTTAAAGAGAAAAAAGAGAGACATAGGGGCACAGGCATCAGAAAACGATTCCCGTGTGGCACTTTTCAGTAGGCATCAGAAACAGTCATATGGCAAAGGTAATCATTTCCACTTCCCTGGAAGCAGACATGCAAATAACTGTAGAAGTGATAGGGAAAAAAATGTTTTATGTTTTGTGCTAAGCACACACTCAATTATCTACTATTTGCAGATGCTGGAGGTGTTTACAAAATGGGTGTTCCCCCATGCAAGGTTCCCCCATGCAAGGAATTCTACAGTCAGGGAGTACTAACCAGGAAGAAAAGCCCATGAAATGGAGAGTCCTGTGGTTCTCAGAAATCAATTTCCTTTAGAAAATTGTCATGATTTCCTGATGGATATGTTTATGCTTTTCGTTCCCAGACATTTTAAGAAGAGAGAGTTTTGAGCCTGTCAGAGCAAATAAGAAATATTTATTGACTCATTGGCTATGGAGTTCTGATCAGTACCCATCCGTGATAACTGAGAATGTGTGCTTTCCAGTTTGGTATGCACAGAACTCATTAGTTTTAAATTTAGATGCAAGTTTTTGTGCTGGAGGGAATCCAAGTTTGACTAATACATCTGACAAAGTCCCTCTTAGGAAGAAAACTATAATGAAGAATTCTATTTTCTACTTTGGTCAGAGCTTGGTGGAGAGGAATAGAATACATACTCTTTTCTTCACCTCAATCTATTTTGTTTAAAATTACTCATAGATTTGTTATTCTAAAGCTAACTCTATAGCAGGAACACAGGTGATGATTTCAGGACCACAGGAAAAACGGTTCTGACAGGGCAGGGAAGATCAGTTCACATATTCTCAGAGAATCTTGGTTCAAATTAACTGCCACACATTTTTCCAGGTAAGCTCCTGGCAACGAATGACACAGTGCCTGGTGGCACAATGTCATTTTGTTTGAACACATCCTTATTGAATACCTGCTAGGTTCAGGAATGAGTAAACAGAGATAAATAGAATGCTTTTTTGAATGCCTAGTCTGAAGGAACTTGGTCTTGGCAGGCAGACAAATTGAAAAGTACAAAGCACCGTCTTTATTCCAAAGCTTGCCATTTAGTACAAAAAATTTCTTACTCTCTTAATAATATTTTCAGACAGTTAAAAGTCCCCGAAACGTCACTTAAAATCAGCCAATTGCTTTAAATAATACAGTTTCATGTAAAGCTATTCCAACTCCAAGTTAAAATAACAGAGGGAAAAAGATGCTTGTTTTACGCATTACAATTACTAGTAAATTATATTAAATATAAATGTCTAATGGTTCACTATACTTGGAATATTAATTTGTGATTTCCTCCTATCAAAATCATGAAGGTGATACCAACAGGGGATTCCAAACCCTAACAAAGTCCTTGTCTCATTCTGACTACCCCCCCCACCCCCCGGCCTCTCAGAGGGCAAGTCAGGGAAAATGGTGTGTCCTTCAAGCCATGGTAATCCTCCCGCCCGTGTGTCTTTGTGTGTGTGTGTGTGTGTGTGTACGTTTGTGCTTGTTTCTGTTTCTGTGTGTGTTTGTTCATATATGCGCACTTCTTCTTTTATGTGCTTCTTCTTGTGTATGCCTATACGTGTGTGCCTCTGTATGTGTAAGCATGGAGACCAGAAAGCAGGGTGGATCTTGTCGTTAGGTATTTACTACACAGCCCTTACCACTTCAGTTTTAAACTGGTTTGTCAACCTGGAAGGAGACCCCTGTCAGAAGTCCCCATGCCCAGGTGACCCTGATGCCCCTCCTCAGTTGTTGTTTTTCTATTATTATTATTATTATTATTATTATTATTATTATTATTATTATTATTATTATTACAAATTTCCACCTCCTCCCCTCCTCCCACTTTTCTCCCCCTTCTCCCATCCCCCTCCCCCTCCCTCTCCAGTCCAAAGAGCAGTCAGGGTTCCCTGTCCTGTGGGAAGTCCAAGGTCCTCCCCCCTCCATCCAGGTCTAGGAAGATGAGGATCCAAACAGATTAGGTTTCTACAAAGCCAGTACATGGAGTAGAATCAAAACCCAGTGCCATTGTCCTTGGCTTCTCAGTCAGCCCTCATTGTCAGCCATGTTCAGAGAGTCCGGTTTGATCACATGCTCCATCAGTTGTTTTATATGCCTATGAACTCAGTCTCAGAATTTCCCACCACTGAGACCCTACAACAAGAAGCCTCTCTGGCTTCTTGTCTCAGGCACTCACTCACCAGGAAGCAAATGTCACATTCATTTCCTCTTTTGGCTTCTGGTCTTCAAGGATTTTTTTTTTTTTTTCTGAAATAAAGACGTGAACTTTGCTGATGGTGATGAGGAGGCCTCTTTTGCACTGCAGCACCTCTGTTCTCTTGTTAAACCACCCTACCCCCCTTCCCGGGGGAAACAGTCTGAGAATTTGTTTTTCATGGTATTTTGTTTTTACTGGGAATTGTCTGACAACAGGAGACTGCAGTTCCAGGTGACCTGTTCTGTAGTATGACTTCAGAGCAGAGTGATGTGTGCCACCCTCAGGGGAAAGCATAATCAGGCCAGTGTCTGTCATCATTAGAGTCCTCATAGACCCTGCAGGTCAGAAGGTTTAGATGTCTGGTGAGGTCCTCATGCTGTTGGCCTCATCAGGTGGGGCACTTTACCAAGAAAACTCACTTCCTCTCTTACGATGAGGAAGTTCTAAGGTAAGTGGCCTTGTCTGTGCAACACCCTTGTTGGAGTCACCATGGTGATGGCACTATGCTGCCAGGGCATGTGCAATAAGGGGTGCTCAAGACAAGATACAAACCACAAGCACACAGTGGCCAGGCTGATGTTGGGGGATATGGTTTGAAGGTGAGTGCCTTTTGTTTACCCTGCATTTGTTTAACTTTTGAAGCTGTGATTCTTTGCTTGTGTAAAACTCCTGATGGTCTAATAAAGAACTGAAAGATCAATAGAGAGGCAGGAGCAAGGATACACGTAGAAGGAGAAATGAAAAGGGAAAGCCAGATAGGACAAGAGGAGTAGGACATCAGGGGCCAGCCACACAGTCACAGAGCCACGGAGTAAGAAGAAAAGTAAGATATACAAAAGAAAGATAAAAGCCCAGGGGGAAAAAGTAGATGGGTTTATTTAAGTCAAGTAAAGCTTGAAAGAAACAAGCCAAGGAAAGACTGGGAGATTATAAGAAATAATAAGCCTCCATGTGATTTATTTGGGAACTGTGTATCGGGCCCCAAAAGAGGTGAAAAAGTCAAAAGAATAAAACATCACACAACAGACTCACTCTTTCTACGACAGGCTGTTCTTGAAAGAATTACGGAGGCTCTATGAGAACTGTATGACTCATTTCCTAGGACTGTGCCTCCAACAGCCCCAGCCCCTCTCTTTCCTCAGGCCCTACATCTTACAGCTCAAGCCTCTGTTAACATCACTACCCTGGGGACCAAGCCGCCAACACAAGAACTCATGGGGAGTGCTGAAACCACTTCCAAAACACAATATCCAGAGCAGATGGTGATGGCAGAAAATGATACGGTGGCTTGTGTGGACAGCACTGTTGAAGGAGTATTGGGGTGAGAAAGGGGAAAGGACAAGACTTCTGCCTTGTCTGTGGAGATACTGCGAAGGCACAAGGTGACACTTTTAGTGAAGAAAGGTGGCTGATGGAACAAAGTAAGTTTTTTTTTAATTATTTTTTGATGTGCCTTTGATCTCAAAGTAAAGTTTGAGATGCCTTTTAGATACCCAAATGGAGACATCGGGGAAGCACTTTGGAAATGTGTTTCTTTAAGAAAGCATAAGTTGCTGTTTCTGGTGTATTTCATTGGTGTCACACAATATAATTGAAGTACTAAAAAATGCAAAATCATTTTTAAAAAGACATGGTTAAAAGATAAATAATGACTAATGTTATATCAGGATAGCACTATCAGATTTGCTTCCACTTTTTGGTCCTTTTTCTATCCTATAATGACTTTACTATATAATAAGTTGGTTCATATTAAAACTCTAAATTAATTTCTAGCCAGTCTGGACTATATACTAAGACTATACTATGTCTCAAAAGCAAAGCAGGTAATGAAAGGGAAAGGAAGATTGCATATGATTGATCTGGAATTTCAATAAGACTTTAGGGACTAGGCAATCTGATGACTCCAGGAAGATACTGGTAAACTTTTACTTATAATATTTTGTGTGTTTTTCATTTATACATTAAATAAATATAATAAACAAATAATTGCTACTTTGATGCTTCCTTTTCTAAGCAGTCACAGTGATGGTAAGCAAGTCACACATGCTGTCAATCAAAACACAGTTGTTTGAGAAGACTGGTGTCACATGTATTATTTATTTCATGTTTATTTGTAATCAAATTAAGGGATGCCCTAAATTTTACTATCAAGAAAGAGTGTCATTTTGGAGAAGAAAGCTTGTTTGTTCCCAGCCACCTGGCTAGCTTAGACCTGAAATAATCAAACAGAAACTGTATTAGTTAAAACACTGCTTGGCCCATTAGCTCTAGCTTCTTATTGGCTAACTCTTACATATTAATTTAACCCATTTCTATCAATCTATGTGTTACCACTTGGCTTACCAGGTGATGTTCCCATTGTCTGTCTCAGGCAGAGGATCCATGGTGTCTCTCCGACTTTACCCTTCTTCCTCCCAGCATTCAGCCTAGCTTTCCCGGCCTACCTAAGTTTTGCCTTGCTATAGATCCAAAACAGTTTCTTTATTCATTAACCAATAAAAGCAGCACATAGACAGAGGGACCTCCCACACCAATGTCAAGAACATAATGCAGCAAGTTATATCAAATGACTGGCATCTGAGGTTAAAGCACTATGGGGCTCTGATACTTCACCCTGCTCAACAGCTAAGATGGAATGAACACCAGACGGAGACATGAGGCTGTGAGATCAAAGGGCTTATTATTCACAACATAGTTATAGCTAGAAAAATAGCTTTGTCCGTGACCACATAAGGCTTAATTCCCCTAAGCTGCCTGAGAATAACAAGCCATGACCTGCATTATAAGAGAAGCACACACAATTTAGAGAACCAACATATAGCTTTTTATTAATTTTTCATTGTGTTCGTCTGATTTTATATGCGAATATGCTTATAAAACAACATAGTAATACGTTTTGTAAAGGTATTTTTGGACTAGTACATCATGAGCTTTAATTCAGTGTCCTGTAAAATATACCTCCTTCCTTTCATGTTCATTAGTCATCTTTATCCCCACAGTTTTTTTTACTTTTATTAAAAATATATTTTTTTCATTCAATATATTTTATATCATAAAATAAATTTTTCTCTTCCTTTTTTTCTCCCCCCCCAAGCTGTTAACTATATTCCCTCCTTGTTCTTAAAAATTTTGGCTTGTTTTTCTCATTAACTATGTAAATATGTAAACACATACATACAGTTATAATGTGAATTTTCATATCTTGGTTGATGATGTTCCCTCCAGCAGCCAAAGACCCTCTAACAAAAACCCAACACCTTCTATTTTGAGGTGTCAAAGTTGCCTAAGAGATACTTAAATAGAGGCTACTGTTATTGCCCTAGGGATGAAAGGTAGCTCCATCCTCCTGAAGATGCCATGCGTTTCTGAAACAGGGCTTAGAGGCCCCTACACTGAAAGTCATTTCAAAACCTCTCTGAGGATTAGTTTTCATGGTACCATAACGTGCTATGCAACCTTCCAAAGAAAAAGAACAACCAATAGACCTACCCACCTATTACATCTGTGAACCATAACCAGTATGACATTATAATAGTAAGGATGCAGTAGTGGCATTCAAGCTTTTATGGTAACAAACAGCTCTCTAATTGATCTTAAGATCCACTCCACAGGAAAGAAATCATGCCTGGTACTGGAAGCCTAGCCCAAGTATTAAAGAAAGTGAAGTCAAGGATATTGGAGGAGAACCTAAAACTTAAACTAGACTAAACCAGCATGATCTGCAATTACACATTACATATTTGTCCTGATTTCATTGGATATTTTAAAATATTGCATTAAATATGTAGATAATGTTGGCAATAAGGCTATCTTCTCAATATTGTATCTTTTGTTTAACCAGAATGGGAAAGTCTTTATAGAATATTCTTGAATCTTCGATGACTTTCCATGACATTTTCTAAAACAATCAGTGTAGTAGTCTTTTAGTTATATTTATACCAATGTATTTTTAAGACTGTAGTGAAATAAAATGTTTACTTATCATTCTCAGCATGTAGCATGTTCACTATTGATACTTAGGAAGTCCACTGAATGTTGTATGGCAGTTAAATCTTATCTTTTGGACTAGTCTGAAAGGCTATTCTTGCAAAGTATCTTATAGTGTAATACTCTTTGAGATGTTAATGTGGAAAAAAGGAAATTGGTGCAATACTTCCAGAGCCTGCTGGGCAGAAAACTGCCACTTAGCTTTCATCATCAAGTATACAAGAATTCAAATTTGAAAATTATATTAAAGTTATGAGTTGTAGAAGTTACTTCATAGAATTTTTGGTGTCATGCATGTAAACTATTATATCATCAGCAAATAGTGAGTGTTTGACTTATTTTCTGATTTGTATCCCTTTGACCTCTTTTTATTGTCTTATTGCTCTAGTAAAACCTCAAGTACTATATTTAATATTGAATATTGGTATATACAGGTGAATACCACAGTTTCTGAAAAGCATACTAAAACTATTAACTCTGATAATGCTTCAATTTGATAACTTCACTTCAAATTTGTTGGAATAAAAGACAAATGTATTTTCCTTATTCACCCAATTTTTCTTTAACTTTATCATCACTTTCATATAACTGGGCATCTAGGGCTCTAGGGGAAGCAGCTACATGATTAATGTGATCATTTTTTTTTCAGTATTTGTTAGTTTATTTAAGTGGCTTCTTTAATTTTCATTTTTGCTGGGTTTTGGTCCAGGGGGTAAGCTTTTTGGCTGCTTAGCATCACGATCTACCCCTGAGCTTCACTTGGTCAGAGTGATGTTTAATGTCTTTTTAAAAATTTGTACATGCTTTGAACTTTTCATCTATGCATTCAAATTTATCACTGTATTATTTTATTTGTTTATTATTTTTAAGTTCACTGATTTTTTTGTACTTATATCTCTTATTCTGTTCTCTGTTCATTTAGCAATATAGTTTCCCTTCTACCAGGGAGTCCCGGTGATGTGTGTTTGGAAATAGTCATTGATCTTCCCCTCTCACCTTTTTCTCTATATTTTGACAAATGGGTTTACTTACATTCAGTATTAAATATCTTTTAGTCTCTTTTTAAACTTTCTGTTAGTACATATGTAATCTTTTACCATTAAAGTTTTCAGTCAGTTGCAGATTTCATATAATCTTTTTTTTAAAAGTCATCAGTTTGTCAAATGTCTTAAAATTTTTCATTGCTCCACCTGAGCAGTAAATAGATTCTTATCCTTAAAAATAAAAGCAAAAATTTAATCTCGTAAGTACTTGTTGCTGTTTTCCACACTCTGATCTACCAATAAACTTACCAATCAACATGATTTCTGTAACCAATAATCCTTACCTAAGCAAACACTGGTTGAGTAAGCACTATTTTATAGTAATTTCAGAAGGTTCTGTGGGTACAAGGTTCCCTTAGTGACTATAACAGTTAAAATTTCATTTTTACCTCTCTGAGTAACTATTGATGCAAAGCTTTATCTCCATTTCTTACCTCTGGTATGTAAATTTGCTGCTGAATTGTTACTGCCAAAAGAGTGCTTCTTCTAAATAGATTTTTTATACAAGAGTTTGGAGCGATCCATAGATCGCTTTCCATTACCATGTTCTTCATTTTTCCACAATGTTTGTTCATGTTGAGAATGGAGTCTTTAAGGATCTTGCATCTTGATTCAAGGCACACTGGATATCTAAAATTCAGACAGTGTTCAGTTTCAATAAGAATTGAGCAATATTTGGTGTAAGGTTTTTGTAACTTGTTTTTTATTCTTAGAATGTTCCTCTTCTAAGTTGTTGGCTTTTTTCTTTTCTTTTCTTTTCTTCTTTCTTTTCTTTTCTTCTTTAAGCGTACTTTGGAAACTTCTATGCCTGCAGTTTGTCCTTCAAGATGCTTTGTTTTGGTACAGAGGCCCCTGAGTCTCTTTGTGTGCCTCATGCAATGCCATACACTAGTTGTACTCCACACTCCATATTCAGCTTAACCTTATATTTTTAGCTTTTACAATTTATTCTAAATTGACCAATTCACAATAAATGATTCATAGTCTGAGTCTTACATAGTCTTACATAGTTATTGTTTGTTCAATGAATGCAGGTCTCTAAATTTACAGAACTGTTATTAGGAGGCCTCATTGCCATGTCTTTGAATATATTCATGATGCTTTTTATTGCATAAAACAGAAAACAATTTAATGTTGCAGGAAGCTCTGGCAACAAATACTGAAGATCCAGAAGGTAATGAGACATCACCTTTCCCTCATCCAGTCAGACATCTCTGCGGGCTTAACACAATAATTCCTTTATAGATTTGTGAAGTATAAACATTTAATGTAATATGAAATTATTAGCTAATAGTCACTATAAATCATTTTAAATTTATATTACATTTATTTATTTATTGTGTATGTGTGTTTATACACAAATTTCATGTTTATTCTTCTTTCTACATGACGATCCTGGGGACAGAACTCAGATTGCCATATTTGACAAAAGCACCTTTACTTACTGAGCCAGTTTATTGAGTTACAGAATACATTTTGTATAGAGAGATAATCATTGAATTTATAAAAATTGGTTCATAGTCAATTTATTTGTTTGATTTGTGCTGCTGGGAAATTAACCTTAGACCTTGTGAATATTGTGCAAATATTGAAAAACTAATATATATATATATATATATATTCATCCTATAATATTTTGTAAGGTTAATTAACTACTTCCTTATTTAATGTTGCTTGTTTGTATTATCACACTCTTCATTTAATAATTCGTTGGGAAGTGAATGATGCACCTGAAGCAGGTGTATGCCTCACTATACACACACACTACACACACACACACACACACACACACACACACAGATAGATGATAGATAGATAGATAGATAGATAGATAGATAGATAGATAGATAGATAGATAGATAGATAGATATTCAACTTTTCTTTACTCTTCCAAAAGTGCAAGACATAGTAGTGGCATTGTAAGTAGATTAAAAATGATCTAAAGATTTTTCTAAAAGTTTTATTTCTTTATAGATCATGAGCAGATAACCAGAGCATATAAAAATTTTGGAAATGTACAATGTATTCACAGTATGTATGACTTGTGGAATTAAAGAAGTCCAACGGATTTGAAGTAAACAGCTTCAGAATTCAGCAGCATGAGCAACATTTATAACTTGGAAGTCACCTTTTCTTTAGCATATATAATGTTCTTCACTGATGTACTTTGGGCATAGAGAGGCCTGTTCATATATCTTCAATAAATCTGTGATTTATTGAGAGGAAAAAAATACTTATTAATCATTTGAGTTCAGGATATGAAATAATTTTTCAACTTGTCCAGATGAGCCTGTCCAGCCAAATTCTATCATCAATTGTGTGAGATGGTAGAAACTTGGCCTTGAATGTCAATCTGTCTTCAGACACAGTTTTAATTTCCACTCTTACCAGCTCCACAGTAGCTTGACAGTGAATTATGACTTTCTGCTCTCTGTGCTGGACACGCCACTCACAGACTTGCTGATAACGTGACCATATTCTGAAGAAACTGTTTTAGATAAATGTTATTGTTGTAATGAAAAATTCAAACCTCCAATTTCATGTGGAGTAAGTGTAAATTGTGTATAAAAAGTAAGACACATAAAAGCAAGATGATAACTGCACTCTGTAAATATTTCTGGGCTTGGAAGTCTTGTACTGAATGCTAAAAATTTTAATTTTATCAGCAGAGAACTGTTCAACAGTTTAACAACTGTTACAACAAAGCAGATTCGCTCTTGTAGTGATTTCTATACCCCAAAACACAATTGCCATTGTCAGTGTAATTTAGAAGGTGAGGACAGGTAGTCAGGAAGAACAGGAAGGACACTTTCAAATAAAGTATTTTCTAGTTGCTTGAGGATGAAAAATAGAATCAGCTAAATGCACTACAAAACACTGATGAGAATCTTGAAAGCAGAATCACTTGGCAGGATATATATTGTCGAAGAGAAAATTAAGATAAGTATGTTTTAGTAACTGTCTACTGTGATATAAATCAATGGCTGAGATTATTTTTAAATAATAAATTGATAATGAATAAAATCAAGAAATTATATAAAGCTCTGATATTTAATATCTGGTATGACTTCTGAGGTAAGAGAAATTAAATTTCTAATTGTTGGCATTCTAGACTAGATTTATATGAACATAATCAAGACATTGTATTTTAAAGAAGAAATTAGATATATGTGTACAGTTGCCATATGTTCCTGGTCATTAACATTAACTATATAAACAACACAGGCAGGTTTCTTCTGAAGAAGATAAAGCAGACAATGCTGTAGGTAGGTTAAAAGCTAGAAGAAAATAGAATACAAATCATCTATGACCTGCTTGATTGTGAGAAGAGACATACAGAGAGAACTGCCTGAAGGGTTGAGGCATAGGATAGACATCTGGGTGAAAACAATCCCTGTCATCCCAGAATGAGGCTCTTCATTACATCAGTGGGCACAGCGCAAATTCTAACTGATGCTAACCAGGATCTTGGTGCAATAACAGACAGGGAGAGCTTGGGCATGGATTGCTAACTAAATTTTGGGTCTAATGTATACTGTCTAACCCCACTGTTTCTTGTCTTAACAAAGCATATCACAGAAGATTGATAACGCTTCAGTGAAATAGCAAAAACCTTTTCAGAGTTAAACATTAGTGACAAACTTTAAATAGACTTTGTAGTATTGTAAGTGCAGAAGATATCACAATATGGGGCCTTTGAAGAGCACCCACACATGGCTGTGAATGTAGACTCAGAGGCTGATATGGAATAAAAAAGATTGTTAGAGAGAGGAGGCACAGATGGGCACAAAGGACTGCAGGGTAGAAATTCACAGGAATCAGCTCCCACCTTGAGGGTGTGAGATGATGTGAAAAAGGAAGGATCGGCATGAAAGAGACCTTACTTGCACTTATGTGTAGTACACAGCAAAGGGTGAAAACGGGTATATACTAAATCCACTACGTCCCAACTATGGATGCACCAGGAGGGACATCTGGCATAGACCTGTTTCATTATTGATGCGCATGTTATAGGGCTGAGGTAGTTATCATTTGTGGGAGTATGGAACCATCACCCGAATAAGAAGATTTTTTTAAAAAATACAAAAAATATAAATATATTCACTGATTCGTAAGTTTCATCTTGCCTTCTTCTGAAACTTTATTTGGCATGAAATTGGCATTTTAACAGTGGGCTAATTCAAAAGAAGTTCTGGTAGATGAGGATCCAACTTCAGAGAGTTGTGTCTATGGAGACACCGAGGAAGACATGGTTGGGAGTAAAGAGATATTGGCTTGAGAGCCACAGAGAGAGTGTAGAAGCTTTACAACATTGCTCATCTCTGTAGGGAGGGCAAAAGTCTATCTTGCATGATTAAAATTTTAATTAAATGCATTTACATTCTAGTTTAAAGTGTAGTTTCACCATCCTTTGAACACTTCAGAATTCTCCCACAAAAGAATAAATCCCAGTTGCCATAGAAATTGATTCTCTTAAATGTAATTGAAAATAGGTTTCTGTTATCTGGCAAAACTTATTTCATGAATTAGTTTTCAAAAATTGTGAAGCACTGGCTTGTTAAACATAAAAGAAAAAAAAGAAGGAAGCCTTCATGTGTTGCCTCACTCTGCTACCAGCCCACATTTCTTGTGTTTCAAGAACGATCTTATTTTTCACCAAAATTACATAATTAGTACTTATTCTAATAGTTAGAGGAACTGTTACACATAATATTTTTATATTTATTTCTATTTTTATTTTTTTGGTGGAGAAAAAAGGGTTTATTCATTTTACAGCTTGTAGTCTGCCATCCAGAAAGCTTGGGAAGAAACTCAAGGCAAGAACTAAAGCAGAGATCATGGAGGAGAGCTGCTTTCTGGCTGCCTCCTCCTGGCTTGCTTAAACTGCTTTCATTCTTTTTTGCTTTCCTCCTTCCTTTCTTTGTTTTTTTTAAAGTGAGTTACTCATTTCAAAGGCACCATCAAATTCAAGTGCAATGGCATATTAGTTTGGAATAGGCATTCTATCTAGAAGATATTGTAAAAAAAAAAAAAGAAGCAGGGCAACTCATCAATTCATTCATACCTTTCAGTCATCTAATCCAGAAAATTCAATCTATTCAATATTTTTATAATCCTACAGCTGGTATATAATTGGACATAAAATCCAAATTTAATATGTTTCTACAAGGAAAATGTATTGCTAATTTTTATTTGTATATTAATTTGTTCCATAGGCTAGTATTAGTATTCTATATTTTTATTTATATAGTATATATTAATAATTATTTTCCCTCTAATTACCATTCTCCCATGAGCCATTGGTTGCCTGAAGTTCTTTGTCTAGGGTGGAACCTGATAACATTTCTCTCTTATAAGTTAATGTGTGCCTTGATATTGGCATTGTTCCAGTCTTCTTGGTTTTTTTTTATTAATTTTTATTTTTAAAATAGGAAAACAAATTATCTTTTTTTCATTTTACATAACAATCCCAGTTTTAACTCCCTCCCTTCTCCCATTCCCTGCACCTTCTCCCTCACTCCACCCTCTCACGCACTCCTCAAAGAGGGTAAAGCACATTGCTTTGGAGAAGGTCCAAGGCCCTCCCTACTATATAAAGGCTGAGTAAGGTATTCATCCAAAAAGAATAAGTTCCAAAAAGACAGTACAAACAGTAGATATAAATCCTGGCACCACTACCAGTGGCCCTGCAGTCTTCTTCATTCATAAAACTTTCACCCACACTCAGAGGGTCTAGTTTGGTTCTATGCTGGTTCCTTCTCCATTAGCTCAGGTAAGCTGTTTTAGTGTGTGTCCCCATCATGGTCTTGACCTCTTTGCTCATATTTTCACTCCTCCCACTCTTCGACTAGACTTTGGGAGCTCAGTCCAGTGCCCTTTTATGGGTTTCTGCTTGTATTTCCAGCTGTTGCTCGATGAAAGCTTTATGGTGACATTTAAGATAGTCATCAGTCTGACTACAAAGTAAGGTCAATTCTGGTACCCACAATACTAGTGTCTTAGCTGGGGTTATCGTTGTGTATTCCTGAGAAATTCTCTGCTGCCATGTTTCTTGGTAGCCCCATAATGGCTCCCTCAATCAAGATGTCTCTTTCTTTGCACTCATCTCTGCCCTTCCCCCATCTCAACTATCCCATTCCCTCAAGTTCTCTCCCACTTCCCCTTCTCCCCTCTTCCTCCCCCTTTTAACTCCTTTCTGTCCCCACCCTCACGCTCCCAGTTTTGTCAGGAGATCTTGTCTATTTCGACTTTCCAGGTGGATCTACATATGTTTCTCTTACGGGTTAACCTTGTTACTTAATTTCTCTAGGGTCGTGGACTATAGGCATGTTATCCTTTGATTTACAGTTAGTATCTATTTATGACTGAGTTCTTACCATGTTCATTTCTCTGGGTCTGGGTTACCTAATCAATGTTTTTTTTCCTAGCTCCATCCATTTGTGTGCAAATTTCAAGATGTCATTTTTTTAACACTGAGTAGTACTCCATTATGTAAATGTGTCACATTTTCTTTATCCATTCTTTGGTTGAGGGGCATCTAAGTTGTTTCCAGGTTCTGGATATTACAAGTAATGCTGCTACAAACATAGTTCAACAAATTTTTATACAGCCTTTCATAGGAAAGAGTGTTTCACCACAGACTTCCTGGTATTCTGATTTTTACAAGCTTTCTGCTCCTTCTTCTATGTAGTTCCTGAGACATAGCTATAGGAGCTGTGATAGATTAAAAAAAAAGAGTAATAAAGAAAATATTTTATTTCAAAATATGTAGTATAAAATAAATTTTATAATTTTATGGGAGCTATATGAAATATTCAGCCCCACAATTATGAATCAACTATAAATATGTACCCTGGCTTTAACTATGATAGTATAAAATCTTTATAAATCAAATAAACTTTAAAAACTATGTGGTATTAATATTCACTGAAATATTAACAGAAACATTTCTGGGTTTGGCTTGCCTCATTCAGGATCGTTTTTTGTTTGTTTTGTTTCCCTAGTTTCATTGACTTGCCTGCAAATTTAAGGTTGTCATTACTTTTAACAGCTTATTAGCATTCCATCGTATACATATATTACATTTACTTATCCTTTCCTCAGTTGAGGAACATCTAGGTTGTTTCCAGGTTCTGGAAATTACAAATAAAGCTGCTATGAACATAATTGAGCAAATGTCCTAGTGGTATGATTGAGCATCCTTTGAAAATATGACCAAGAGTGGTACAGTTGTGTGTTGAGGTATATCAATTCCCAACTATTTGAGAAAACTTCATATTGATTTCCAAAATGACTAGACAAGTTTGGACTCCCATCATCAATGAAGAAGTGCTTCCTTTTATATCTTAACCATTCTGGCAGGTGTAAGATAGAATCTCAAAGTTGATTTAATTTGCATTTCCCTGATGGCTAAGAATATTGAACATCACTTTAGGGTTTCTCCTTCATTTGAGGTTCTTCGGTTGAGAATTCTCTTTTTAGATCTGTACTCCATTTTAATTGGATTACTTGGGGTTTTGATGCCTAGTATAATGAGTTCTTTATAAATTTTGTAAATCAGCCCTCTGTAAGATGTGGAATTGGTTCCCATTATGTAGGCTGTGAATTTTTCCTATTGATGGTGTTCTTTGCTATACATACACTTTTCAGTTTTTCAATTTCATGTGGTCTCATTTATTAATTGTCGATCTTAATGCCTGCACTATTGATGCAGGAAGTTGTCTCCTGTTCTAATATGTTCAAGGCTATTCCTGACTTTCAGGTTCAGTGAATCTGGATTATGTTGAGGTCTTTGAGTTACTTGGACTTGAGTTTTGTACAGGGTGATAGATATGGATCTATTTGCATTCTTTTACATGCTAACATTCAGTTTTAATAGCACCATTTGTTAAAGATACTTTCTCCCTTCCATTATATATTTTTGGCTTCTTTTTTTGAAAACCAGTTTCCCATAGATGTGTGAATTTACAATTGTTTCTTTAATTTTATTCTGTGGATCCACCTGTCGCTTTTTATGCAAATATCATGTTACTTTTATTACTAGAGATAGTTGAGCTTTAAAACACCAAAGGTGATGTGTCCAACACACCAAAAGTTCTTTTATTGTAGAGAATATTCTTATGTATCCTAAGTTTTAGATTTTCCATATGAACTTGTGTATTGTTTTTTCAAGATCTGTAAAGAACTTTGTTGGTATTTTAATTGACATTATGTTGAATCTATATATAACTTTTGGTAAGATAACCACTTTTACTATGTAAATCCTACTGATCTATTAGTGTGGGATATCTTTTATTTTTTGATATCTTTTCCAATTTCATTCCTCAAAGACTTGACGTTCTTGTCATACAGGTCTTTTACTTGCTTTGTTAGTGTTACACCAAAATAGCTGATATTATTTGCAGCTATTGTGAAGTGTGTTGTTTCTCTGATTTCTTTCTCAATCCATATATTGTTTATATATGGAAGGAGCACAAAACTTTTTTTTGAGTTAATCTTGTATCAAGTCACTACACTGAAGGTGTTTATTAGCTGTAGGACTTGCCTAGTAGAATTTTTGGAATCACTTATGTATACTATCATACCATCTCCAAATAAGAACACTTTGACTTTTTCCTTTTTAATTTTTATCCCTTTGTTCTCCTTTTGTTGTCTTATTGCTCAAACTAGAACTTCAAGTCCTATATTGAGAGTAGAAAGCCTTGTCTTGTTCCTGATTTAGAGTAATTGCTTTGAGTTTCTCTCCCTTTATTTTATTTGATGCTGGCTATTGGTTTGCTGTAAATTGTCTTTAATGTGTTTAGGTATGGTCTCCATATCCCTAATTTCTTCAATACTGTATCATGAAAGGGTGTTGGATTTTGTCAGAGGCTTTTCTGGCATCTAATGAGATGATCATGTTTTTTTTTTCTTTCAGTTTGTTTATGATGAATCACATTGACAAATGTTCATATGTTAAACAATCCTTATCAAATGAAACTGACTTGATTACACTGGACAATCTTTTTGATGTGTTATTAATTCGGTTTTCAAATATTTTATTGAGTATTTTTGCATCAATGTTCCTGAGGGGGTATTGGTCTGTAATTATCTTTATTTTTTTGAGTCTTTGTGTGGTTTGGGTATCAGGGTGACTTTGACCTCATAAAATGAATTTGATAATGTTCCTTCTGATTTTATTTTGTGGAATAATTAGAGGGGTATTAGAATTAGCTCTTCTTTGAGCCTGATAGAATTCTGTACTGAAACCTTCTCATTCTGGTTTTGGGTGCTCACTTTGATTCTGAATATCTGAGGTTCTTGGAACTGGTTTGACCTCTGGGATTCTGAATACCAGTGTGGTATCTGAGGTTCCAGGTATCTGAGGTTCCTAGAGTCCCTAATGTTAATCTGACCTCTACTAGATCAGGAGTCTTCTAGAGCTTCTCATACCTTCATTGCCTCCTATAGAGTGAGTAATCTTCTGCTGGAGAATTTGGATCAGAATGTGGAACCCAGGGAAGAGGCCACAAAATATTATTTAAATTACAAAATTACCCATCAGAGACAGAATGTAATATTTAAGGATCATGGATCAAAAATTTCATACTCAAAAACATTGTCTGTTCTCCCTCCACCTCTCTCACTTTTTCTCCAATAATCCTTCAATGATCACATGTTTTAACTTTCTTAGAGAAAGAACTAAAAAGACAGAGGGACAGAGAGAGAGAGAGAGAGAGAGAGAGAGAGAGAGAGAGAGAGAGGGGGGGGGAGAGAGAGAGAAATTGAGAGATATCATATAGTGTATAAAGAATAAAGGGATACGTGTATGGTCAAGTGTTTGTTGTGTGCACTGCATGCATATATATTCAGATACTTTTTACTCTCTGAGGCCAAATCACTCATGGAAACAGGACTTAACAATTTCAACCATGTTAGCTGGCCTGCAGATTTTCAGGAATTTGCCTACTTCTGCTTCAGTCCTCAGTTCTGGGATCACAGGAACATCTACATAAGTTTGTGAATTCTGAACTAAGTTCCTCACACCCTCAAACCTGTGATTTACATACTAAGCCATATCTTCAGTCTGATGATTTACTGTTTAAATTGAACTTAAAAAAATCTTACATATGTTATGTACTGAGATTTGGAAGGACTCCACAGAACAATAAAATCTTTTTGAAATTATTCAAATGTGCTTTAATGTTATTAAACAAATTTGCTTGAAGTGCTTTAAATTTGTGCTAGAATTACTGGGAAATATGACTTCATAGATTGACAATGTCTGTATGTAAGCATTTTGGCTCCCATTTAAGGCAGTTGCAAGAAACAAAAAATACTGGAAATTCAATTTTTGTTCCTTTTGTCCAGAAGTTGTGTTATTTGTCTGCCTGTAGCTTCATGCTATGACATCATTCTAAACTGAAATGGAAGAACCCCTTTCCAATATTAGAACATTCGTGAACTTGGTGATTTCACACATTTGAAATGAATTCAAAGCTTTAGATGTCAGTTCATGAACTATAAAATAAAAGAACATTACTTCCTTTTTCCAAGAAAAGTGCCTCCCAGCAGCTTCTTGGACATGACATTTCCTCCATGAAACCAGACTTCCATGAGCTAAGGGGAAGAAAATTGGAAGCATATGGAGCAGCAAATTGTTTCTGGATTTAACTGTAATAAAGAGAACACTCACATGTTTGAACAATAAGCGCAACAATCTGGGGATTGTGGTAGACATTAAACTGAGTTAAAAATGAATAGTTTAACACCTTTATGGGACTCCAACCTGCTTATGTTCACCAATCCTAATGCTTGGCGCTTTTTATTTCTACTGATTGATTTCAAATAATGTCTGGAATTAGTTGAAGGTAAAGTACTCCCCTGTGACCATTTTGCCAAGTGCCAAACCACCTCAGAAACACAAGCACAATATATAAATGAATACAAATGAAAAATGAAAACTCTAAGGGAAAAATAAAGTAGTACTTTTAACCCAAGCATTTCCATTTAAACTCAATTAAAAAAAAACACACACATAATGGGGGTAACTTGTTGCTTGTTTGCTTGAGATACGTCCCTGCTTTATACCCCAGCTTGGTTTCGAACTTTAAATCTTCCTACCTCAAACCTGAAGGTACTGAGACTGCAAGCAAACATCTCCACATCTGATTGGATTTTGTATTAGATTATTTTTTCTTTATTTTTTATTTTTTATTTATTTTTTTATTTATTTTTTATTTATTTTTTATTTATTTTTATTCTTTATTTCTTTATTTTTTATTTTTTATTTATTGGTAAAAGAATAATTTTACCAATAATTAATATATCATACAAATATTCAAATAAAGGTTTGATATCTAGCATTTTATACTTCAATTACCACTTCATGTTTTCTATATCAGCATCCTCCACTGTAAGATAGCATCATTGAAAGATTCTCATTTCTGTTCACATGATAAGGCATCTGCTAGAGGGAATGCAGTCAACTTGGCTTATTTTGCTAGCTCTCAAAGACTGGTACAATTGCAGCATAGAACTGCTGCTTTGGGTTCAAAGCAGTGAAGCTTTAAGTATATGGTGAATTTTTTAAAAATTAATCATTCATAGCAAGATTTATAACTTTTACTTTTAAAGCTTCTAAGTACTAAAGAATGAAGGCTGGCCTGAATTAAGTGTTCAGTAGAATGTTGTTGTAATTGGTGTATTTCTTCTTCTTCTTTTTTTTTATTAACATTGTTGTTTTTACTTCTTGATTTGAACTCATTTTCCCAAGTGAGAAAAAGAAGGACTTAGGAAACACATCTTTTGTTCACTCCTGGGCAACCTTAAATATGGTGAAACAGGATTGCATTAAAAAAGAAAAAAAAAAACAAACTATTTTGAATCTGGTAAATCTCACTTATGATCTATTTTTGAACAGTGTACAGTAAAGAAATTCCTTATCTCTGGGTAATAGTGATTGACCCTCTGGTTGAGTCTACCATACTAGATGCTTCCACTAAATAAAGCTAGAATAAAGAGCAGAGATAATTAAAAATTAGCTGCACCCAACTAGCTCTACTCCGCTCTAATTTTTGCATGCTTATTTGACAGGGTGCTTCTCAAGTCTTTTAATTGAAGTATTAAACAAGGTCTCTGGTGATCAATTGCCACTGTTCCTAGGTTTTTACTTTTCCTCTTTGTTTCCATCTTATCCATTGCTGGGATGTAGGGGTGTGTTGTGCTGTGAAAGTTGGTACTGCCATCATCAGGGTGAGAATCCAGGGTCTTTAGATTTTTCAGATGGAAGGTGGAAAAGAAGAAAAAGAAAATTTTGTTGCATGTTACAAACTACTAAAATACTTATTACTCATGATTGTGTTTTGTTTTCACAGCTTAATGGGTTTCTAGACGTTTGCTTATTGCTTTTATTTATTCCAAGTTACTTGCTTACTGTAATCATTTAGATGCAAAATATTACCATCAAAGGACCATGTTTGGAAACTTGATCCCCAGTCTGGGGCTGTGGGGCCATTGGAGAACCTTTAAGACTTACATGCTTGGTCTTTCGACTAGCAGAACACTAGCTCCTCTTCTTTCATTTTGTTCTCTCCAACCATTAATTATGGTTTGCCTTGCTGCATGCTCCGCAATATTGCAGCCAATACTGCATCCAATCAATAGGTTCTACTGAACATGGATGAATCAAAACTCTTAAATAATGAGAAAGAATAAACCTTTTCTCTATGTAGCTTTATGATTGATATTTGCTGTAAGACAGAAAGCTACCTAGCATAGCTGTTAAAAGACTGATTGTTCACTTCTCTCAGTATTGGACTCCTCTTTTAGTGAAACTCAGTTCATTGCCTGTGGACTCTGGAATTTCTAGTACTTGGAGGTAAGGGACTGCCATTCATTTAATAAAACATGTATTAGATTTGCATTTCACCATAATTATAAGCAAAAAAACCCTCTTTATAATTTAGTGTTTCTGGACTGAGAGTTAACATCTGTTTGGGTCCTGCTTCCTTTCTAAGACGTTCTGATTTTGCACATAGAAGAATAACATATGCAACAGTTATCAGGAAATCCCTCAATGTTCTTTGAAACATGTCCATAACCCCGTTTATCCTCACCTTTCCCTCTGCTTCTTTTCCTACTAGGACAAGAATTTCTCACCAAGTTACTGCACAAACAGTCTATGCACCTCCGTTGTGATGAATTGTCTTCTTTGGTGTACTCTGCAGTCAGCAGTAAGTACATGACTCTGAAAATGACTGAGAGCTTCTCACTTCGTGAGTGCCTGTGCTAAAGTTGGAACATGAAGAGATTCACATAGTTCCTCTGGAAGATGACATACAAACTCACTCTCTTGGATTTGCTAAGATTACAAAAAAATGAATGCATTTAAACATTTCTCAGTGTATGGCTTTTATCTCATCTGAACCACAATTAAATAAACTAAATAAAGCAATGACCATTCTTTATTCAAAATCTTATATTGATTTTTTTAATCCCATCCAGAGTAAAAAAAAAATCAGTGTTCTTAACTTCATCATTAAAGATCTACACCTTTTCCTCATTATTTTTCCCTACCTGTAATCTGACCTTAATCATACTGTCCAGATAATGTGTAAGACTGGCAATACCATCTTCAAAGACGAGTTCCCATAACATTGGATTTGGGTGCTTCTGCAATGGCAAATTGTTAAAATATATTTGAAAATGTAAATGACACAGTACTTTTTGCCAGATAATTACATAGCTGTCTCAATTTAATAGTTCTGTAGACTTTAACTTTGTTCACATCCTCTATTATAATTATTGGTAGTCACATACTACATATTACATAGTTTAAGTTTTACAAATAAGTCTCTATGTAAATATCCAAAATCTTAATGATTACATGGTTAGTATCTCTTTACTACCTAAAAGGAAATACCAACATGAAAAGAAAGCTTACCTGCAATTTTGTTACTAAGCCTTAAATTATCAAAAGCAAAAGATATAATAGTTGCATAATAGTTTACAATTAATAACAGAAAGAAGGAGTGAATCCAGTTAGTAGCAATGACCTATAGTAGAATGATACTCTTACACTGTTAAATATGAAAGACAAATACAAATGCTGGAAAGCATGTGGATTAGATGAGTAAAACACACATTACACACATTTCCTTCTGAACATAAGACCAGTTGCTCATCCTGACATGGAGGATATGAATGTAAAATGTACGTATTAGATATCAATGAATTTCTGCTTTTCTCCATTATCTCTCACCCTTTTTCTTCACCACTACCACCACCTCCTGCCCCCATCTTCCTTTTATCCTCCCCCTTCTTTCCTCTACCTACATATTTTACAGTAAGAACACTTTGCTAGCTTCTGGATATTCTAGTACAAATAGCATTCTAGAACTAAATAACATTACAAAGACTTGGAACTTCTCTACTAGCTTATGGCAAATTGTATTCAGGTATCTCTCAATAGCAACTGACAGAAGATGCAAAACCCTACTGCAGAAAAGGCACTGAAGTGCAAACACAAACAGAGAGGGAAATAGAACACTGACACAATTCTTCATGAGCTGCCTTGATAGAATGGCAGAAGGACAGAATGGCTGATTGATGGCTCAATTACAGCAATGGAGACAATTGTTAGCTTTTATCTTAAAGATTTCTGTTAAACATCAAATCCACAACTAATAATATAGTGTGCTGTCAATGACATTGGAAAAAAAGCAGCACTAGGAGGCAAAAATAAGATTAGTTTCTTACATTGTTATAGTAATACACCAGGAAGAAGTGTTTGGCTCCCATTCCCATAACTTGAACTCTACAGAGCATGAAGATGCTAGAGATGAAGAGAATAATACATGCCCCAGAGATTTCAGCCATACTCCCATCAAATTTTATATCAATACAGCCTACATAGCTTTCCTGTCTCTTTATACTATTGAAAAAATAAGCAATAAATGTATGTGTGCCTCGTGTTTGTCTTGAGTTGAAAAAGGAATTTATAAATATCTATTTTTAAATATAAAGATCTACAAATTGTGCTTATGTGTATGTGCATCTGTGCGTGTGTGTGTGTGCATGCGTGTGTGTATGTGTGTGTGTGTGTGTGTGTGTGTGTGTGTGTGTGTATGTGTGATTAGTATAACTATTCAGGAAAACAAGAACAAACTGTGTCCACATTAACTTATTTGATTGAGCAAGCTTTAAGAACAAAAGGTTTGGAAATCAACCACATGTGGTTTCTCAGTGGGTACTCTCTTTAATATGTCACCAAACAACTGGATAGTTAGTCAACCTGGTCTCATAGACTGGAAAATGGGATAGTGGTTGTAGATATCTCAGAGGACTGTTACAGAGAATAAACAACATGATTTATGTGAAGTCATAATTCATGTGAAGTGCTTAGTACCTCTTTCCAAGGCAATACTCAATAAAAATGATCTATGATACTCACATATTTATAGAGATATATTTATGCACATGTATGCATATGCATATCAAATGTAAGTGATGGATACAGGCAGAGTGAGTATTTATCATGCATCTTTCTTTTTTTAAATATTTTGTTTCTAAAAAATTATGGCAGAATTGTAAACTGTCCTTGATACTTTTCATTTTAAAATTTACAGTTTAAAAATGGCAGACATGAAGGTAACAAATTGTTTTGTATGCACATAATTTATAGCTTGAACAGTGTCAAGAGAAACAACCAAATATATTGATGTTTGTGGAATTGAAACTTTAATCTTTAATATATGCTTAACTATTTTACATTCCTTGTATCACCGCTAGAATGATTTTTCATTCTGTCTCTGAGTTCTTGTTAGGAATTAGTAATGATGGTAAAATTATCATTCCTAAATAGTCCCTGAGATCTTTGTGTTTGTCTACCCTCGGTTTTTCGATCACACTTTTTTTTTAGCACACATTTATAATTTACAGAGCAGGATTTACTAGAGATGTATTTGAGAATATGTCTCTTAATTCACATATGGCTTATTCTAAAGTTTATGTTGCAAATGCTACCAATTTTGCTTTAGTAAGTCATTCACAATGAAGGTCATTCCTGGGATGACAACTTTTATTTCAGCCTGGTCTCTAACCCACAGATAGCCTTGTTCTGGGAATTACAGGACTATAATTAACCCTGAAGCAAATTGAAATATCCGTGCTCATTTCACGAGATATGTTTCAGCTGTAGAATTCCTCCCACACTGGTGCCCAATCTGTGCATTTTCCAAATACACTTGCCAAAGAATGAACATAAGCCTGCAACAGACACAAGGAGAGGAAAGGAAGTGAATTTAAAAGTTTAATGAGATTTAAAATAAGTTAATTGTGTTAAGGATTTTATTATTATTAAGATTATAATTATTTTTATCATTTTGTCAATTGCTATTAAACATTTTGGTTGTTATTGAAATAGGCAAGAAAATAATTTTTGTTATTTACTTAGATTTCTTGAAGTATCACAAATACATACTGAAAAATTTGAAACAAAGATTTCAAAACTAAAATAAAGCATGCACGTCAAAAATATAGGGTTCTCATATGGATAAATGAAGTAGTAAAGCAAGAGAATGTTATTTTATTAATATCTCTTTCAAATTAATAAAATCAAAAATTAATTCAAGATGGGTTTTGTTATTCATGGGATACATACTATGTTTTATACCAGAAATATATATACATATATATATATATATATATATGTGTGTGTGTGTGTGTGTGTATATGTATATATATATATATATACATATATATGTATACAGTATTTAATTCCTGACCTAATAGCTATGTTGCTGACAAATTACAAATCATGTAGGTTCTCATATATTTTTAAATATGTATAGAGTTTTATATTGCCTAGAGTGGACTCAAAATTTCTTTGTAGCCCAAAGGCCTTGAACTTGTGAAACTCCTACAATACTCCCAAATGTTACATTTACAGACTTGTAATTACATGACCTAAATATGCGGTACTGGGCCTCTAATACAGGGTATTTTATTTTTGCATTCCAGGCCAGAAGTCTGCCACCTGAGGAACATCTTTAGCCCAAATATACATTTTAAATTAAAATTTAAAAATGGACGTAGAGAAAGGAAACACATGATTGTAGTTCAGAGCATTCAGTAAATGTGAAAACATGACAAGGGATTACTACAAGTCACAATCAATCAACCACAATGATAAATGAGGAAAACATAGAGGAAAAAGAACTTTAAGAAAACAGTTAAGAAAATAAAAATATAAGATTTGTAGTATTTAATAGTATATTAGGTATATTTTATGATTATTATGGTATCATTTAAGATGATGATATTGAAGAATTCTCATGACTGTGACTCATTCTCTAGGGAACTGACAGACATAAAACATAGGAATAATGGCACATAGGAGAGCTGAGGGAAGCAACCTTCCTGTTACAGGAAGTGATGTACATTGTTTCCTCTTCAGTCTATTTTCTCAAGATCCTCTTTGCGTCAGGCACATGTTTTACACTGGACTTCAACCATATGTGAGCCCCGTTGTATTCTATAATCCAGTGTAGTGAAACACATCTAGCTTGAGTTAGACTAAACAAGGCTGAGAAGAACATCAGCCAAGCAGAATTCTGAACAGAAGCTAAAACATGCAAATGGGACAAGGAAACTTAAGAGCAGGCTATAGTGTTCAGAAGACAGAAGAAGAGAGATAATTGATTCAAATAGCATTGGGGGCATATTCCACTTCTGGTGAGTCCAGTTGATATAAAAGCATTGCTGACTGAATTAAATATTCTTTTTTATTTTCTTTTTTTCTCCTTTTGTATTAAGAATTTATAATAAATCTTTTTTTTATTTTATATAGTTATCCCTGTTCCCACTCCCTCCCATCCTCCTGCCCTACCTTTTCTCCATCCACACCTCTTCAGAAAGAGTAAGGTTTCCCATGGGGAGTCAACAAATTCTGATACTTCTCTTCTAGGCAAAACCAAGGCGCTCCCCCTATGTCTAGGCTGAGCAAGGTATCCCGCCAAAGAGAATGGGCTCCAAGATACCAGTTCAAGCACTAGTAATAATACTGGTCCCAGTGTAAATGGCCCCACAGACTGCCCAAGTTTCCCAACTGGTCCCTACATTCAGTTGGCTAATTTGGTCCTATGCAGGTTTGTCTGCTATCAGTTAGTGAGCTCTCTCTAGCTCGGGTTAGCAGTTTTTGTGGATATCACCTTCATGGTCTTCACCCCTCACATCGCTCCTTCTTCTCTTGGCCGGATCTTAGTTAGCTTGGCCCAGCATTTCGCTGTTAGATCTTTGTACCTGCTTCCATCAGTTACTAGATGAAGTTTCTATGATGACAATTAGGGTAGTCATCAATCTGATTACAGGGAAAGGCCAGTTTAGGTGTCCTCTCCAATGTTGCTTAGTGTCTTAGCTGGGGTCATCTGTAACATGAAGCAGCCTGCTTGCTTGGGTTTCTGTTCTGCCCAGTAACAGAAGCAAGCCCCAAAGAAAATCACACAGAGGATTCCATAAGATTATAAACTGATTGGCCCATTAGCTCAGGCTACTTATTAGATCTTGTAGCTTATATTAACCCCTTATTCTTATCCGTGTTAGCCACATGGCTTGGTACCATTCTCAGCGGTGAAGGTCATATTTTGCTTCTTCGGTGATCTGGGCAGAACTGCAAAGGGAGCTTACTGCTTCCCAGAATACTCCTGTTCTCATTGCCCCACCTCTACTTCCTGTCTGGTTGACCCATCTATACTTCCTGCCTGGCCAATCAGCATTTATTTAAAACATGATTGACAGAATACAGACAATTCTCCCCTACCAGTCATCTTTGTGGTTTCCTGGGAATTTCACTAGAGCCACGTTTCATGCTAGTCCTTTAATATTCCCTCAATCAAGATCCCTTTTTCTTTTCTCTCCCTCACATTCTTTTCCCTTCTTGAGTATCCCATTCTCTCATGCTCTCCTTCTCCCTCCCTTTCTCCTCTCTCCTTCTCTTCTCACCCTCCCTTTTCACCTCTCCCATTTTCTCAGGAGTTTTTGTCTGTTTCCCTTTCCAAGGGTTCCGTTGCCAAACTTCTCTGGTTCTGGGTTAGCTCACTTGGGATGTTTTTTTTTTTTTTCTAATTCTATCCATTTGCATGTAAATGTCAAGAAGGCATTGTTTTTACTGCTAAATAGTACTCCATTGTGTGAATATACCACATTTTCTTCATCCCTTCTAAGGTTGAAGGGGCGTCTAGGTTGTTTCCAGATTCTGATTATTTCGGATAATGCCGCCGTGAACACAGTTGAGTAAATGTCCATGTTTTATTAGTGTGCATCCTTTGGGTGTATGCCCAGAAGTGGTACTACTGGTCCTGAGGTAAATTGATTCCCAATTTTCTGAAACCACCATACTGATTTTCAAAGAGGTTGTACAAGTCGGCACTCCTACCAACACTGGAAGAGTACTCCCCTATACCAGATTATTTCCAGAATAAACTGTCATTGGTGTTTTTGATGTTAGCCATTCTGACTGGTGTAAGATGGTATCTCAGAATTGTTTTGATTTGCATTTCCCTTATGGCTAAGGCTGTTGAGCAATTCCTTATGTATCTTTTGACCATTTGCAATTATTGTGTTGAGAATTCTCTGTGTAGATCTGTACCCATTTTTAATTGGATTATTTCATAATTTGATGTCTAGTTTATTGAGTTCTTTATATATTGTTGAAATCGGTCCTCTGCCCAATGCTTGGTCTTGGCATAAAAACAGACAGGTGGACCTATGAAATCGAATTGAAGACCCTGATATTAATCCACACACTTTTGAACAGCTGATTTTTGACAATGAAGCTAAAATTATACAATGGGAAAAAGAAAGCATCTTCAGCAAATTGTGCTGGCATAACTTGATGCCAACATGTAGAAGAATGGAAAAAGATCCATATCTACCCCCATAAACAAAACTTAAGTCCAAATGGATAAAAGACCTCAACATAAATCTAACCACATTGAACTCCATTAACATTCTTACTATATCCTAAATGCAGTGGTCAATGATTCATCATTCTAAAGTAGGCTACTGAGGTGATTGAATTTATACACTAATTCTGTAAATAAGAGACATTCCAACTTGCTGGGGATAGATAGAGAATACGTAGCATGAAAGAGAGGGGAACTGAAGGGCAACGGAAGTAATTGAGAAAAAAAGAAAACTTGAAAGTCGTTTTAAAAGTGCAAATTGTCATTGGGTAGCAGATCCTAAGGAGTCATAATAATGAATTTATTTTGAAGTTTTAATAGACTCTGAAAACAGCAAAAGAAAACATCAAGTGAAATATTAGTAAGGTATCCATCAGTTCTTCAATCTAGTTAGAAGTGAGGGAGAAGAATGAGGGCACAAGTCTGATTTTATAATTTTTATGATCAGGTCTAATATTAGTAAAGATAATCTCAGTGAAACTATGTGAACATGGCATGATGTGTTATATTCACAACTTCTCTCCAAGAATTAACTTCCATGTAAATAAATACACTTTTAAAATGAATCTTAAAAGGGAAGTTTACTAAAGTAGAAAATTGAAAATGTTGGGACCATTTGTAGTCCAGGCCTCCAGATGCTCTTCCCTGCTATTGATCTTTACTTTCCTTCTGATTTGAGTTACTGAAAGCTGTGTGAAAGTTGTTTACCAGCTCTTCTGCCTTGGCCTTTAGGATCAGAGACTAAGGTTTTCACCTCTTGGCCCACCTGACTGTTGGGTATATAAGTCTCCGTGGTGCTATTGAAAAAAGGGCTTCTTACCAGTGACTAAAGGTCCGTGTCTCTTTCTCTCTGACTGTGTGTCTGCATGTTCCAATCTCCAGCCTCTTGCCCGAAGCTTGCAAACAGTATAGTAGTGCATAGAGCACAGAAAGGCGTTGTATGCTGCAGATATGATTGAGATAACAATCAGCCACCTGTGGAAGGACTCAAAAGCAATAATATTTAAAGTCATCGTATGTCTAAGACAATTTCTTTGTTCACTAGAACAGGATAATGGGTATGAAACTGTAAGAAGAAATTGTTTTGTCCCTAATTAAATGGTCATATACCACTATATGATGCCTGATAGTGTTGCTGAAATATGGGTCATATAAATCAACTTAATTTCTCTTCAGTAAGAGTTTTATGGTTATAAAATCATTTTGGTTTCCTATATAATAGTGAAATCTACTATTTTATATTGTAACATATTAAACTTTTTCATTATAGGATACTTATTTAAATTATTGCATTTATTCTTCTGGAAATTGATTCTATAATTTTAATATGGCATTTTAACATTCTTTTACTTTTAGCTGGGCGGTGGTGACTTATGTCTTTAATCACAGCACTCAGGAGGCAGAGGCAGGCAGATCTCTGAGTTTGAAGACAGCCTGGTCAACAGAGCAAGTTTCAGTACTGTCAGAATTACATAGAGAAAGCCAGATTCAAAATAATTAAATAAACTAATGAGTGAATGAATAAAATCTTGATAAATAGGTAAAATCCTTTTGTTCAATCATATTTTTTTCAAATTTTCCTTATATATTTTCTTGTTAAATTTATCTTTTCATTACAAGAAAAATGCACAGAGAGACATAAAACAGAGAGGCATGAAGGCTTTTGGACATAGTCAGGTAATACTATTATTTTCATATGTTCATATATTTTTAATTACCCTTTCTCTCCTTTTTGCACTAATTCAGAGAATAATTCTAACTTTCTCTTTGCGCATTGTGTGAAATCATCCATTTTCCTATTTTATCTTATGTTCTTTTTGATCCTTCAAGTATCATGTTGTCCTCTTATAATTGCTATCCTGTTTTTTATAGGTGGATATAGTATCTTTTCCTAACGTGACTTATTAATTAAGTCTCTCAGTCCTGCTCCCTACACATGCTTTCCTGAGTAGCAGCACCTTGATCTCCCCATACTGCACGTTCTACTATTGCTATAGTGTAGGATATAAAGCCTGACAGGCTGGGAAGTCTTAGCTTTCAGTTAACTTGCCTTCTAATATCATTTCCGGAGTTTTAATATTCTCATATTTCCCCTTGCATGAAAGTTATGTTAAATATATCTCTAGACATAGATGTAAATAGATGTATCAGATGTGCTAATGCTGTATGTAGCATGGCCAATTTGTTTTATTAAAAATAAATTCATTGAGTTATTCACAGCACCCTTTTATCATGTTTTTGTTGTCAAAAGTCTGGGATGTTTTTTTATTATTATTATTTGAGCTGAGACACAGTTTTAGTTTGATTATCTAAACTTCATTAAACTCATTATATGACAAATGAGAATTGAAAACTCTAGTGTGTGGTGCTGTGGTACCTTTGATAGGATAAGTTTTAAGGGGGAAAAATGGGTTCTTATTGGAATAAGACATGCTCTTTTCCTGGATTCTAAAATTAATTATGGCTAAATTAATTTGCCTTTAAAGAACAAATTACTAACAAGCATCAGTGAGAAGACAGAACACATTTAAAATTAGACTGATATTTCTCTATAAAGGATCGACTACTTTCATCATCTAGAGCTATGCCTTAATATCAGGGGCATAACTGACAATCGTGTGTGGTTAATATGCTAATGTTGGTTTGTCAGATAGAGAAGTCAATGTTTCATGGCTCCTGGCACAACAGATGACTTACTGTGTCCCAGAATGGGTTTTATGGACATCATTCTTCATGCTACAAGTATTCCTGTGAAGAAGGTATAGATCAGGGCTTCATTCTCTTTCATGGCCATTATTCCATTTTGTAGCTATAGCAGATTACAAATTAAGATTTATTTGTATATTGAATAGTTGTCAATGACAGATAATCTCTCAATTAGAGATAATGACCTACATTCTAGACTTTATATCAGCCTATGCTCCTAGTATTTGAACTACAGGCAGTAATTTCAAGCCTGATCATTTCAATAGTGTTCCTTTTCTTAATATACACAATAATCCCATTTTTTTAGTTAAAAATAAAGCTAGTTTTTTTGTGTGTATTTCCTTCTTTGATAATCAATATCATATTTAAAGTAATGGTTCTACTTTGGATCACCACTCATCTGTGCTTGATGAGACTGATTAATTTTAGATAACAATGCAAGAATGATGATGTGAATGATTTGACTTTTTCTCTGTATATGCTCTGATTTGTTGAGACAAAAAATTACAATTTTAAAATCTGAGTATTCTGAAAGTACTAAAAGAAAAGAAATTGTTTTCAAAAATATACCATTGGAATGGGGTAAGAAAATAAACAATGTTTCCAGTTGTTTAGACTGAACTAGAGACTTAACAGGACATCTGAGTTTTTCTATTCCCTGAATATTGTTAGGGAAACCCTGGGTTATTGGATTGGATGGCAATATCTCATGATGATACTTGCTACAAGTGTTTTTCAACAATGTTGGCAGTATCTTGACAGGTGTCTTCAAGACACAGGGGTGTTATAGGTTAAATTATATTAATTAATATATTTTGATGGGCAGTGAATTATGTTATATCTTCATGATTTGGGGGGTTATACTCTGATTTATATTAAAATAAAATTCTGTCTCAGTGAATGGAGGACAAAGTAATAATTTCTCTAGGTTTGTACAGGACTTTAATCATTAAAAAAAGAAATTAACTATTTTGGTTTGATTTCAAATATTGAACATCAGTTTTGCATGCTTTCTTTGTCCCTTGCCATTTTACATATGATAAGAAACATGTTCCCATGCTTTGTCAAGTGGGTTTCTTTGAATAGACTAAGGAGAGACAAAAGCAACTTCACCAATGCTGCAAAAAGTGTTTTACAAGTAAAAACTACAGCAAACACAACATCTCATTGAACCATATGTGAACATGTGACCCAAAGTATCTCCTACACATGGTTTTATTCTGTTGTTTCTGGAATCATACGATCTTTCTCCTATGAATGTTTTAGTTCTTTATACTAGAATTTTTTGTAAACTTTAATTTGTTTATTTTCAGATTATAGATAAAAGAGTTTTAGCTAGTTAAATATTCCACATCTTATGTATGACTAATTGTTTGTCATGTTTATATTTAAGTTTAATGAACTTAGGCCAAGAATGCATTCTCATTAACTTAGTAATGTCCAAAGAATTAGGAAGCCTCCATATTTTCCTGTGGAGTTGTGTGTGGCAACTTATCATTACAATCCCAGTACTCAAAAGGCTAAGGCATATAGATTTCCATGAGTTCAAAGACAGCCTGATCTATCTGTTGAGCTACAGGCCATACTTTGGTGGCTGGCTCTGCCCTATTCCTTAGTTTTCTGAGAATCTAGCTTCATGGCAGAGGTGCTAGCAAGAGCAATGTTTATTGCCACAACTTTGTGAAGTTTCAAGTTCTATACCACCACCAAGAATCATATCACTGTATGCTCACAAAACACCCTTTATATGTTTGGTGGCAGGGCCTCTTAAAGAGCTGCCATGAGGTTTTGCTGCTAATACTGAGTCAGGAAGCCATTTCAAAAGGAGCAATGGCTCTGTTTGCCACCCTAAACAGAGCCTACTGGAATAAAGACAGTTACCAAGGAGGTGTGCTTGATGATGTTTTTGTCTGTATAGAATCCTTTTTTAAAAAAAAAATTTCAGGCTTTATGTGGAAATTCTTGCCAAATATTTGGGTGCCATTTGTAGATGGAAGTTTCTGTCCTGACTAGTTCAATAATCACTCAGTCCCAAATAAACACACAGAGGCTTGTATTAATAATAAACTATTTGTCTTATTAGCTTAGGCTTAATAATAACTAGCTCTTACAACTTAACCAGTAAGTTATATCTATAATTAGCCATGTGGCTTGAGAATGCCTTCTCAGTAAGGCATTCTCATCTTGCTTCCTTTGCAACTGGTTAGTGACTGACTCTGCCTTTCCTCTTCCCAGAATTCTCTTGGTCTGGTCATCTCACCTATACTTCCCACCTCGCTACTGACCAATCATATTTTTATTAAACTAATACGAGTGACAGATCTTTAGAGTGTATGAGAACATTATCCCCCAGCAAGCCTCTTGAGGGCATTAGTGAACAGTAAAAAGTAAACCCTTATTTCTTTCTTTTGGGAGCATGCCCTTCAAAAAGATTGCCCCATTATCATTTGCAATCTCTGACTTTCTTATTGACTTTTGCACCTCAGAAGATGCTAGAGTGTAGATTTTTTTAATTCAGTTCATCTATGTATCAATGTGTTTCCCCTCAATTACACATTTTCCAGATTGGCGGGTAGGGGGGCTAGAAAGCTCAAGAATAAACACGAAGATATACTTTTAAGTCAAATTATTTTCTTGAATTCAAGGAGCGTTTTTCAATTGCACCATCATATCTTCATCTAATTCATCCTTACATCACCACTAACATTACTACAGATATGTGACCCATGTCAAAACATACCTCTTTCAGCTATAACCTTCTATTGTCATTCTGACTGCCAGTTCCCCCACCCCATTGAAGTGTTGCTAATACATTTTTTTTGCTTTCTATCTACTAGTCTTAGTGTGGCAGTTATCCCAGCAAGGTGATGATCATATACCATAACAACACAACTCAAGATGGAGGGTAATATGCTATAGATACACAAATATTTATCCTTCTTAAGCTAAGCATCACTGTGTTAAGTCAATAGAAAATGGTTCATGGAACATGTTCTATATAGAATCTTTCTGTGTATTACAAAATTATCCAATCTCATTATCTAATTCGATACCCATGAAGCTGTGAGAATATTTTAGACCTTGAAGCATTATCTTCTTCATCCATAGAGACAGTTTCAATAGAAAGTTATTTTTGCCTTCAGGTTGAATTTTTAAGTCAATAATCTCAGTGGTCCTCACTGGGTTTTTCTATAGGCTCTTTTCTTAACATCCATATCGTCCTCACAAGAATACTGTGCATAACTTTTTCTGTACAGCAAAAAAACTGTCTTTCTTCAAGTTAACAAATGTATACAAGAATATGGAAGTCTATTGACATGCCCAATCAATATTGTCTGACTGATAGATTCACATGCTTTATGTTTTACAATATGAGGTGTCATGTTTTATAAACAGAAGCATTATTTATCCCAGAATACATTCAGAGAAAAAGAAAGTTATTTTCCATGGTATATTTTAGCATCCTGATTTTCATCAAATACCCATTTCAATCTCAAAATACAGTATAATTTTATTCTCCCAATTGTATTACAGCCTCAATTAGCTCACCATTACTTAGATTACCAATGGGTTTTAAGTCACAATGAATAGGAATCATTAAACTGTAAGTCCCAGAAAAAAAATATTCTCTCACCTCCTCTACTCTGATCATTTATCTGCATAAGTGTATGGTCTCAGGATCCAACCTAATGAAGACAAATGAACTGACTATTTTATCAGTTCCTAGATGTATAACCACTGCTCCAGGCAATGTGAAATCAGGCTTCTTATTTACATTTTACCTTACAGTTTTCTAAATTTCCCCATCAGAATAACTAGATCACATATTTTGGGGCAATCCTTTGATGCTGGAAGACAAAGTTCAAGTTTTCTGATAAAATGTCCAAAAAACAAAAAAATCTCTATAAGATATTTGTTTTCTCCATTCTTTTTTTTAAAACTTCAGAAGGCAAGGTTTTATTTCATCTTACTACTCTCAGGTCAAATTCCATTGCTGAGGAAGGTTAGGGCAGAAATTGAAACAGAGACAGAACCTGGAGGAGCTTAATGTAGTCACTTACTGTTTTATTCCTTGTGTCTTCCTCAGCCTGCTTTCCTTTTTTTATTGACTTTTATTGAGCTCTACATTTTTCTCCACCTCCCTTCCTGCCTTTTCCCTCCCTCCTTCAACCCTCTCCCATGGTCCCCATGCTCCCAATTTACTCAGGAGATCTTGTCTTTTTCTACTTCCCACGTAGATTAGATCCATGTATATCTCTCTTAGGGTCCACTTTGTAGTCTAGGTTCTTTGGGATTGTGATTTGTAAGCTGTTTTTCACTGTTTTATGTTTAAACAACTTATGAGTGCATACATATGATAATTGTCTTTCTGGGTCTGGGATATCTCACTCAAAATGATGTTTTCTAGCTCCATCCATTTACCTACAAATTTCAAGATGTCATTTTTTTTCCCATGTGCAGTACTCCGTTGTGTAAATGTACCACATTTTTCTTATCCTTCTTCGGTTGATGCTGCGGGAGTACCTTCCGCTCCTTCAGCCAATAGTCACTGAAGTACGAGCCCACAGTGCTGCGGGAGCGCCTTCCACTCCTTCAGCCAATAGCCGCTGAAATACCAGCCCACTGGGGCGTGGTATATTTCTATTTTAAAAAAGAGCAGCAAGCCTCGGCTTGCTCTCTTGGTTCCCGGTGCTTGGTTCCGGCTCTTGCTCCAGCGACTAGGCTCCTTTCCTGACAGTTTGTGTGTATGTAAGTTTTACCCTCCAAAATAAATACCCTTTAAAACCTAACTGGTGTGGGACTGATTCGTCATTAGGTCGAGGGGCATTTATGCTGTTTCCAGGTTCTGGCTATGATATACAATGCTGCTATGAATATAGTTGAGCGCGCGTCCTTGTGACAGAATTGAGCATCATTTGGATATATACCCAAAAGTAGTAATCCTGGGTCTTGAGGGAGGTTGTTTCCTAGTTTTCTGAGAAATTGCCACACTGACATCAAAAGAGGTTGTACCAGCTTCCACTCCCACCAGCAATGCAGAAGTGTTCCCTTTACCCCACAACCTCTCCATCATAAGTTGTCATCAAATTTTTGATCTTGACCATTCTCACAGGTGTAAGATGGAATCTCAGAGTTGTTTTGATTTGCATTTCTCTGATGACTAAGGATGTTGAGCCTTTCCTT